>NC_090927.1:662122178-662425288 GCF_040938575.1 Ambystoma mexicanum | reverse complement strand
CCTGGAGGCAGCACAGGGATGTCGGGTGACAATGTTTTCATACTCTGCTTATGTGATGGCAACTGTGCACTCTATATTGTGGAGGTGGAAGAGTAGAGGGTTTCGGAGAGCAGATGGGTCCCCAGTTTAGCATGCGGCCCTCTTAGAAAGATTGATTCATGCTCTCTCGCATCCAATACTTGTCGCCATTGCCAGTGTGCCACCCATACTAATGGCGAAGACATTGGGCCTCATTACGAGGTTGGCGGCAACCCACCGGTGCGACCGGACGATTGCTGCTGACCCCGTAACACTGGATCCACTGCCTAACTTCCCGGTGCCACTGTGACATTACACGTCCTGGCAGAGCGGGAAGTCGGGCGGCAGGATTTGTCCATAGGTATCCATGGGAATGAGGACTCAGGAGCACTGTTAGCAACGGTGCCGTTGCTTCCATGACAACTTGGCTTGCTGGGACCGCTGCTCCTGGCAGAGTCAGACCTATTGGGCGCAGAGGCCCCGACAGGCAGACTCGTAGTGTGGTAGTCCAGAAACAAGGGCACCCTTGTTTCCGGACCGCCACACTCTTAATGATGCCCATTGTCTCACTTGGTAACAAAGCGGCAGACAGGGCAGTGAAATGAGCAGCATATTTACCAGTGCCGAATATCCCTGAATACTCAGCAGTCGCTAATATGCATTTGCAAATACAGGTTCCAAATGCTGCGTTACCTATTACAGAAGTAATGGAGTTGCAGGTCAAGCACCGAAGATTGAGAAATTGTTGTGGCAGAGAAAGGGAATCTCCCACAGACCTAGTGTGGAGACGGTTAGCACAGGGAAAGTAGTGATGCCCCAAGAACTGGTACTGGTCGCATTCGAACAGCTGACTACCCCTCGCATGTGTCTAAGCAGCATATTGCCTCTGATATACAGGATGATTTTTACGTGCCGAACAAACAAGAGCTATTGAATGTGTTGAATTGTACTGTCTGTCAGAGATATAACACTGGCCATACATTGCCCTGTCCAAGCGTACCATTTCGAGACCTCCATATTGATTTTGCAGATCTGGGAGAACGGTGCAAACCCTTTCGCTATCTTATTGAAGTGGTCTGCTCCTTATCATGTTTGATTGAGGTTGGTCCTTGTGCACATCCTGATGCCAGGACAACAGTGTTGTTGAAAGGATGAACGGGCTTGTGAAGGCTGTACTGTCTAAATTATGTATTACTCTCAAAAGGAATTGAGTACATTGCTTGTCTTTGGCCCTTTTGAGTTTGAGGACTCAGCACTACAAGGATCTTCACCTCTTCCCTCAAGAGATAATGTCTTGTACTTACGTCTCCCTATCGCTATCACCTTTGCTGAGTGCTTCCTATGCTCTCAGGGCTCCGTCAATCTAGGAGTTGACTTTGTTAATTCGGTTAAATACAACTTAAAGTCAATGAAATGCCTTTCTTGACAGATAGGGATGCGCCGAGCGGAAGAGGAGAACAGCACTGCACCGGATCCTTACAGCTTGCTGCTGCTCCAATTCCACCTAGGGGATGCTGTCTATATTATAAACTTTGTCCGCAGGTGGAGTGAGCCACATTATAATGGACCTTACATTGTAGTGTATGCCATTCCCTTTGGGGTCAAAGTGAAGGAAGTGCAGTATTGGGTGCACCTCTCCGATGTCAGGAGGGCGCCCATACATCACTTCTGTGAACATATTGTCTGAAGCTTTTTTGTAAATTGCTCTATCGAACAAAGATTTGTTAAGTTCAGAAGGTTGTTTTCAGTTTTTTCATTGTAGCAACAGATTCTTCACCTCCACATGGAATTATGGATTTCCTATATGAGTGTATTTGTGTTGTAGGATATTAAGAAGCTGCTGTTATTCGTTATTTCTTTCTATGGTTTACCTCCTTTTTTCACAGTATATTCAAGTTGTTTAGTAAGTATTTTTGCATCATGTTTGTTTTTGGTACATTTTTGTATTTTTCAAGCGGGTTTATATGGTTAGGACATAAATGGGGGTGTAGTATAGAGGGATGTGTAAGTAGGAAATGTTCTGGTTCTACAGTACATGTGAATGATGATGATTGACTACTGCTGTCAATTTTAAAAATGTACATATACTTGACACGGGATCATGGCAATGGAAGCTGCGTGTAAAAAGAGAGGAATAGCGGAAGAAAATGAATATGCCCAGTGTAAGGGAGTTGTTTTTGACACAATGTCCGATGTGCACCACCCATAATTTAGTAACATGTGGTATAATCACATGCGCTCAGTGGGGAAACAGAGGTATAACGGGAGCTGTTATGTCTGCTCCCTCATTCCACATGGGTTGCCCAGAATATTAGTACCACAAGAAATGCCATCCTTGGAAGTCCAGTGTTTAGTTCATCTGGCTCTGTGTCGAGTTCGCAGTTTGTTCCAGGGGCACAAGGTACAAGTTGTACTAAAATTAAGAAAAGTGTGCTAATGACGATAATGGTGCCCAATGCAAACCATGACGCCTGCTGAAATTGGGAGTGCTGTTTGTGTCAAATAGATGGGAAAAGATGGTGCTGAGATGCGCGTCAGGGGGTTGGCAGAATTTGGAGAGAGACGAAGTGATATGGAACATCAACAAGAATTGTTTTACAATATG
Source organism: Ambystoma mexicanum (assembly GCF_040938575.1). Lineage (NCBI taxonomy): Eukaryota > Metazoa > Chordata > Amphibia > Caudata > Ambystomatidae > Ambystoma > Ambystoma mexicanum. Next base: position 662,422,665 of record NC_090927.1, on the reverse strand, counting down.
GGCCACATATGTCTCGAAACTAACATGGGTTGAGACACAAGAGGTTCCAGCGAAGGTTGAAGCAGCTGACGAATTTGAGTTTTGCCTCCGAGGACATGGGAGAGTTCCTGTTGGAACTAATATCAAATGCAATCAAACATTGCTCATTCCAGATCTTGCTAAAGGAACAGCGCCCCTAACGGATATCTACTGTCTCGAGAGGATAGCTCATGGGCAACGCGCTCATCTTGGAAGCAAGACGACACGAAGCAACGGAGGTTCAATCCCCGGGTCCTTGCCTGGGTACTTCTGGTTATTAAGCACGTTATAAATAACCAATTATAATTATGAATGGATTGTATCCTTCCATGTATTTCTCATCTTATGATATTTCCATATCCAGCTTCAGCTGCTTTGGCAATTTTTTCCAGCAGGGGCGATGCGCATCGATTGCCTGTCGACTCGATGTCCCTCAGAGGCCTCTGTCTCGATGTCGACATCATTGATGGTATAAAGCACACGCAACGATTGTTGGCTTCAGTTCCGTTTTTCCGTGAAAGCTATTGCTTCGGGTACAGTGCGCTTTGGTTCCCTACGAGAATCTTTGATAAACATCTTAAAATTGTCATCATCATCGCCGTCATCAACTCCTAGATCAGGGTTTAAGAAGTGCCAGGACTGTGGGGCGACGTTGTCCCTTACAGACCTACAATATGGAACACCTGGGGTCCCTGAACCCTTGATCTCCGAGGAATCGAGGATTACAAATCTACAAGAGTCCCTGAAAAATGCAAGTGTACTAGATACGTCCCCAGAATTAGAATTTGGGAGACCTGATCCTACTGACCATTTAGATGGATCTTACAGATATTTAATGTCCAGGATGGTGGAATACATGGGGTGGAAAAGACCCACACCAATATGTGAGTAGGGTGATCTTACAGATATCCTGGATAAAGCACCCCATGAGGATCCTATTCTTCCCTTTCATGTGACTCTGCAAAGGTGGGTAAATACCAATTGGGACACGCCCACATTCATGTTGTCAGTAAATAAAAAGCTAACATCCAAATACAGGGCATCCAGTAGTGACCCCAGTTATCTGACGAAACATCCAACTCCTGAAAGTTTGGTAGTGCAGGCTGCCACGTCCACCTCAAAACAAAATGCTTACCCAACTATTCCCCCAGACAGAGATGACACGCTGTTAGGCAGAAACCTGTGCAGTTCCCTTAGGGACCACTGCAAAAAGTTTAAGACTACAGGTGTTAGCAGTAAACCCAATTGGTAGCAGTCTGCACCACCCAGATTTACCTGGTAGCTGTGGCTGAGCAGTCAGACTTCTCTTGAGAAGAGTTAGGCAGTATATAGAGTATAAACATTAGGTACAAAAATACAGTAGCACAAGCAAACACTGACCAGAGCTTTGGTATAAAAGTATATAATTATTTATTTAAAAACACACTTGTAAAAATACACTGGCAGTAATATGTCAAGCAAGTTCAAACACCGTCATTAGGAATATATACACCTCCCTGATTAATTTTTCGACAAGTCTTAGGAACACAGAGGTGAGCGCTTAACCAAGATGGCACTCCAATAATTATTTAAAAAGGGAGAGAAAAGGCAGAAATAGGAAAACGCACAATACCAACACTTTTAAAGAACCACAGCAAGTCAAGAAAGGCAGGGTCTACTGTAGAGCAAAAAGTTCATAGGCCAGGCCCTCTCTTGGAGAGAGCAAGGCGGAATGTGCCCAAGATCACACAGTTGAAGTACACTTTAAAAGTCTTTGCAGATAGTTCAAAAAGGAGGTAGATCAGTTCAGAAAAGTTAGTTAACAGGTCCGAGGTCACCCCAGGATAGAGAGTCAAGGATTTACGGGACACCTTGAACAGTCTGTTGCAAGGGAGACCAGGCGGGACACAGTACCTGAAATGGTGAGAAAGCTCCAGCGGGGGCAGTTGTTCCTGGCAGCGGGTACAAGTCGGTGTTTCGTCCAGGGGAAGAAAAGATCTCGACGTGGAGGAATGCTGGAGGTCGTTGCACTGCCAGGGAAGAAACCAGCCGCAGAGTTTCTCGGTTAAAAGGTACCACCCTTTTATTCGCGGTAGTGGTGAAGCATGACTAACCGGCTGCCGCGGTGCTTTGCACGGGCGATTCGACCACGAGACGATCCAGGAAGGTGAAAAGAGGGCGAACTGGTTAACCCCACCAGTTCAAAGGAGGAAGACTCTCCTGTCGTTGGGAAGTGGTGAGTCGGTTCAGCAGGGCTCCACCGGTGGTGTCCTCGTTGCAGGTCAGCTCAGCTTCTCCCTCTTCGGATTCTTTAGGTTCTGTGGCGACTTCTGAAGTTCCAGTCCCCAAAGCCCTGCTTTTATGCAGCAAACCCCCATTCATCAGTCCTAGCTGTCACTCAAACATGCTAAGTGGTGAGCTGGGCGGCTAACCACTGGGCCAATCACACAAGAGTGCGACTTGACTTGCCGAGGCAACTCAGTCCAGGGTGCCTATTCCCCCCCTCCCACACATCCTGTAGACCCAGATAGAGTGGCACCACTTTTGGAGGCTTCTGTGTAGAAGCCCGCCAAAAGTGGAACAAAGGGCTCGACTTGGGTTGGAGTTACAGGGGCGAACACAAACGCCATTTTTAAACTGAGTCCTGGCAAAAAGACCCAACCGGGGAATAAATATTAAATAAATAACCCAGCGGTATCTTTAACATTGCACCAAAAAAGTGGTACGTTTAAAATGAATGGGAAAATCCCATAGGAAATATTCTGGTGGAATATTTCGCGTGGTAACCACTGCCACCAGCCAGAAACTCGACAAGGGGGGACTGGACAGTGCCCCCTTGGAAAACAGACCCAGGGGCAATCTAATTACCCCTACCAGTACTTCCACAATATGATGGTGTGTACTGGTTCTGTTCACAATTTAAGACTAGTAAAGTCAATGGTGACTTTACATGCCTTGGGAGACAGTAGTCAGACTATGACACCCCTGTGTTACTGCACTGAGGGTGCTGTGTAACACACTTACCAAAAACACATGAAGCCCTATGGAGTAAAAGACCCCATAACCCATAAAACACATTACAAAGTCAAAGGACACTCTCAAATCATGCCTAAGAGTGGGAGAAAAAGAGTCTCACTCCTAGCAGGAGAAAAAAATAAACCCCAAAAATCTAGCAAAGCTGCTGGGGGACTCACTAGGTTTGGGAAATTAGCCTTAACAGAGAATTCTCCCTAACACAAGCGTTATGATGCTTTGGCCAAGAAAGTTTTCTCTGCGGACAGTATGGCCCTGAAGTCGGTGAATGCTACGGACACGTTGGCCAGGTTCACCTACACAATTTGGGAATGTATAGCCAGGGCGGCTGAGCATATTCCCAAAGGGGACGAAAGAAACAGATTTTTAAATCTAGTCAAGGATTTGAAGGACACGATGTGGAATCCCCCCAGACTGGTCTCGACACTGATGACAGTAACAGCAGGTCAATGGCGGCTAGTACAGTAATGCGTAGATTTGCCTGGTTAAGAAAGTCCGGTTTTGCTCCAGATGTGCAATCCAGACTCCTTAACATGCCCTTTGACGGCACACATTTATTTGGTAGCAAGGCTGATGAGAGCCTGGAGGAGCTGCAGACCTCTAAAGCAGCAGCCAAATTCCTTAGTGCTGCTATTAGACAGCCACAAAACCGCCCCACCGGGACACCTTGGAGGGGTAGGTCCTTTTGCTTTTACTCCTCAGTTTAAAGGGGGAGAGGACTGTCGAATCAAAGAGGTCAAAAAAGATTCCCCATGGTGGAGGGTGTGAGCAACCTGAAGGTGTCTCCCTGACTAGTCCCCATGGATCTGTCATCCATGTGGCCAGGACACAGACCTCACTATTGGATGCAGTTCCTGGGGGTGGACCAGTGAGGGAGGATCACCTGGATGGGAGGATCCTTGGGGAGTGGAAGTGGAACACCGACGGGTGAGATGCGGTATCCCCCTTTGTATAACACCTTTTCTCCATCCTACCACATAGGATACTCAGAAACTATACCCCACTGCCCCCTTTTCCAACACAAACATTTTTGTACACTACTAAAGACAATGGACTAACACCAGAGCCGTTTACCTGATATGTCCCAACAAAAGGGTCAGGCAATTGACCAGAATCACATACACCTGACGGGCCTTTCCCTTCCCCACAGGGATAAAAGGTGGAGCATAAGAGCACACTACGAGCAAGGCGAACCGCACAACAAGAAAGCTATCCCAGGGCAGCAGTTCAGTAGGAGGAGAAAGGCGGTGAGTACCGAAGGGGCACAAGGAGTGAAGCAGCCTTGCCCTTTCTGACCCAGACACGCAAACCCTGCGTGGAAGGAATCCTAAGACCACGAACAATAGCCAGCGTGTTTTGCAGCAGATGTCAACAGTACACAAAGCCCTCCTATACTGATAAGCAGCACATGGAGAGACGCTTGCTACCGTGGTACCGTCCTTGACCCCAGACACAAGAACAGCCAAGCGGTTCTTCACTGTCGGTGAGTCGAGGGGAGAACCGATAAGAAACTGAACTGTGTTCAACGAAAGTGCCAAATAGGAAATTAAGAGAAGTTCAAAGAACTGTTAACACCTTGGGGGGAAAACCAGCTACAGAGGCGGTCCGGCACCACGTGGGTGCTCACTCTAGAGAGACTGGTTGATTCCCCTTTTTGTTGAAACTACCGATACCAGAAGGCCATAGAAGAGCCACCAGGAAGTGATCATACAAAGGTCTAGCAAAATCCCAAGTACAGTCGAAAGTCTTTGACCGCCAAGCCATTGGAAAACTAAGGGAAGCGAATCCTGCATAGTGGGAAAGTAGAAGAAAGTAGAAAGAATTGCGAGGCTGGCAAACGTGAACCTGTCTGAGGGATACCTGCAAAGCGAGGTGAAGCATGTTGTCCCAATGAACATTGTGTTGACAAGCGTGAACCCGACAGAGGGATGTCCACAGTGGATTGTCTAACAGGACATTAAGACTTGTGAATGCCACAAGTGAAATTGTTCTGGAACAAAAGCCGTAGTGAACCCTACGGAGGGAGGCAAACATTTGTGAAGGGCCTGAGCCCAGAAGAGGGGGATCCAGGGGTGAAAAGTTATCACCCAACATACATATGGAAAGGACGTTTTTGTTTGTTATTTTGAACAAATCAGGTCCTCTGAGGCAAGAGACTTTTTGTAGAAAAGAGACTTGCCCATCAAAGGTCCTGATATCGGAGAACATGACTGTAGTCTCGTGCTGGGAAAACTCGAGTGCGTGCTGTGCTCAGGAGTCCCGCCTTGTTCTGTGCTCAAAACGTGGGGAAGGGAGAACCCCGGGTACCACATCATGACTTACCATTTGTGAACACTTCTTTCTTGTGAACCATATCCCAGACCATTTTTGTATTTTGTTGTAAGGTTTGGCAATAGGCTTTTCTTAATATAGGCCCTTTTATTTGTTTAGACGCCAATAGGACTCCCTTAAAATTATTTGATGGTCGTAGCTTGCTCTCATCTTAGATTAAAGTTTAGATTAGGTGTTTTTCCTACCTACCTATACAGTTTAATAAACACCCTTGAACTAGGAATATTTGTCTGTCTTTACTGTTGCCACCATTAGTTCCTTACAACAGAGAAGAGGTACGAAGTACGCCCAGGAAGTGGCTACTTTACCATCAGCCACTGCTTCAGCCCCTCAAAACCACTCTGAGGCCTTAGCTCACAAGACCCCGGTGAGAGGCAGACTCTCACTGCATCTGAAAGAATGGTGAGGCATTAGTTCAGATGAATGGGTATTGGAAACAGTTGCCCTGGGTTCCTGCCTTACCTTTCTTTAAAAAAAAAAAAAGCCTCAGTCATCCACCGGGGAACAGCTCTTTCAAAGTTCCATATCCGCTCCTTAAGCAGGAAATCTTGACCCTGCTAGAGAAAAGTGCTATAGAACCAGTACCTGTAGCAGAGAGGAACAAGGATTGGTACTCCCTGTACTTCCCTAGAAGGACGAAGGATTGAGACTCATTCTGGACTAGACTTAAACAAATTCCTCAGGAAGGACAAGTTCAAGATGGTCACCCTTTCTCAGATCATTCAGGCCCTCCATCTTCAGGACTGGATGGTATCATTGCACCTTCAGGATGCTTACTTTCATGTGCCATTCCATCACAAGCACAGACAGTACCTGAGATTCGCTGTTAGCGGTTCTCATGATCAGTTTAGAGTTCTGCCATTTGAGCTGACCTCCGCCCGAGGGTTTTCACCAAGTTGATGGCCGTGGTGGCAGCAAGCATTGGGAGAGGGGGGATTCACGTCTACGTCTACCCCTACCTGGATGATTGGCTGATCAGGGACAGTTCCCCTGAACAGGCCCTGGAACATCTGAGCTATACATGTCATTCTCTCCACAGACTGGGCTTCTCCCTCAATTTCAAGAAGTCCCACACAATACCATCTCAAAGGCTCCAATTCATTGGAGCAGTCCTGGATACATCCCTGGGAAAAGCTTCACCACCAGAAGTGAGGGCTCAAGACATTATGGAGATGATCACCAAATTCCAAAGTACCCAGCGTCTCCCGGCATTTGACTTTCTGAGGTTGCATGGCCTCATGGCAGCATGCATTTTGCCTGGTGCCAGAGGCACGCATCACAATGAGATCTCTCCAGTGGGATCTCAGGACTCAGTGGTCTAAATTCTCAGGCAGGATGTCGGATCTCCTTCAAGTTCCAAGCAGGTTCGCACAGGATCTCCTGTGGTGGGCCTGCGAGGACAACATTCTGAAGGGAGAACCATTTTGTCAACCATGGCTGGAGATAAAGGTAGTAACAGACGCCTCTCTCACAGGGTGGGGAGCACATGCCAAGGATCTGAAAATCAGCAGTTGTTGGTCTCCATCGGAGTCCAAACTACATATCAACCTTTTGGAGCTGAGGGCAATCAAACTAGCGCTGAAGGCCTTTCTGCCCTCTGTGCAGGGAAAGAATGTCCTGATAATGACGGACAACACAGTGGCCATGTACTACCTCAACAAGAGAAGAGGCATAGGGTCACTACAACTGTGCAGAGAAGCAATGCAGCTCTGGTTCTGGGCAATTCAAGAAGGAAACTCCCTGTCAGCAGTTCACCTAGTCAGAGTCGAGTATACCGCGGCAGACGCCCTGAGCAGGCATAGCACAGTCTCCCACAAGTGGGAACTTGTTCCGGAAGTCCTTCAAGAGATCTTCACCCTTTGGGGAACCCCACAAGTGGATCTGTTGGCGACCAGTGTTAACCCGAAGTGCGAACAGTACTGCTCAAGGGAATTTCCACCTAGAGGAGCTCTAGGGAATGCATTCATAGTGGACTGGGAGTTGCCACTCCTATACGCGTTTCCTCCTGTCCCCGTCATTACTCAAGTCATCAGGAGGTTTAGGAGGTTCAGGAAATCCATGATTCTAATTGCTCCGGATTGGGCCAGGAGGACGGGGTACCCAGACCATCTGGACATGTCCATCTGCCCTCCATAGTGTCTTGCACAAATAGAGGACCTTCTCTCTAGAGAGAGAGAGAGAGAGAGGCGAGTCGGGTTCTCCATCCAGAGGTCAAGGCACTCAACCTTCACGCATGGTTTCTGAGAGGTTGAGATACAAGGATTGGGACCTCCCAGGCGACGTAATGGAGAGTTTGCTTTCGGCCAGAAACAAAATGTCATTAGTTGCGCAGGGCACCCAGGTAGGTTTTGGGTGGCTGCGCTGATGTAATGGGGCAGGTAAGCGCATACAATAGGAAGCTAAACAAGAATGAAAAATAGGCAAGATAATTCAGAACTACTGAACAGGAAGAAAGGACGGATCTCAATGGTGAACAAAAAAGGATGGGAACCATGCACTGGACAAACAATGAGGGATCCCACTAGGGGTGTATACAGGGCCGGCCTTAAGGCCAGCAGCGCCCTGGGCGAACTGGCGCCCCCCCCCTTTCACCCACCGCGCCCGCCTGGTTAACGGGGCGGTGCCAGGATGGGCAACTTTTCTTTTTTTTTTTACCTCCGCGCTCCTGCGAGGAGGTTGAATAGGTGCCGTTAGCACCCCATTGTCATTGAATGAGCCCGCCATCGCGGGTTCATTCAATGACAATGAGGCGCCTGCCACACCTTCTGCCACCACGCCAGCTCGGGGGAGCGCTTGAAAGACTCCCCGGAGCTGGCGTGGTGGGGGGCTAATGGCGCCTTTTCTTGTGAAAAGTGTCCACGGCGGAGGAGCGCATTTAAATGCACCCACCGCTGCGGGCACCTTTTACAGTAAAAGGCTGCCTGCTGCGCCTTGTCCCACAATGCCAGCTCGGGGGAGCCCTTGAAAGACTCCCCCGAGCTGGCGTGGCAGTGGCAAAAGGCGCCCTGGGGGGCGTGGCGCCCCAGGCGGTCGCCCGGCTCGCCCCCCTCCCCCCCTCCACCCTCAAGGCCAGCTCTGGGTGTATACACAGGTTGGACTAGAGACTGCCCACAGATATAAGAGAATCTCAATGCCTCTGTGTAAGTTACTTTTACAGGCACCACTCCTTGCAAGCCCTTGGAAAGGGGAAGCAGGAGTGGCTTCTGTGTCTGGACCATAGGGCACAAACAAATAGTGTACTTAGATGAGACAAGCCGGTATGGGTCCAGTCGGAACCTACAGTGGATGCCCGCTGAGGGAACAGAACGCAGCACACTGTTGCATTTAATTCACTGTAGACTACAAGTAAAACAAGACAAGGGAAGGGGCAGAGATTGCCTGCTGGGAACCCCAGAAGCCAAACTCTGACCAAAGGAATAACAGAAGCACAAGTAAGGTCAAGAACAGTAAATAAATATCTAGAGGGAAACAGTCAAGAAAGCAAGGATCAGAAGGTGAAAAGCAAGTAGAAATGAATAATTGTGCAATAATACAGCAGACTGGAACTGCAGACAGGCAACTGGGAACTGTAACTCTGGACTTGAATAACCAGGGCAGGACTGAAGACAGATAACTGGGAAAATGTAGCTCTGAAGTCGGAAAACGAGGGCAGGATTGAAGACAGATTACAAGGAATCTGTAGCTCTGAAGTGGGATAACTGGGCTGGACAGAAGACAGATACAAGGAAACCCCGGACTGGAACTTTGAAGCTAAAGCCAGGAAACACAGACTGAAGGAAAGGAATAAGGAACAGCAGGCATGGAGCCATATAATAGGCGGTAGAGAGCAAGGGGCTACAGACAGGGAACAATGACTGCAACAGAGGAGCAGGGCTGCAATGCAGGAAGCTCAGAAGAGCAGGGCAGAAGGCAGAGGAGAGTAGCCGGCTGCAAGGCAGGGAACACTCGGCACTGGAACAGAGGCAGGATTTGACAGCAACAGTAAACAGCAGAATATCGTGGCTCAAGGCAAAAAGGACTTGAAGCAAACTCAATGCAAGAGACCTGTGCTCCTGCAGGCAGCTGCTTAAATACTGCCCTGCCCTGTGCTGAAGCAGTTGAATTAGCAACACCTGGAGCAGCACACCTGAAGGTAATCTGCCTCCTTCCTCTCTGGTCCTGGGAAGGTGAAAGTAGCACTGATCCCTAGGGCTTCTGGAGATTGTGGTTGCAACTCTGATGCACAGGAATAACCAGGAAATGAGAGCTGCCACAAGGTGCATTATGGGAATTGAAGGCCATGTTTTTGGAAATACAGATTTTGGAAAGGAAATAATGATTTAGGGGCTTCTCTGAAGATGGTAGAAAACACCCTGCGGGTCTGAAGACAATGCCATGCAGAGGCAAAGATGCAGAAGCATGACACAAAATCCTTGTAACGCTGCTGTTGGTACATATTCTGCAGCTGGTGCAGGGATAAGGAGGAGGATCTTTTCTGGGGCTCCAGGTTGGTACAATTAAGGGGCATGTGGCAGCGCTCTCTATTTTTAAGCGCTCCTCTAAAGAGGTATCTTTCTTCAAGATCCCACTAGTTATACAATTCTTAAAAGGACTGACATACATTTCCTCCGGTCCCATTTCAAGTCCCAATTTGTGACCTCAACTTGGTGTTGAAATGTCTAATGTGTGCTCCTTTTGAGCCTATCCATTCCTGTTCTTTGAGGTTATTAACTTTAAAGACCATCCTTTTAGTGGCCATCACATCAGCCCGAAATGTGAGTGAACTTCAGGACTTGTCCAGCAAGCCTCATTATACAATCTTCTTGAAATCCTTAAGGTTAAACCTAAGATTGTGTCCGAATTCCATTTAACTCAGAAAATAATTTTACCTTCATTTTATCCTCCTCCTCATCCTGGAAAGGAAGAGAGGTTACAGAGGCTTGTGTCATATATACTGGGGAGCAGGCAGGGGCAAGATGGGTTAGGGCCTGGCAAACTAGACATGCCTTGCAGGCATCCATCACTCCCCTTCCACCCTCTCACAATAAGGTACACTTTACAACTGGCCCCGGCCCCCTTAGAGGAGTCGGATTGGTTCAGCCACACTTCCTGTACATCCGAAATGGCCCCTGGCAGCCTTTCAGTGAATCTTCCCACATGCTCTAGCCTCTGAGAATGGTTGGCTTTATAAGCCACACCCAAAGGCAGACTCATGCTTCATGTTGCATCTGTAGCTTCAAGCAACACGCTTACCGCGATCCAGCTCACTCCGGCCCTCGAGTGAGACTCCTTGCACTTCAGCTACTTTGATCCGCTTTCACGCACTTTCCTGGACTCAGCACCTAAGAGAAAAGGAAAGACCAAAACACAATACCTGTAAGTGCTCGCGCGTTGATCCGACTCCTGGATCGTCCTCTCAAGCGCGCAGTCAAGCTTCAGCACAATTTACCTGAACTCCTTGGTGAATCCTGATCAGCATTGTGAGTTCTTGTGAACTTCCTCTCTCAGCGAACTCTTCTGAAGAAACTTGTGGCGAGAGAACAAGGGTTAGACTTGCATCAGCAACTATTTTTCTCACACGCTCTGGCATGCAGAACTCCCCATAACCTAAGAATACGCCACGACCGCTCAGAGTTCCCTGAAACACTTAGCTTCAGATGCTGACCCATCTACGAGCTGGGAACAGCACCGGATCCAGTGAAGCAACTGGAAATCCGAACTTGCCTGCAACAACACTCGAAATCCGCTGGGTGAAGAAACTCAGTGAGTGGCAGCACAGCAGTGATACCAGACCCAGGGTCAAGTGGAGTAACTGATCCATGGGTTCCAGAGACATAGCGGCCCTGCCTTGTTCAGGATGGAGAGTTTGTCTAATTAATCCCCAAGGTGAGCCAGACTCCTCCCACCACAGCACACTACAGGGGGAGGGAGAAGGATGGCTCAGGGTCCAAATCTTGGCAGGCTAAGCATCTTACCTCTATATTGGCGGGTGGTCTGCGGTCCAATGCCAGAGGTCCCGAGAAAGCAGGGAAGCGTCTAGAAGGCTTCATTGCTCCTGCAGAGACCCAGGTGAGTGTGACAGCTTGATCCAAGGCGTGTACTTAGTTTCTACATCTCCAGGATGTCTAAACTAAGACAGGATGACCAAACCTCTGTAAGCTATACGGGCCACAAGTTGGGCATGGCAATTTCGAAACAAACTTTATCAAGATGGATCATTTTAGGAATATCTGAATTCTACAGATTAGCTGGAAAGGATCCCCCAGAGGGTCTTGGAGCTCATTCGACCAGGGGCATTGCTACCTCCTCTGCTTTACAGAGGGGTATCCCAATTAGAAATATTTGTGCGGCAACCACATGGCCATCCGTACACACTTTTACCAAACACTATAATCTGGACTCTTCGTCAAGTGGGAAGGTTTATTTGGAAAGGCAGTGCTACATTCTGTTCACACAGACCTATAAATTATCATGAGTCTGAAAATTCTGACTCCCTCCTCCAGGATTACATACACTGCTTTCGGAGTTTATCATAAGATGAGGAATACGTGGGAGGACAGGACACAATCAATTGGAAGACCAAATTACTTACCCATGGTAACATACTTTCGACTGGATGTTCGTCCCATGTATCCCTCATCACCCCTCCCAACCTGCCTCGCAGTAGAATTTTACATGTCATTGCAGTCTTTGTGTTTTCAGAAGGAGTAACTGTCGGGTGTAGGATATTCTATACATGTAAAAAATGGAACCGAGGCCAATGGTCGCTGCGCGCTGTTTATACCATCAATGGCGTCAACATCGAGACAGAAGTCTCTGTGAGACATCGAGTTGACAGGCATCGACGCACAGCGCCCTCTGTTGCAAAAATAATTCCCATACAGCTGAAGCTGGATATGGAAATATCATAAGATGAGGAATACGTGGGTGGAACATCCAGTCGAAAGAACTTTACAATGGGTAAGTAACCTGTTCTACCGGGAATGTGGCCAGCAAGCATACCTGCATCTTCCACCATCCTGGCGAGGCACCTGTGCATTAGCAACATTGCAGTCAGCCATTCTCGTGATGCCTGAAGCTCATCTAACAATTGCATCTAAACCTGTTATAGGGCAGCAGAATCAAGTTCCGACCCAACCCCTGTTACGCTCACCTGATATCCCCGGGGGTGTCTGGAAGGCTCTGAGATCTGGAACCCTGGATGCGTAGTTGCCCAGTACTGAATAATGAATCTTAGTTATTTGTAAGGTGAGCTATCCGTCCTGCGTTTCTTGTGCAGGGGCGCTTGACGTTTGTTGGCGAGCTGCCCGAGTTGCTTCACTGGTGCGGTACGCCTTCCTTGCGCCCAGGCCTGCTGTTACCCCGAATCTACTGATAGGCAGGTAGGTTTGTTAATTGTAAGTCTGTGTTCTATTTATGTTGGGAATTCGTTAATGTCTTTATCTCCTTCTTTTCAGGTGCGAAGGTCTTGATGCTGGCATGCCGGATGGAGAGGTACGTTTCTAGGTAAGAGAAAGCGCGAAGCACAGCGCCTTTATTGTCTTTTAAAGCTAACCTGTGCTTTCTTCTTCTCCTCCTCACAGACCACTGTGGTGCTGCGAGTGGATGAGAGCGTGATGAAAAACAGGCCCCCGTAATCCGTTAAGGTAAGTACAGCACTGTGTGGTTGTTTAATATTGAAAGGGAACCTGAATGTCTCTTTTCCTTTGCAGATGTTGCTGTGGTGCTCCGGATGGAAGCATGGCGTAGGGCGATGGAATTCAGGTAAGACTCTTGGAATTCGATGTTTTAGAAGCGCACATTCTAATATTATTTTTCCTTTTCTCGTTTTTGCAGGTCGCAATGTTCGAACAGCAGCTGTGGTATCGGTTTGCCGGAAGTCCTTTAGCTAGTACTCACAGGTGAGTGATGTTTCTTCTTCTCTCGGTTTCCACAGATTGCAGCCCAGTTGAGATGCTGAGTGCTGGATGGTGTTTTCTCAGGTAAGACAGAATAATCTTGTTCTTGCAGGATTACAGGAAGATGCTGAAGACCAGCAGCTGGACACTGTGAGCGTCACGCTGCTGGTCGCAGAATAACACAAAGCGTGTTCTGCAGTCAGGGTGTAGTTTATATAGCCCAGGTAAAGTAGTACCAGGGAAAGTAGGTCCAGGCCTGCCACACCCAAAACACTAGACCGCTTGGCTTGGTTCTTAGAACTAGACTGTGTGGGTGCTTCCATGTTGGATTTAAAGGCCCATGTACATAAATGGGACCTAGTTTGAACAGCCCTTCCTTCCTACATATGAGCCTGGTGCCAAAGGCGCCAGGACTAACTCCAGGAGCCCTTTTGCAATGGTTCTAAGGCCCTCAGGGTTCTGGTGGGAGCCTGCTTGTGGCACAACTTGTGCCCCCTCACAGTGGTCATGACAACCCCCACAGGAGAGGAGAAAGAAGCACTAACTGAGATATGGAAAAAAGATCAAATTATCTGTCTGAAGACTTGTTCAAGCTGCTCAAAGCTATCTTAGACAAATAATACTTATATACCAAGACGGAAGTGTTTTTCGCCTTGCTTTTGATCCCAGGGGTTCAGGCCGCAGGAAATGCTAAGTGGTTACAAATTGTGAGGTGGGAGATGATTCGGTTGGCAAATGATACAGAACAAGGCCTTAATGCTATCAACCGTGAATTGCGGGCGATCCGGCTGATGACCCTCCAGAACCAGTGCATTCTGGACCTTCTGATGGCGATGGAAGGGTTAGTGTACAGAAAGATCAGACTGTCATGTTGCACATACGGCCACCCAAATGATGCCGAAAATGGGTGCTTATCTCACATTATAGGGGCATTGCAAAAGTTGAAGACTGACATGGAAAGCGAGGCAGGGGTGCAGAATAATGACTTATTTCATGCAATGTTATCATGGGTGCCAACATGGCTCAGAGCAGTTGTGAAGATATTGGTCCGCATCATGGTGCTTTTGGTGATGTTCAGAATGTCCCAGATGATACTTTGACATTGTGCAAAGACAATCCCGAACAATGCAATGATGATGGACTCAATCGGGGTAGGAATGGCTCTCTCTGGTACAAAGGATGGACAGGTTCAAAGGGACGACCCAAATAAACCATGTATGGTTACAATTGAAAAGTCCATAGACCCCCGCAGGGACACTGACCTCGCCCCCACCAGACCCAGAGCTTTATACATAGCATTGGGTTGACATAGTGGGTGATGGGGGTTTTATTTACCTTACACGTGTGTAGGGTATGGGTTCCCAAGGATATGATATGGCATTTATAATGCGCCTGTACACAAGTGTTTCTAGTGCCACAAGACAAGGGAGGGAATACATAGGGAGGACAAGACAAACAATCCTACTAGGCCTTGTGTCATTCAGATAGTGCATGTGCGACAACGAGCAATGCAGGGGGAAGGGCAGAGGCAAGTGCAAGGGAGAGGAGAGGGGAGTGCGATCAGGCAGCCTGGCTCAGAGTAAGTGCACCCAGGGCCACGCAGTTCTGGGTAAGTTCAAGGAGGTAGGGGGTGTAGGGGTCACAGTTACATCCTCTAAGTCTCGCAATCCTGTTCTGGATTTGTTGCAGGGGCGAGGTGTAGAGGTAGGCAGATTGAGAAAGAGGCTGTTGTAGTAGTCCACCCTGGAGAGAACCAGGGCTCTGGAGACAGTGAGCTTGTAGGGGAAAGTGAGAAAAGGTAAGATACTTCTGAGCATGTGCAGCTGGAAGTGGGCCTTTTTTGGCAAGGTTTGTGATGGTATTGCCCTTGCCTCACAGGAGGGCGAGGGAAGAGGGCCCAGGGAGGGTGGCCATAGCGAGAGAGGGAAAGCAGGGGTCCCATTGAGAAGGATCTCCATTTTACTGTCATTAAGGCATAGATCGTTGGAGGCGCACCAATTCTGAATTGCGGATAGACGATCAGCAATGGGCGAGGGAGGAGAAGAGGCTGAGGGAAGCCTGAAAGAGAGCAGAGTGCCATCTGCATAACACTGAAGACTGGAACAGAAGGTGGATATCAGGTGGGCCAAAGGGGCCAGATATACATTGAAGAGCCAGGGTGAGAGGATAGAGCCCTGGGGAACACAACATGTGGAGAGAGAAAGGTGGTGGAGAGAAAGGACCCAATCTGGACATGCATGGCAAAGACGGTCCATGAGGAAGGATGTCAGCCAACTCAGGGCCTGATTGTGATGCCCAAGTTCACATAGAGTCAGTTGATCAGGGTGGCGTGATTGACCGTGTAGAAAGCAGGGGAAGGTCAAGGAGGATGAGGACAGAGGAAGGGCTGTACTCGAGGTTAGAGAGAACAGTTTCTGTGCCTCTAGCTGCTCAGAAGCCAGACTGATGGGCATTGAGGCAGCCAACTGATTTAGTGTGTAGAGTAAGCTGGGAGATGAATCTGAAGCAGATAGGAGGAGAGGGAAGGGGGGATGAGTGAATCGACGACTAATTAAAGGGGGGAATATTGGGATGGACGTTCAGATCCCAAACCCTCCCAAATCATTTAGACTAAAAAAAATATATTAATAGACAGGAATGAGTGGGTACAGGGGAGGGTGGAGTTGTTCTGTGTACATAGATAAGTAGTGCGGGCATATTGATTGTAGACAATTAGATGAGTTTAAGGTAAATTAAAAAGGACCCTATAGAGTGTTGGGTAGATATACTGAGTGTGTACATTACATATGATGTAAGTTCTCGC
Source organism: Ambystoma mexicanum (assembly GCF_040938575.1). Taxonomy (NCBI): domain Eukaryota; kingdom Metazoa; phylum Chordata; class Amphibia; order Caudata; family Ambystomatidae; genus Ambystoma; species Ambystoma mexicanum. Next base: position 662,406,624 of record NC_090927.1, on the reverse strand, counting down.
TCCATTGACGAGACATTTAGAAGTGTCACCATCCATGAGTTTAGGCCTGGGTCCGCTCAGGACATGTTTAGAACACAGAACAACGATGCCCAAACTCCAATATTTCACCCCCACCCCAGGCGAGGTAGGGAATATGTGAACACACACAAATGCTTCCTGTTAGAGCTTTGCGAAATTACAAAGAAATGTGAACGGCCTAATACAAATAGGTCTGCGGCTGGTAGTGAACCCATGGGAGCCAGGGCAGAGGTCTTAAGCTGCCAAAACAAAAGTAGAGATTTAGGACGCCAATGCCCTCACAGGATGATGGCCATCCCATTTGAACTACCAGATGTCTGTGAGCAGCCCACCTTAATCCTTCACAAATTACACTGATTAGTGAGACCCTCAGGAGAACCAGACCTGCCCCCGGGAGACATACCTGATAAAAGGGGGAGCAGAGAACAACTGGACCAGTGATTTGTAGCAGGGAGAGCAAAGGGTGATGTCAACTCACATAAGATTGCGACAGGGAAGCATGGTGGGGGGCGCCTGTGTGTCTGGGATGGGAAAGGGTTATTTAATTTGCAAGGACCAGACTGACTTTGAAGTTATCCACTGAGCTCATGTTGACGTCCAGCTGCACATCACAAGATTAGGCTCCAGGGCAGGGCAGTGACTTCAGTAACTTAACCAATCACCTAGCTGCAACACAAGGTGAAGAGATTGAAGCCCACAACGATGTGGCCAGTGAACTGGATAACTGTATGTTATCAGTGGTATGTATATAGGGTATACACGCATTTCGTCGAATGATTTTACATCGTGGGACTTTTCATCGCCAACCCTTTCATCGCCAAAACCTTTTTTTTTAACCTTTTTATGGGGTGGGGGTGTTTGGTGCGGTTTGGGGTATGATTATTTAAGTAAGGGGGGGTTTGGGGGTGCAAAGCCCCCCCATAAATAAAAAAAATTAAAAAAGGAGTTTTTGGCGATGAAAGGGTGGCGATGAAAAGTCCCACAATGTAAAATCATTTGGCGAAATAACGTAGAACCGTATATAGGTGGCCGCCTATGCTTGTGGGTGATGAACACTGTATATCATGTGAGTCACAGATGACGATTATTTCAGTTATAATGTGCTGTTTGCTTTGTATAAGAGAGAGAGCTACGCGACAGAGGCCTTATAATACCCTGTCGCAATTTCCTTTTTGCATACAAATGAAGCTCTTGTTTTTCTTACAAAAGGGTGCCCGAGTCTTATTTCCTTGAGGGTTTTTATTTTTATGTCTGGTTGTTGGAGGATTACCCTACATATCATTCCCATCGAAATGTGATGTGAGCAAAAGAGGTATGAGGGGAATCTGGTGACTCTCCCCCCCTTCCTAGATTGTTGGTCGAATGTCTTTTTGTACAGGAGAGTAGTTTGGGATCCAGTGTCCACCAAACCTGATAATACACTCTGACCCTGTACCTCGGCTGGGATATACAATCTGCCCTCTTTCTCCCCAATTGTACAAAAGCAGTGCGAGTTATTTGCTAGCTTGGCAGTCATTTCTTAAAATTGAACTCTGACATGGTGTCATCTTGGGAGATGTTCTGGGTTGGAGTTTGGGAATCATTAGGAAGGAATTGGCATTTGGCAGTTGGGGGATCCGCTTTCTCCTCAGATTCTTTGCTGTCCCCCTTTGTCTGAAGACAGTTCTCAGAACCTGTTTGTGGGGAGAATACCACTACAATCTCTGTATGATCTGATTCGCATGGTTGGGGTCTAGAAATGTCATCTCAGTCTCCATACCTACCATGTCAGACTTGGGACTCTTGTGACCCATTTTTCTTTAGGAGAGCTACCCCCATTCCTGAAAGAGAAGATTTCCTTACCCAAATTCTCCAGTGATAATTTTATTTCCTTCTCCACAAAGTGTGTTTTTCTTTGACCTCTCCTACTTACCCTCTGTTATTTGAGTTCTAACCTCTTGGAGGGGGGGGGGCGGGATAGAAGACTTGCGATCAGGCTGAGAGGCTTCCAGGGGTTCTGTTCTGGTAAAAAAGGAAGCTTCCTCAAGGGCTTGGCATCTCCCTTCAACCAGGGCTCCATCCTCAGGAACCTGTTAATAGTCAAGACTTTCCTTCAGTCATTACCTCCCCGGGCATCGTGCTGTTGGGGTGGAACAGGGGTTATGGGAAGCATGATCAGGTTGAGGGTTTGACTGAGCCCTCAGCATTCACCCCACAACAATGGTAAATTGTTGGACATGTCGCTCCAGCTGCGTAACTTTCTCTTGGTGGTAGGGAGGTCTCTGCTCATACCTCTGCTGCTCCCTAAAAGGGTAACTGTCCCTTCTAGCGAAGTAGCTTGGGTATTGGAAATTTCCAAATTTCCACCATCATTTTCGGTCCTGATTCTCCCTTCTCCTTGGTTCAGGGATCTATTGTCCTGGAGCCGGGCAGAAGGAGGAGGATTGTTTTGGAAGTTAGAATTTTTATCATACCTGTTGAAAACATTGAGGTTTGAAGGTGGAAGGGTACTTCTCTCCTGCAGGAATTTTTTAGGGAAGTTTCCTGGTGAAGTACTTACCTGCTCTGGCCACTCCCCCCTTTGTGCCGGGGGGGGGAGTGGCCAGAATTACCTCAGAACATACACATGCCCCAGTATTGATTTTGTACCCTTATATCGGGCTCAAGTAGGCGGCACGGTCAGAGGGGTCATTTTGCTGATAACCTTACTGGCTACCATTCGATTGGGCCTGGGTGGAAGGTCTCCACTGCCTCTGAGTATTTTTAGGCCTCCCCGACTGCGCAGTGGCAGGTGTTGTAGATGGCTTTATTGTTATGAGGTCATTTTTGTCAATGAGTTTCTGGACTTCACATATCCTGGTGGATTGCTTTATTGCTCAGTCCAATGTCCTGCGCATTTGGAAATCGCGAACTAGTTTGGTAATTATATATTTGGGAAGAGTGTGGTAGTATCTTGTCACAAATTCCCTGCTACTCATATTCACCCGCCTGGAGGTCTGCGCAAATGCCCATTTTAATTCTTGTGCAAAATCACTCAGTGCCTGTTGTTCCCCACACTGTAAATTAAACGCAACCTTGCGTGCCTCATGTTGGTTGCTGTGAGTGGAGAATGGTTTTAAAATTCCCTTCTTATAGGTGGACCATTTGAAATGTTCCTGGTCTTCCAATCCCGCAAAGAAACTGGCATACTCTGGGGAAAAATGTCCATTTCACAAACTCCATGCAATTGACATCATTTTTCATTCCAAATGATATCATCATTTCTTCAGAAGGCTCCAAATGTTTCCACACCGAATACTTGCCGTTCTTGTGGTATGGTGTGAAGCTCTTTATGGCCTTAATCTGCCCGTTTGGATCTTTAACAAAACACTTTCTTTTTTTGTATTTCTTTTTCACCCCTGAACTCGCGTCCATTCACCTTCATACTCAGTGCTGCTATATGAACTCCAGTCCCTGTCTCCTAAGCACTCCCTAATTCTTTGAGATTGGGAATACTTTGCAAAATCATAGAAAGTGTACTCCTCCTTTCGCATGTGCCGCTAAAAACTCTCAGGGCCACTTTCCCTGTTGTCGCCTTTTAAAAAAAACGTTTTTATGGTTGGCAGGCATCATTAGTAAACATCATTACATTACAGTGCACATTGGTATACTTAATTACAACACCACACCATATTATCCTTTGCAGACCCCAGCAACCAAGTCCATATCAGGAGACATAGGTATTTCTTGGAGTGGAAGGATGGGGGGTTCAAAGAAAGAGAAAATTTAGCTTGTACCTCTGAATAAGTCCTGTTATGGGAGTAGAGGGACCAGGTGTGTGATATTGCTGCTTTGACTGTCCTTTATTGAAGCCTGGGAGGCCGCAATCTTCATCGAACTTGATGGCTATAGGATAGAAGTCCTGTTTTTTAAAAACTCTTATTGCATCAATAGGTCACCAGACTAGGAGGGTTATTATGCCTAGCTACAAATCCAAAAGACTCTAAGCCCCGTTCAATACACCCATGCCACTCAGGGCCTGTTTCACAAAACTTTACACTCGTGTAAATTAGGAAATGCCCTGAGCATCTTCAAATTCACCCTGCCACTGCCTACCGGATTCACAAAGCCTATAGCTGGAGCAAATCCCCAGATGCCAGGAGCATCTCTGAGATGCCTTTGAGCAAAGTTTCACTTGGATGTGAGCATCTCAAAGCGGTTCCAGGGAGCTCCAGATTTGCTTCAATTTTAGGCTTTGTGAATAAGTTAGAAGGTAGCAAGAGCACAAGTGTGATGTCTAGCACATCTTCAGATTTTCTCCAGTGAACATATTTCTGAATCGTGCCCTCAGCGCCAAGTAAGGATCCATGGTCAGTGCATGTCAAGGATACCTACACCTCTTCCAAAGCATGGAAAACACAAAATCTGGACTTCACTACATTAGCCCCACTCTGCCCATGGCTGACATTTTAAATCTCCCATCACTTGGTCATTCAAAATGCCACAGCCAGACTGGAAGCTGGAGGGGAAACTAGGTCATCCATCTCTGGCAATCTGCCTGGTCCACCAATGCAGACACGGAATAGCCTCAAAACAACTCAACACTTGAAGAAAACATATGGCACCCTTCTATGCCCTTTCTTTTCCTCAACCCATCAAAATCTGTTCCAGAATCTTGGAATAGGCTGCACAACCTGCACAGCTGGGCTCCCACCACCTGAGTTTGCGATCTGTTGGCGCCCTTGTGCTCCCTGCCTCCGGGGCGCTCTGGCACTGTCTGAGTGCCATTCACCTGCCTCCTCCACCCGTGAAGTCCGGGTCGGCTTCTCCACTCGCCTGAACTGGGCGCGCAGCCAGGCCGGCTCACCTGTACCACCGAAGCTCACATTCTGCAGGCGCCCTTGCGCTCCTTGCCTCCAGGCCGCTCTGAAACTGTTGGAGCACCAATCGCCTTCCTCCTCCTCCTGAGGTTTCCAGACCAGCTTCTGCGACGGCGCTCTTCCGGCCTGTACTATACACGGCAGCGACTCATCTCTCAGTGCTACTCCTGCTAGCTCCCCCGGACCTGTTCCACAGCCCGATTGCTGTTCCGGCCTGGGCCGCCCTACCTCCCTCTTTTAGTGCTCATTCTCAGCAGGCTTTCCCTTGCTTCCACTTTCCAGACCGTTCCTCCTAGCCATTTTCGCTCGTGCCTCTGTGGATCCCACCTGCTTTCTGCCTCTGGGCGCTCCCTACCAACCCCTCCATCTAGATCTCCACCACCGGAGCTTGTTCGTTGCTGATTGCCCTCGCTCCGAGCCTTGGATCTCTTTTCCAGACCACCCCAGACCTGATGAGACTCTGTTTGCCTACGTCCTCCAGTTGTAAGCCACCATCAAGCAACTGCAACTTCCCACCAGTCTGCACAAGATCCAGCAGCAGCTCATTTTCTACGCTCTGCACCTGCCAGCTCCCCCAGGGCACGCTACTCTGCCCATTTATAACATTGTCCTGGGTCGTCTGGCTTCCTCCTCTTGCGAGTCACCTGCAGACCACTGCGACAACCTACCAGTCTGCACTAACTCTTCTTCAAACCCTGCACCTGCCTGCTCTCCTTGGCCTGCTACTCAGCCTGTCTATCGTCTATCCTGACCTGGACTGCCTCGCCCCCCTCCCCGTGACCACCAGTCGCAAGCACACCCCCGCTCCCACCCTCTGGCCCACTCCTCCTACGAACACTGCTCCTTTCTATGCAGTGCTCACCTGCACTCAGCCTCAGCCTAGTGGTGCACTCTGCCTGCTCCATACCATCTGTGCTGCTCCCGCCTGCATCCTGTACCAGTGCGCTTCCAGACTGCTCCTGCACACCCTGCCTGCTCCTGCCCTATAGTCTACTGAGCGGCTCTTGCCCTACATCCTATGTTGGACATTACCTGCCCGCTCCTCTCCTCACTGATCGGCTCTTGCATCCTCCCCCGCACTTGAGCTTCTCCTCGACTGTTTTACCCCTGGTCCCAGTCTGTCTAACCACCTCCTTCTGTACCCTCACTGTTGCGATCCTGCGCCCCTCTCCCCCACTTACACCCCACACTTGTCACTGAGTTTCTTTCATAGTCCTGTTACTGTCTGATTCTGTGCTCATTGTCTTTGAAACGGGTGAATTTGGTTGCCCGTCCTATTCCGCTCCCAATTAGTTGAGATCTACTACTGTCTGTATTTATGCTCCTTGACTGTTAATCTATTTCTGGATCTCCTTTCCTCCCCCCCGCTCCCCACTCTGATCCACCCCACTACACCTTCTTAACTCTTTCCTCATTTTCCCTCCTCCGTCTTCTCTCCTGTAACCTCTTACTCCCTCCTGATATTCCCTTTCACCCCTTCCCTGTTTTCTTCTCCCATCCTCGAATTACTCTATCCGTTTTCAAGGCATGCAAGTTTCTAACTTTCACTAACCCCCCCCTCTCTTTTACTCTACCTTCCCCCCTCCTTCCCCATTCCCCCGTGACACCTCCCTTTTTAACCCTCTTCCTCATCTCCATTGCTATCTCCTCACTCTACTCCCTTACCCCCTGACCCCCATTCAACCCAACACCCCCCTACCCTTTCTCACCACCGCAACCTCATCTATCGCCCTATCGTCCCACCCTCCAACATCATCAACATAGCCCTCTGGAATGCCCACTCTCTCTGCAAAAAGACCACAGCTGTACTTGACCTGTTTCTTCGACTAAATCTTCATTTCCTATGCATCTCTGAAACCAGGATCCCCCCTTCAATTCCACCGTACCTGCTTCTCTCACTTCCTCCTCCTCCTCCTTTACTCATGTATCTCGCCCCTCTGGCAATGGAGGTGGCCTTGGCCTTGTCTATCTTCCCCCTGTTCTACTCCTCTCCCAGTCTACCCCTCCTTCGAATACCTGTTCAAAACCTTCACCTACCCCATGCTATTTCCTTTCTTATCATCTACCGACCTCCTGGTCCTCTTGCTTCTTTCTATGATGACCTTGATCACCTCCTCTCCCTCATCTCCCCTACCCCCCTCACTGTTCTTGGTGACTTCAACCTTCACCTTTCCCCATCTTTGCAACCTATCTCATATCCCCCCTTCCTACCTCACCTACTCAATCCACTGGTACTACTCTCGATCTCATATTCATCTCCTCCTTTTCCCCCTCCTCTGTCTCTACCCTCCCTACTTACCTGTCTGACCATGCCTTTCTCTCCTTCTCCCTCATTCCCCCGTCTCCCCTCCTCTGCCCCCCTCCTAATCTTTTTCTTTCTACAGACAAGACCTCCGCAACTTTAACCTTTCTCACTTCAAGGAATCCTGCTCCTCCTCTCTTCCCCCCTCTCAATGTTCCCCTCTATCAGCGAATGATGCTCTTTCTACTCTTTCCTCCTCTCTCTCCCAATCTTTTTTTTTAATAACACATTTTATTGGTTTTTAAACATACATACAGTACACCACAAATCCCCCCCCACCCTCCCTCCCTTCAACGCCCGGGTTGGTTTATCACTCCATTCCTGTCTTGCCGCTCTGCACTTTACTTTCGGGATCTGCATTTCTCACCATGTCCCGTATAGTGGGTGTGTCCATCTCTTTTCCTATTTAACCGGCGAGGTCTATATCACATGGTCTTCCCACTTTCCCCAGATCTTGATGGCTTTCGCCAGGCATCCCCGCGCTGTATAGAATCTATGCTCTTTTGCTGGACATATGTCCCTTTCGTTTGACCATTGGGCCACTGATGGGCTTTCCGGGGCCCCCCATTTCTGTGCTATATCGCGTTTTATCAGGCCCATTGCATTGGAGAGAAAAATACCCTCCGATTTATCTGAAATATTCTCATCTGGGGCCCCCAGTAACATTATTGCAGGTTGTGGGATTATTGTGCGCCCCAGGGTTCTCGTTAACAGTTGACAACATTGCGCCCAGAAGGTCTTGATTTTAGGGCATTCCCAGAGAAGGTGGATGAAGGTGCCCTCCTCCCTCCGACATTTCAGACAGTTAGGGTCCTCCGCCCTCCCCCAGCCAAATAGGGCCCCTCGGAGGTAGTACACCCTGTGGAGTATCTTAAGTTGTACCAGTCTAATTCTGGAGTCTATTGCGACTTTGCGTGGGTGCATCAGTATGTGGATCCAGTCCTCTGGTTCAATGGGCCCCACATCTCCCTCCCATTTATTTTTGAGACTGACCAAATCCGGAGAGGCGAATGCGTTAATCGCCTTGTACAGAATAGTGGTGACCTTGGCAGGGATGTGTTGTGGTAGTAAATTGCGTTCCAGAGGTGTGTAATCTGGTATGTCTTTGAGCTCTTGCCCATGTGCATTAATTGTGTGAGTTAGTTGCAGGTAGTGGTAATGTTCTGTGGCAGAAATTCCGAATCTCTGCTGCAGGGTTTCGAATGGGAGGATGGAACCATCCGCAATAATGTCTCCTATTGTGATTATCCCAGCCTCCACCCACCGGGTCCATGCAGCCAACTTCCGTACCTCCTTCAACCCATATTTGTGCCATAGTGATCCTGTTCCCCCAGCCTATGTGGGTTTGTGCCTGCCTCCAGATCATCGCGATATGGGTAGACACCGTTTGTGCGGGGGGCCTGGTTAGGCTCTGGTATGGTGTTTCCAGTGTTGGGGTGCCTCGGATAATGGGTTCCTCCGCTCTAATGTGTGGTTGTTCGGGGTCCCCGTGAAGGAGGTCATTAACTACATTTAGTTGACACTCCCAGTAGTAGGACCTGAGGTGTGGGAGTCCTATGCCCCCCTCCCAGATGGATTGTTGCAACGTGGTCAACGCGATTCGAAGCTGCCCGCCCTTCCATATCAGTTTCCTGACTAAATGCTCTACTTGGTTAAATTCCGCGTTTGGTACGGCCAATGGGGCATTCTGCAGTACATAAAGGAAGGGTGGAAGCGCCATCATTTTAAAGAGGGCCGATCTGCCCATGAGTGTGAGAGGAAGGAGCATTCAGTGCTGTACATCCCCGGTAAAGCGGTCGATTAGTGGGTGCAGGTTGTGCGCTACGTATTCCGAGAGTGTCTCTGAGACCCGAATGCCCAGATAGCGGAAGCCTCCTCTCTCCACCCGATATGGCATGCCCCAGGGGACTGCCAGATTGTCACCCTTCACTGGGAAAAGGACCGATTTACCCCAGTTATCTAGTCCACTGAATTCCCCAAAAGTCGTCAACATTTGGGTTATGATTGGGCATGCGTAGTCTGAGTTAATGAGATAGAGTAACAGATCATCTGCATATAGGGATACCCTGTCCTCTCGTCCGTCTGGCCAGCAAAAGCCTGACCATGTAGTAACCTCTCGGAGCCATTGGGCAAGCGGTTCAATCGCTAGGGCGAATAGAAGGGGGGATAGAGGACAGCCCTGTCGGGTGCCTCTGCCCAGTGGGAAGGTCCTATAGGTCCAGCCATTTACCCTGACCGCAGCCATTGGCGCCTCGTACAGCAGTTGAACCCAGCTGAGAAAGGTCTCACCAATGCCCATGCGTCTCATTATCGGCCACAGGCTTTCCCACACCACCGAGTCAAACGCTTTCTCGATATTAATTGCTAAAAGAGCAAGTGGCGCGTCGAGGCTCGGGGCTTTTTCCAGGAGTAGATGCAACCTGCGTAGGTTCATTCTGGTCGATCTTTGCGGCATAAAGCCGCACTGGTCTGGATGAACCAGTGAGGATATGACTTATTGAAGTCTATTGGCCAGTACCTTGGCCATAATCTTTGCTTTGCTGTTAATTAGCGATATAGGCCTGTATGACGTGCACCGGTCAGGGGGCTTTCCTTGTTTGGGAATAACCACAATGTTGGCCATTTGTGGGTCCAATGGGAGGGTGCCCTGTCCTTTGGCTGCCAGGAATAAAGCCCAGAGGGGGGCCGCCATCTGGTTGCTGCCCAGCTTCCTCCAGGTCTCGGCCGGGAAGCCGTTAGGGCCTGGTGTCCTCACATATTGTAGCTGGGACATGGCCTTCTTTCCCACAGTCTTGACCATCTTCACTCATCCTCCCCCTTCCGCCCCCCTCATAAGTCTGCCCAACCCTGGCTTTCCTCCCACCTTCTGTCTATGCGCCGTCTTCTCTGACGGCTTGAAAGACGCTGGCTTAAACATCGTTCGTTCACCCGCCAACCAATCCCACTACTTCTCTTACCACTCCCTTTATGACTCCTGCATTTGCTCAGCCAAACGCTCCTACTTTTCTAACCTTCTCCATTCTCAAGCTTCTCATCCCAAACGAATTTTCCAAACCCTTACTCGTCGTCTTTCCCCTCCCAACCATGACCATTCCATTAACTCTCCTCTCTCTCCCTCTGATTTCGCTAACTACTTCTCTAAAATTCTAGCCTTACGCCAAAATATCCTACACTTCCCCCTCCTACTCTCTCCCCTCTCCACCTCAATCCACCCCTTCCTCCTTCTTGTCCAACTTCACCCATGTCTCTAACGCTGACATCTCCCTCCTCCTATCCAAAACTCACCCCACTGCTGCCTCGTCTGATCCCTTACCCACTCCTCTTATTCCCAAAGTCTACCCCCTTCTCATTCCTTACCTCACCTCTTACTTTAACATAGCCGATCAGATAGCACAGTGAGTAGAGCGTTCGCTTTGACATCCGTGCAGAGTCCGCTGGCGAAGGTTTGAATCCCGGCAGGGCCAAACTCAGCCTTTCATCCTTCTGAGGTCGATAAATGAGCACCACACACCGTGGGTAATAATGAGCAGCGCTCAGATACCTCAGGGTTCATAGTGCTATATAAATGCTAAATTAATATTACTATTATTATTATATGCCTTTCCACTGTTACCTTTCCTGCTGTCTTCAAACACACCACCATCATCCCCATTCTGAAAAAACCCTCAGCTAACCCTCTCCAAGCTTCCAACTTTCGCCCCATCTCTCTTTTACCTTTCCTCTCTAAGCTTCTCGAATGACTTGTCGTCTCCCAACGCTCAGCTTTCGTCTCTAAACTCCTCCCCCTACTCAATCTGGTTTTCGTCCTTTGTATTGCACCGAGACTGCTCTTAACTCTGTTCTAAATTCCCTTCTCACTGCTCGCTACTCTAAACAATATTCTATTCTTATTCTCCTTGATGTCTCTGCTGCCTTTGACACCATCGATCACCCTTTATCCTCAACACGCTTTCTTCTTTTGGTCTCAAAGGCTATGTCCTTAATTGGTTCTCCTTCTACCTCTTCACTCGTTCCTTCGCCGTCTACTGGGGCGTTCGCTCTTCCCCTACTCACTCTCTTGAATTTGGCGTTCCACAAGGCTCTGTACTTGGCCCCCTCCTCTTCTCACTCTATACTTCTCTTCTTGCTCCAATCCTCTCTCATCACTTTTACGCCGATGACAGCCTACTCTTCCTCTCTTTTTCCTCCTTCACCCCTGACATGCACCTTAAAATCTCCTCCTGTCTTACCGCTATAAACATATGGATGTCCTCCCACTTTCTCACCTTAAACTCTGACAAAACTGACATCTTATTCTTCCCTGCCAACACTCTTCCTCCCTCCTACCCCCCTCCTTCTGTCCTCTTTCCTCCCTCTAATCTCCCTTTCTCTACCTCAGCCCCCAATCTTGGCCTCCACTTTGACATCAACCTCTCCTTTACTCACCATATCTCTCACCTCTCATACATAAACTAAACTACAGGGATTATGAGGCATACAACCCACTAACCAAAACCTCAAATTTCTGCATACTTAATTCACACAAAAACCCGCACAACCACCTCTCACAGCAAACCGCACAGACTTCACCACACCGCAACAACAATCAAAACATAGATCACAGCAACAGTACGCGAGGACCCGCTTCGATCCTATATGCACACCCAAGCTCAGCGCACAGTGAATACCGAACTGAAACTGCCAACAGTACACCACCTCTCACTTTCCTATGCCCTTCCCCCCCACTAACCTACCCCCACTGTTTTTCTTTACAGATCCGCCTGAGCGCCTGCGCCTGTAGACCAACTCCGTTGGCGATGGTGCACTATATAAATACCTTTAACATTAACATCTCTGTGTGGATACTTTACCAAGTCAATTTATTTTTGTTTTGCCACAACATTGGTAGCTGATGTAATCTGAGTGTTCTAATTTGACTTAAATAAATACATTAATAAATATTCTTAATACACAGCGGCCTGGTCCCTAGTCCATTGTGTCACTGGGTATTTGTTGAGGTTGTGTGCTAGACGGATTGGAGGCCTTATCAAAAAGGACCTGAATGATATAAATAAAAGCGTTTTCATTGTGCGCTTCACTCATTGTGGGGAAGGTGCTCTCTGACTTGGGTGTGACCGTGTAATTAACCGCAACAAAACAGATTTAATTTGGAAGGGCAATGTTCGGCAAGAGTGGATCATGCAGTCTTTGACTGCATCCCTTCAATATGCTCGCATTTGGAAACTAAGGTGAGTAATGTATCACTTTGTGTATTCATTTTTAAGTCAAGCGTTTTGTATAATTTGGCCAAGGACTTTAGTGCAGTATTCAATGCGTGGGGTTGGGTTTACATTGGAGATTGACGATGAGGACCACAAGTTTAAGGAATCTGCAAACATAATTGGTGAATGTGATAGATTTGATGGTGGGGGGTGTGAATGTGATAGATTTGATGGTGGGGGACGTGAACTAGTGTGTCTGGGATTATCACTGTGTCGATCTTCTGTTGTTCTATTTGACTAACCGGCATAGACTCAGCAGTAGACATGTTAGATACAAATCCAGTTATTCCCTGCATTTCAGTTTCAAAAATATTGTTATCACAAGTGTAAGCACTTTGTGGTGTTTCTATAGTTCCTGATTAGCATTGGACGCCAGCAAGGATTTGTGCTGATAGGGTGTGCAAGCTTTGTTATATTTGAGGCACCTAGAGTACCAAAGCTTTTTCCACAACTTTGTGACTTGTGAGCTGCTGTTTTTTTTTTTTATCATCTTCCTCACTCGTTTTTTGTTCAACTAATTAATACCTCTGTCGCTATAATAAGATGAGAAATCTTGAGAGAGATTGAGTTCAAGCCATTATTTTTAGGCCTATCTGTAGTTGACAAACTTGACGGGAGGATCATATTTTGCACATGACATTTGAAGGCATCTGTTTTCACAGAATCCTTTGCACTGCAAAGCCCTCTAATGTCCTACGTTAATGATTGTGCGCGTTTTCGCATTTGCGCAATCTTTTGTGGTTTTGAGAGTTCAGCTGTTTTTAATTTCACAGTTGGAGACCTCCCAATCTCACTTTACCTATTCCTTTTAGCACTGGCATAGATGACTTTGAAGTATACTCAAACAGCATAGATAAGCTAAAGCAATACCAGCAAGTAATCAGTTATAATTTATGGGTTGTACAGGATGTTTTCATGGGCAGTATGAGTGAAAGGGGGCGGAGCCAAAGCGCACAGAGCAAAACAAATTGGAATTTTCCAGTATGTTGTCCACCAATGCCAATGCAGGTACTGCGATTAAAACAGGAAACAACAACTTGTTAGGTGAGCATTCACTTCATAAGTCACTGTGATTCAAGACAGCTTTGAAAAGAGTCAATTGTCCATACCATCCAGAGCGAGCAGGGGTCCTGCTTAACTGCACTCAACAAGCACTCTGCAATGTGTGCAACTCGTTTTTATGGGGGGGGGGGGTGTAGGAGTAAAACGGGGCAGAGCCAAAGCACGTAGAGCAAAACAAAATGGAATTTTGCAATATTTTGTCCACCAATGTCAATACAGGTACATCCAGAGTGAGTGAGTGAGCGGGCGTCCTGCGTAACTGCACTCAACAAGAACTCCACAATGCGGTGCACCACTTTAAATAAGTAACTATCGAATGGTTTTCAAGAATTTCAGACAAAATGTGCACTGTAAAAATGGGTTTGGCGCAGCAGAGTCAATGTCGAAATCTTCAGTGAGAGAACACCACCAACTCTCACCCCAACCACATGATGCACATGTTCTGTCCCGCCACGGGTTTATGCATATGCACATAACCAGAAGGATCCCATTTCCCTTTCCTTTTGTCAACTCCTGTCCTGCACTGCTTTACAGAGGTGGCGCAGAAGAGCAATCCAAGTTTTCATGGCGTTTCACTACAGAAGAGGTTTGTCTCTAATGAATATCTGTCGTACAGGCCAGGTTGCTAGGTTGCGACAGGCCAAGAATCCCAACCATCTCCATAACCAAGCTCTATTTCTGAGCCAAACTGCTGCTAAAATAACAGATCCATCCCACCACTTATCAAGATAAAAGCAAATGTCCAAATTGACACATGACCTAGTGCCCTAGGGCCGCCTCCAACTTATTCCCCTCTGCTACACAGGGCGCTCCTACTGCCAGATTGTGTTATGAACGCACGCACGTTGAGGTAGTATGTCCACACCGATTCCGAATAACCTGCAAGAAAACAAACAATGCAGTAATTCATAAAACTTCAAATGAATAGACACCAATTCACACAAGTGCTTCTATTTCTAACAGAAGAGCACAAGACCTTATACAGATTTATTCTAGTGACTGTCTTTATCGGATTTCGCTGGATGTTACTGAGAAACACCTTTACCTTTTGTCATCTAAGCGCCCTGAGGCCTATGGGCGTGTGGCACAATACAAGATTTAAATAATAATAATAATAAGCGACTTGATATGTCATTTGGGAATACTTATTGCATTTTCAAGGTAAACAATCTAATAGAGAATTGGCTTGTAAGTTGCTATTTTTTTCATCACAACAAATAGTTTCATGATATCCTTGAACACTATACTAAAATTATTGAAAATCCTTATTTGGTTTTCTCCACAAGATCTGTTTCTAAGCTTTCTTTTTTTGGGCAAAAACGTGTATTTAACAAGAACCCCAGAGAAGACAAGGATACACTCGCATTGACTTCCATATATGACAATGTGATTTACATCTAGACATTCCCCCCACACAGATTCCAGTAGGCATATATCATACATGCGTTGCTGACTTTTTTACCATCATGCAGCTTCAGGTCTGTCCCATCAAGAGTCCTCTCCTCAGGGGGGTCTCTCCTTCAATTGCCTGAACTGACAGACGTGAGAAGTACCTTAGCGTCGAAGGCCTCGCCACCATGGCGGGATAACGTTCTGCATATAGGATATCTCCCCTTGCATATGGCAGAGATTGTTTCTGCTACCAGAGTGTCCCAAGCTTTAACCCATCACATTTGGATTACTGGGCCCTCTGGGCATTTCAATGCATGGGGCATAGGGGACCTTCTGCTTGTGGCTAAGATAACTATCAGAGCAGCCACTTTTCCAGAGACCAGGAAGATTCCATCCCCTGTGACCCTTAGAAACACTTAACGGGTTTCCATTGGCAGTTGCAGGTCTGTAATGTCTTTTATCTGTCCCAAACCTCTTTCCGGAAAAGGTCAGCCTTCCCGCAAGTCCAGAGCAAATGGAAAAGAGAACCCATATCTAGACATCGCCGCCAGCAGGCCGCTGAGTAGGCTTTATTCATGCGATGCAACTGCTGAGGTGTGAGATACCACCGGTAGCACATCTTAGAGGGATGCTCTGCCCATTGGCTCAGCTGAGCATAGCGGAAGCGCTCAGATTCTGCGAGTGAGAATGCTTCTTTGCATTCCACAAATGTTAGCGGGTTCCCATCTTTGTGGAGCTGTTGAAGTGTTGCCAACCCACCTCTGATCCATGCACTGAAGTCCCCCTGTACATCCCGGTTGAAAAGGTGGGTTATTCCATACAGGGGTGAGAGGGCCTATCCCTGAAGCTGTACCCCATCTACAGAGCGCCCTTCTCAAATATTTGAGTGTAATTCTGGTGGAGATTAGCAGTCTGGGGTCCCCTCACCCCCGCGTCACGTGCAGTCAAATAGGGAAACTGCTCAATCTCCTTCTACTGAGGCATTGAGTCCTCCCTGCCCCAGGTGAATGCTTGAGAAACCTGCACCGCCATATTATAATGGAATACATAAGGGACCCCCAGCCCCCCCATTCATCTAGGCCAAAGCAGTACTCTCTTAGAGACCCTATTGTGCTTATTAACCCAAATAAATTCCAGGATCAGGTCCTTTAGCTTGATTAGCTCTGAGTCCAGAATCCTGGCTGGCAGCTCAAGGCAGTGTTAGAGCAGCCTGGGGACCAGGTTCATTTTTATTGTGGACATCCTCCCGAAACCAAGATATCTCCTGCCCTCCCCATTTAGTTCAATCCTCCATCAGTTCCTTAAACAAGGGTGGGAAGTTTTTCTGGTAAAAATCTGAGAGTTTGCGTGGAATATGGACCCCAAGGTATGGTATAGGCACCTGGCTCCACTTATCAGGGCTACCTGTTCTAGTTGGCCTCCATTCATTGGACCCACAGTGACATCCAACCCACGTTATTTGTCGTAATTGATTGTTAAACCCAAAACCTTCCTAAACTCGTCTAGGGATCCAGCAGGGTTAAAAGAACATAGTCTGCATATAGTTATAGCTTATGCTCGTGGCCTCCTAGTTTCTCCCAGGCTATCGCCGGATTCTGTCTGAACTTACATGCAAATGGCTCCATGGAAAGTGCAAACACCAGGGGAGACAAGCGGCACCCATGTCTGGTTCATCTAGTTATGGGCATGGAGGGTGAGTATCATCCATTAATCCTAAGTGAAGTCAATTGTTCTTGATAATTGACCAGCACACATTTGGTGAAATTTGGACCGAAGCCAAATACTCCAAGGGTGAGGAGAATGTTATGCCAATCCACCCTGTCAAATGCCTTATGGGAGTCAAGTGCTACGGCTCCCAGCTCCCCTAACTCCCCCCAGAGATGTGCCCTAATTCAATCAGATGCAGGACCCTACGCCCATTATCATGGGCTCTACACCCAGTTATGAATCCAGTTTGGTCCCTATCGACAATGTCCAGGATGACCGCCATCATAAGGCATGCCATAATATTAGATAACAGGTTAGGGTCATTGTTAGAAATCGTGATCGGGCGGAAGGAGTGACAGTGGGCCGGGGTCTTCCCCTGGTTTGGGACTCAAGACAGAGAGGTCCCTATAGTAGGAGTAGTTGCCAGAATCCAGGAATGAATTGAACAAATTAGCCAGGTGATGAGCCAGCAGAGAGTGGAACTTCTTATAGTCTGTGAAGCCGTCGGGCCTGGAGCTTTGTTTTTCAATGTCTTGAATTCCCAATTGACCTCATTGTTAGGAAAGATTTCATAATTGTACGTAATTTTCCCTCCATGTGTAAACTTTTTGCAGCTTTTTAGACACCATAGACTTACTTTGCCAGAGAAGCACAGCCTTCAGCTGCACTCCTCTGGGCTTTCGCTCACTTTCAATGGGGAAACTGACATGCCCTTAAGACAGTCAGTACTGGGAGACTTTGTTTCCCTCAGTCCTTTTCCCATGTTACAACTTTTGTGCAACATGTAACAAGTACACAATGTACCTTCCAGTACAGTGTACTTGGATCTGTAGTCCTTTTCCAAAGGCCCTAGACTCTCCAGATGGACTTTTTGTGAGATATGCTGATGTCATGGATAGGGCTGGTAGCAGCTATCTTTTCGCATTATTTTAAACCCTTTCCTGCCATGTTAACCGTGTTAACCGCGTTTGGCACAAATAGGTGGCCTGGCTCCAAAATGGCCATGCCACAAGGTTCTTTGTCCTGTCCTTTGGCCATCTTGCCCCTTTTCCTTCCCTAGGTCGAGTCGACCCGGGTCAGTCCTTATTTGGACCCGCAGTTTCCCGCGAAACGCCAAGCTTTTGCAGGCTTCTGCATGCCTTGGGTGTGTGCCTCCAGGATGTGGGCTGGACTGTCTAAGTCCAATACACATCCTGGGTGCCAGAGAGCCTGGAGTGCCCTGAATGACTGGGACCACCGTGGTCCGTGTTTGGTCCTCGTATGGAGTGTGTGTTTGTGAGCAGATCTCCCATTAGCTCCACTTCGTTTTGGCGCAAAGGGAACTTTGGAAAAGAGGAGGCAAAAAACACCCATACCAGGTCGATGTCTGGAGTTTGCAGTGAACGAAGGGTAGGATCCAAGTATCCTGAAACTACGAAGCTGAGTCGAGGAACCGCTGGTGACGCGCTGGAAGGTTTGGCACCCTGAGCCCGCTGTCGTCCCGTGGGACCCCTCTGCATCTGGTCGTCCTAGAAGGTCTGCGAAGACACTTCGACCCATTGGAATAGTGGGACCAACTATTCTCGGCACCTTCATCAAAACCTGCAAGTAAGCTTTCTCGGAACTGTCCCTGGGCCAACCAGCAGACTGACCAGCTTACCCAGTTGCTTTTCTCTGTCACCACTGCCGGTTTGAGGAGGGCCTGGAAACTTGGCATACTGCTAGCTCTGTGTCCACGGCACCCTCACACCGTATTTCGTACACTTGAAGTTCCCAGGTCTGAAGTGAGACGAGTGCGCCAGGACCGGAGCATATGCGGTTACCGTGTTGCCCTGCCGCAGCAACGACCTTTGCAAGTGCGCTGCATTTGCGACCCTCTTTCCCCTGAAGCCTGCTGCAGTAAAACCAGGTTAAGTCATCCACCCGGAGCAGAGAAATCGCCACTGTCCCGTTTGGGAATCCTCACTGTATCTCAGGAACTGAAAACCGCAGAGACGTCCTTTTTGTCGCGTTGAACCTGCAAGCGAAGTGGACTGAACTGGTGAAGTTTGGGTCCGAGAGCGCCTGGGACCGGTGAGTACTTCTAACACTAACCAGTGACCCCTAGCGGCAGGGCCCCTTTTTGCCCACGAGTGGCCCCCGAGGGTCCCTCTCCTTTCCACTGCTAGTGCGAACTAGCGACTCCATACCGCACTCTGGAACTGCCTCTGCCTTCAAGTGGAGGTCCTCCCTGAATAGTGGGAACTTGTTCTTTATTGCGTCATCCACCTTCCTGAGCCGCTGGAGGCCCCTGAAGAGACCCTGTTTTGCCCATTGGAACAACTGCGTGCACTTGCATTGCGTGTACTTTTGAGCACAAGGCTCCTCTTTTCTTAGGGCTCGGACTGCCTCATAGTTTTGTGTGTTGCTGATGTCGAAGGGGCCTAAAAACGACTTGCACTGCCTGTTTCCTTCCCATCTAGGTTGTCGACATATTTCATGCATGTAACCCTTTCGACCCCAATGGTCTTGTATATATATTGTATTGATTTGGATTGTGTTTGTTTACTTAGTATTGCTGTGATTCTTGTGCTATGATCTGAGTTACAAAGGCCTTGTAATAAATGTGTTTATATTTTTGATATAACACCTGTTGGAGTAATTTGTAAGTGTCCTTGCTCTGTGTGCTCATTGAGGTCTTTCAGTCACCCTCACCCCTCTTGAGACTTAGTCTTGACTGCCGCCATAGCTACCTTGATTGGTCTGGCTTGTCCAGAGGTTACCCTGTTGAAAGAAACTAGGCTGGCCTTCTGAACTTCTGCCCACCAGGTCAGAGTTCAGAAATCCATCTTAACACTCATCCAGCAAGATAGGACCCTCTATCGAGTTACTCATTGGCTGTGACAATCGGGGCACTTTCGCCTACTCTAGAGTACTCAATTTGCCAGGATTCGGAGGGTTCATCACCCGAGAACACCACCTTTAAATGGTCTTGTAGTATTCTCAACATATCTGGTTCAGAACGGCCCAGTATCCCCCTTTCATCATATAGGGCCAGTTTGGATACCAACACGTGATTGGCCTTATTGCTGTTCGTATAGTAATATTGCCTGGTTTTTAGAAGAGCCTGCTCTAATCTGCCTGCCAAATGTTCCTCCTGCTTTTTTCATAAAATAGTTAGGGATTAGGCAGCCTGTGTACTTTCCCAGATCAACTTGCATTCCCTAGTGTAGAATTCCCAACGAAACACTGTCTTCCTGATGTCCCACACTGTGCCAGGCGGCTGGCCCTTATTGCTATTCTGCAGAAAGTAGTTAGTAATTGCCTCTTCCATTTCCCTACATAAGGCCTGATCCCTTAGAACTGGGTCAAACAATAGCCAGTGGGTTAGAACAGGTGCAGGCCTGCCTTCGTTCGCTAGTTTAAGGGAGATTGGTGCGTGATCGAGAGTGTTCGCAATCCTATTTCCACCCCCGAATACATGGATATAGCGAGCTAGGAAGAAGTAATAAGTCAAGCCTTGAGAATACCTTGTGAACATGGAAGTAAAAAGAGAAGTCTCTCTCCTCCCCATGAAACAGTCTCCATGTCTCTACTAGCCCCAATCTCATTAGTAGCCTAGCAATAGAGCTTGCATGTTCAAAATCTAGCTCGGAGGCAGGCAGCGTTTTTTCCATCAGCGGGTCAGGCACTATATTGAAGTTGGCCTTATCAATATGTGGCCCTCAGCAAAGGCTATGACCTGGGTTTTGAAGCCATCCAGAAAGTGATCCTGTTCCTTATTAGGAGCATAAACAGAGAATAGGCCATAGTAAACCCTTAACACATATAAATCTTCTGGGTGGATCATGCAAAACTGAACTCTTAGTTATCAGCACCCCTGCCCCTAGTAGAATGGCCACCCCATTTCTTCTCCCCTCCGGATGCAAAGAACTGCCTCAGATAAGCCCAGGACCTCAATCCCTTCTCATCCAGGCACAGCAGATGGATCTCCTGCAGAAAGACTATGGAGAGTGAAATCCCCCCCAGCCACCGAGAACTGATTTTCTCTTCCCAGGTGAATTCAGGCCCTGGACATTCCACGTCGCTATTTGCATGTGATGCTCCTCCTCGTTGGTCCAGTCACGCATGGGCGCAACCTGGGGCCAGCATGACTCAAAGCTCCTGAAAACACCACCCTCGCCTGTCATGTGAAAGTTGAATCCATCCCCCCCCTGCAATAACATTTTGCAAGGTATTATAACCCCTTTCCCATTCTAACACAAAAAATAAACAACTGTAGAAACACATAGGTCCCATCAAGACCTCAAACTGTGAGAGATCTGACGTAGAGGGATCCCTATTTCAACCTGTTAGGAAACCTCTCCACCACTCTCCCTCAAACTCCCCGCCCCCTCTCAGCACACACCAGGGAGATGGGCATCTCAACCTCAACCATCAAAACTCAGTGCCCCGCTCCTACAAATACTCAACACCCCCTCATCAACGCCAACCTCCAATTCATCCGGTCTTCTGTGACGGGCCTTCACTTTCCTGCCCCTGCCCGCCTTCATCGATCTCTTAGAACCCACCTGGTCCTGCGTAGGCAGTGTCCTTGGCTCCCTCGCCCCCTCAACTGCACCCACATAAAGGCTTTCTCCTTCTTTTAGGCTTTTAACAGTCCATCTCTTGCCCTGGTGTGAGAAGAGAAACACCGTGGGGAGTCCCCATCTGTAGCTAACAACGTTTTCCCTGAGTCAGGCGGTCACCGGATGAAGTGCCCTTCTCTTTGCCAGAGTGGAGCATTTCAGGTCTTGGTACAACGAGATGGAAGCATTACGAGAGGTGTTGGCAGCGATGCCCTCACCGCTCGCATTATACGTTCTTTCAACTTAAAGAAATACACTGAGGTCAGGACGTCTGGATGTCTATCTTTGGTAGCTCTACTGCGCTGTCTCACCCTATGCGCCCTGTTCGGTTCGATCCCCGGTTCATCGGGCAGGAGCAGTATGGAGCAGAAGCGATCAGAGACAGAGGAAGGCAGGTCCTCATCCTATACCAACAGCGGGATGCCTCGAAGGCGGATATTGTTCCTATGGGAACGATTTTCCGAGTACTTCTGCTTGTCTATTAAGGCTTCACAACGTGATTCCAAGGCTTCTATTTTGTTGGCCCATGTGTCCACCGCATGCGATTGCTCACATAGCGTGTCTTCCACCTCAGAAAAACTGTTCTCTGCTTCAGATACTCTTGTCCAGTGCTATAATTTTGAGGGACAACTCCTCTGTGTTTTTGTGAATCTCCTTGTGGGTTTCAGTAAGTAACTCAAGTCTGTTTTAGTCTATACTTGAGAGACCAGGGGGGAAGCGGGTTCGGCACATGGACCTGGACAGTTACCAGCTCGGCACATTTGGGCTAATTGACCAGCTGCATCATCGTGGAAATGTGTTCCTGTTTTCCCATTTTAGGAGTTTTGGCCGTGTTATCAAGCGGGAGGCCCAGTGGCTGAAGTATAGCGAACTTCAACAGGGAAGAATCCACCCAAAGACAGCCCAGAGAGATGAATTTTTCCCCAGGGGTCCTAGGAGGATGTGCTCGGTTGAGCCGTCTAGCAGCAGGACACAAAGCCTCTGGGGCTCCCACTGATGAATGAGAGGGGCCTCTACCTAGGATATCTGCAGAACCAAGTCCAGGAACAGAGAAGCCCCCCCGGATGTTAACGGATGGGGTTTCAGAGGAGAGGTCAGGGTTTGAAGTTTGAGCTTGAAATTATATTGGGGCAACCCAGCGCAGTAGTTCAGCATTGAGCGACTTCCCCCAATGCAGACACTCCGCCATGGCCACAGGGCCGAGATCGTCGCTATACTGCAGCATGTCGTTGGATCTGGGTCATTCCCCCCCAGTCCCCCAACTCAGGCGTCCTCCCTCAAGTGGAGCTAGCTCTGTCCGCAAAAATCTGCTGCTTGGCAGGCCCTTGCACCGCTGCCACTCAGAAGGTTTGTCTCACCGCCATACAGAGATCCACGCCCGGGTCGTCCGTAAAGTGACCCTCACTGTTTCACAGGCTCCACCGTGGAATCTGCCGGGGTGGTTGCTCAGAAGGAGCGCCAGTGTGCGGACGGCCACCAATCCACTCCCCAGCCATTCCTCTATTCGAATGCGATCAGCCAGCATGCCAGGATTCGGTGAGAGAGGGCCTTGTTAGGAAAGATTGTATGCATTACCCTTTGGGTGCACTAGAATAACCTTGACCTCCTGGCAATAGGGACCCAACCTTTGGTATAAGTCTGAACTTCACAGGTTGGAAGTGTGGCTGAGCAGCCAGGCTTATCTCAAGAGGGGTCAATGTGAGCAGTAATGTTGTGACACAGTTTCACAGTAGCATTTATTCAAATAAATACTTACACTCAAGGTTTCTTTATCACAATTATTAATTTATTTCACAGTCCGTTGTATAAGCCTTCTTCAGAAGAGAGCAATATATGTAACAATTAAAATACACTTCAAAACACACTCTTAGGCTCTCTAAATCAGATTATACCTATTGGTATGGCACACAGACACTTACTACACCCTCGTGTATCTTAAATAGCTAGGACACTGTGGACATTGATATATCACTGGTACATTTAGAGCAATACTGAGTTTGGTGTAAAATATAGAAGAGAGGAATAAAGCAAAGGTTAACAAATAAATCATAAACAGGTAAGTACTTTTAGAAACCTTCCAATGTCAAATAAGTTTAACCCTTTCTTGGGGAAAAGATGAAGCACAGAGTCAAAAGTAAGAAGATTCTCTCAGGGAGCCAGTTAATTGCACAATGTCTAGGGGAGCTGAAGATCTTCTTTACAGGTAGGTCAAAAGTCTTGCACAATGTTTTTAGAAATGTCTGTAGAAAATGTAACACTTGAAGGGCCACAAGCTGAGCAAGGCTACACAACAAGAGGCAAGTTCTCTTAGACTTTACAGTACCTCTGGTCCAGCTGGCTTCTGTTCCTGAACAGATCTGCAGATCTTGTTTTTCCTGAGCCTCAGTCGTGGGGACAAGAGGGAGGACGTCTGGGGACTCCTGCTCTGCATTGGGAAAGTCAGCGGCAGCAGTGGGCAAACTTCAATTCAGCGGTTCTTCTGTGTTCCAGCTCCTCGCGTCTGACAGCAAATAGCAACACTTTGGCTCTCGGATACCACTCTGGACTTTCCTCGCATTTGGGTCCAGCACTCTGTTGAGGTGTGGCTCATGCTTGGTCAGTCCTGCATCAGGGAAGTCAGGATGATCTTCCTGGTGCTCGAGTTCGACTTAAAAGCAACGCACACAATCTGGTGTTCCTCTCCCCGGCACTTTGGTTCCTGCAGCAGTGGATGTCCAGACGGGCTTATTTTGGAGTTGATTGGTCCCACCAACTCAAAGGGCAAAGTCGTCCTTACAGGGCTTCTCTAATGGAGGCGAATTTAGAGCTTCAGCACAGCAGCAGGGCTTCACCGGGCAAACAAACAGTCCAGGAGTTGCAGCAGGCGTCTCTTCCAAGTTCTTCTTCGGATTCCTTCATCCAGTGGTCGACTCTGCCTTCTAAGCAAAAAAGCCTAGCCTTTTATGCAGGATTCTCCCATTCATTCCAGCCTAGCTATCAATCACACAGCAGGGTGGCTGTCCTTGCCAGACAAACAGCCGGCCAATCACCTTCGGGTGCATTCCTGTAACCAAGTGAATTAAGCACAGGGAGTTTTGCGCACCTCCCTCACTTCCTGCCCCTACTAGACATACTGTAGCCAGAGGCGGGCTTCACTCGTGAATCCTGCTAAAGACAATACGAACAAAGGGACCAAACCTGGTTTGGCGCGCTGAGTAAATCTCAAGAAGGACCTTTCCAACAAGAAATGGCGAAAAAAGAAGACTGGGCCATTTTTAAAAATGTTTTTGTTTTTATTTTATTCCACACAAGTACAGCACATATCCAAAGACATTCATGTTACACATCGTATACATCAATCTCAAATTTCCTAATACATCTAATGCAATATTGCATCATTACATATCCTCCTCCTCCGCCTTATCGGCGAGGTATTGTTTATATCTGGCTCAAATGTTCCTGGGTCTCATAGCAACTTGCATTAGTTCAATATACATTTCTTCATTATCTTTGGTCCAGATCATGTCTCTGTCCCAGTCGCTCTTGGTGGGTGGGCATTTACTTTTCCATTTCAGTAGTATCGCCCTTTTGGCCAGTAATAGCCCTACATTCAATAACTTCCTCCATGTAGGATTCATCTTCCCTATGGCCCCCAGTAAGCATACCATTGGTGATCATTCTATGGGTTGTTCTGCCATGTGTCAAGGCGAAGTCCGTCCCAACGCAGAAGTAGCAGGAACTCCTACCTCCCCTTGACGGTCTTGGCGCCTGGATTAGTTAAAACACAGGTCACCGCGACCCCCACGGGGAAAGAGGGTTAGGGTCCACGGATTGGATAGGTTTCGGGATGGTAGGGTAACCGGATTGAGGGTTAGGGAGAGGTTATGGGTAGGGAGAGGGTTTTTTAGGGTCACGTTGTTCCCAGACTCTGACCTTCTGAGTCTGGACTACCTTCTCCTTGGTAGTTGCCTTTGTAACTCCTTGAGCGTTCATTCAGTCATGCATTCTTACCACATGCATGCTTTACCCTTAGGCTGGAACCCAGCACTTGTTCACCATTCACAAGTTTGCCCAGTATCGGGTTCTATATGCAATTCACTTTCCCCCTGGTTAAATATTCCACAAGTAAAACATATAATCTGGTACAATGCTTTGATCACATATTGCACTTAGCTCTAGTGTTCCGAGTTTTCCAATGCGCTTCTTCCGCCCGCCGGCTCCACTGACTGTGCGCTGCGAAACGATCTGGTCGCTGTCGATAGCGGCTCACCCCTGACAAAAAGGGAGAAAATTAGCTTTGCCCTTTCATGCCTTGTGGCCTTTCACAATGCTAGCTTAGAATGGCCCGCAACAGGACGAGCATACTGCTACGTTTAGAATGGCCCGCAACAGGCGAGCATACTGCTATGTTTGCACCCACAACCGGCGAATGCATGTCACATGCAATGTTTAGTGGGTTAGTTAGTTCGCGAGCTATCGCGTATCTCCCCCGCAGTGTGTGAGTTTTCAATAGTCACTGGTAAGCGAAGTCCCTTTCCAGTGCACACTTCCCTCTGGTTATCTTAAAAAGCAGGCAATACACTTATCTTTGACATCGCGGGGCCTAAAGGTGTGTCCTGTGGCGAGGGCGGCCCCGCGAGAAGTTTCACCAGAGCTCCGTGAGAAGCGTCCTCTCGGCAGCAGAGTCGAGCACGGACGAGCTTTCGGTGATCGCGCATGCGCGGTAGCCTCTTCGCGCATGAGCGTTGTATCGGGCGTTGTCCTGGGCTGCTGGAGCTGTAGTTTCAGGCCCGGGGCTGCTGGGAAACGTAGTCTTCCTGGCTTTCTGTGTCCTGCACACCTTGTACCCCTACACCAAGTACATCTGCAATGGGGACAAAGGTGGCAGCGACTCAGAAACGTTCCACCCACAGTCCCAGTAACCTCCCTACCTTGATTCTTACCATGTGGGCGTAACGGAGGCCGTGAGTTCCTGACAGTACATCCCCTCCCCGCAGAAGGGCCAGGTTTTGTGGGATGATTGTGATGAAATAAACGTACCAATCTTGGGGCATGCACATTGGTGGCAGGTTCCCAGGACCTATCCTCAGGGCCAAACCCCACCCAATCAACCAAGTAATGCAATCTACCTCGCCTCACTCGTGAGTTCAGTATGGCCTTAACTTCATACTCTGGGTACCTTTCTATGAGGACAGGTGGTGGTTTTTCCATGCGCATATGGGGCTTTGCTGGTTTTAGGAGCGCTACGTGAAATACAGAATGAACTCTCATGTGATCTGGAAGGCGAAGTCGCATCGCTACCGAGTTAACCACTTGTGTAATGCGAAACGGGCCTATGAAGCGGGGCTTCAATTTTCGGGAACCTGAGAGGTGCAAATGTCGTGTTGAAAGCCAAACTTTATCACCCACTTGATAATCTGGGTTAGCACGGCGCTTTTTGTCAGCATACTTCTTGGTTGTGTTCTTAGCCGTGATCAAATTTTGTCGGGCCTTTTTCCAGACCTGCTTTAACTGGGCCACTTTGGTTTGTACTGAGGGCAATGCATCTGGAACTCGTTCTCCACTTGGCTGCACAAATGGGTTGTATCCATAAGTCATAAAAGAAAGGAGAATATCCTGTGGAGGCATGTTGAGAATTGTTATAGGCTAGTTCTGCTAACCACAAGAGTTCAACCCAACCCCCTTCAGTGCCATGTGTAAAACAGCGAAGGTATTGTTCTAGCGTCTGATTCAGTCGCTCAGTCTGTCCGTCGGTCTCGGGGTGGTAACTACTAGACATCTGCAACTGTATTCCTATTTTCTTACAGAAATGCCTCCAAAACCTTGACATAAACTGCGTTCCCCGGTCCGAGACTATGTGCTGTGGTATTCCGTGCAGGCGAACGACATGTTGTAGAAAAAGATTTGCAAATTCCTCCGCCGTCGGCTGGCCGCTACTGGGTATGAAGTGAGCAAGTTTAGTAAATGAATCTATCGCTACTAATATTGTGGTTTGACCCTGATCCGGGGGCAATTCAACAATGAAGTCTAATGATACGGTATGCCACGGCTGTGAGGGAGTGGGTAAAGGTCTCAATAGTCCTGCTGGTTTCTTATGATCTGTTTTATTTCGAGCACATATCTCACAATTTGCCACATATTCTTGCACGTCTTTGCGTAAGTTGGGCCACCAACAGTGTCGTTGAAGTAATTCTTGTGTTTTGTGCACCCCCGGGTGACCAGCCAGTGGGGAGTCATGGCACCATTTGAGGGCTTGAGCCTGTAGACTCTTAGTCGGTAAATATACTTCTTTGTCTTGGAACGGTATGCCTTCTTGTAAAGAACGTTTTAACTGTGGGTTTTCCCATTGAAGTAACTCTTTCGCGGTCATGGCATTTCCCACCTGTTCCAGTAAGGTATTGGTTACGCTCCCTACGATCTTGGTTAAGGGCACAATGGGTTTTGCCGCTTCCTCAGGTCTAGGCGAAACTGATGATTCCGGATATCTGAAAAGTATGTCTGCCTTCTTGTTCTCCTGTCCGGGTCGGTATGTTACCACGAAATCAAAGTCTGCAAAGTACATTGCCCATCGTAATTGCCGTGGAGTGAGAGCTCTTGCCGACTTTAGCAACTGGAGATTGCGGTGATCCGTCAGCACCGTTATGGTGTGCCTTGCTCCCAACAAATAGTGCCTCCATTCTGCAAAGGCGGCCTTTATGGCTAGTAGCTCGCGATCTGCAATGGTGTAGTTTTGTTCTGCAGGATTAAGTTTTCTTGAGTAATAAGCGACTGGGTGTAAACGCCCTGATTGGTCCCGTTGTGACAATATCGCTCCCAATGCATAACTCGAAGCGTCCGTTTCCACCACAAACGGCAACGTTGGGTCCGGATGTAACAGAACGGGGGCTGTAGTGAACGCTTCCTTCAGTAACTTGAAACTGTGTTTCGCCTCCGTATCCCACACAAATTTTTTCCCTTTCTTGAGCAGACGGGTAATGGCTAAGCTTTTTTCCGCAAACCCCTGGATAAACCTTCGGTAGAAGTTTGCAAATCCTAGTACTGACTGTAGTTCTTTGACATTCTGCGGGGCTGGCCAATCCAGAATTGCTTGTACCTTTTGCGTATCCATTTTTACGCCTTCGGGAGAGAGTATAAAGCCCAAGAATTCCACTGTGGCGCAATGAAACGTACATTTTTCCAACTTAGCGAATAGATGGTGCTCTCGTAAACGTTGTAGAACGGATCTGACATGTTGCACATGTTCTTCCTTATTCCGGGAGTAGATCAGTATGTCGTCGATATAAACAACGACAAAAATGTCTAGGAAACCACGTAGGACTTCATCCAAGAAGTGTTGAAAGGCGGCAGGTGCGTTACAGAGACCGAACGGCATGACCTGGTACTCATACAGTCCAAATTCTGTTCTGAAGGCGGTCTTCCATTCATCCCCTTCACGCACCCGCACCAGGTGGTAAGCACCTCGTAAGTCCAACTTTGTGTAAATTGTGGCTCCTCGTACTTGGTCCAACAGGACCGGTATAAATGGTAAGGGGTACCGATTCTTGATTGTTATGCGATTTACCGCACGGTAGTCGATACACGTCCTGAGATCTCCAGTTTTCTTCGGAACGAAGAATAACGGTGAGGAAACGGGCGAGGTGGAGTGACGGATAAACCCGTTCTGGAAGTTGATGTCTATGTACTCTTTGAGATGTTGGTTCTCGGATTCCGTCAAGGCGTAAATCCGGCTGCACGGCAGGGCGGCTCCTGGTTCCAAATCTATCCTACAGTCAAACGACCTGTGCGGTGGTAAAGTTTCTGCCGCCTTTTTACTAAAAACGTCCTGAAACTCTTGGTATTCTTGCGGTAATTCCACTGGCGGCTCTCCTTTGTTTTCCTGTGTGGCCCCTAGAACCTGCACCATATGTCCCAGTTCTTTCGTGCACTGTGTACGGCAGAGACTAGAAGAGAAACACACTGTTCCACGTGCCCAGTCGATCGCCGGGTTATGTAACGCCAGCCACGGTAACCCCAGGATGAAACCGAACTGGGGGGCGGCGATGACATCGAATTGAATGCGCTCTTTATGCCCTTGGATGTTCAAAATCATCTCCCCCGTTTGCTGTGTCACTGGTCCTGATGTCAACAAAGATCCATCGACCGATCGAACCTCCTCATGTATGTTCTTAGTGGCAACTGGTAAACCCAATTTAGCAGCATAATCAGAATCCACAAAGTTACCGGTTGCTCCGGAATCCACCATTAACGTGATGGCTTGATCCCTTTGGCGTGTCTGAAGAATTCCAGTGACGGTAACATGGGCTTTGTGTACCTGTGTCACGTTACCCAATGAATGCTTGGGGGCACTGTGATGATTTTGGCTCGACAGACCCCCCCTCCTTACTGGCGAGCATCGGCGTTTCCCGACGAAGCGGTGTTCTTTGGTTTAGCCCCACATTCCTTCACAAAGTGGCCTGACTTGCCACAGTACATACACAGCTTTTCTCTTCTGCGTTTCTCCTTTTCTTCTTTGGAGAGTGGTCCAAGGATCGTTCCGATTTGCATGGGTTCTACTTCCAAAGTCTTCTCTGTTGCTTTTGAACCAGGTGCAGCCCTCGGATAATCCGCTCTTGTCGAATACTGTTTGGTCTCCCATTTACGTCTGTCTTGTTTCCTTTCTCCTTGCCTGTGATCCAAACGTAGGGCCAACTCTATCATTCCCGTGCAGGTGGTTGGTTGCGGGTCCACCTGCACTATTAGGTCTTTCAACTCCTCCCTAAGGCCTTGATAAAAAAGGCCCAGTCTTTTTTCATGAGGCCACTCTGCTTCAACCACTAATCTGTTGAATGTCACATACCAAATGAGTTCCCTACTTCCCTGCCGTAAGGTGAGTAACTCTCGGTCTCGGATCAAGGAGGCCGCCTTCCTATTAAACATTTTACCGAATTCCTCCTGAAATTCCCCCCAATCATACAGTAAAGCATCGTCTTTTTGTACTAGGGGGGTAGCCCATGCCGCAGCATCCCCCGTGAGATATGAAATCACGAAGGCTGTGCGGGACTGGGCCGAACGAAAGATTGTTGATTTAGTCAAGAAATGCAACTGGCATTGGGTCATAAATATGGAGAATTTTTGTGGGTCTCCCCCGTACCTTTCCGGGATGGCTAGGGGCATGGGCGGCTCCGTGGTCACTTGAACCTGTACTGGAGTAGGAGGAGGCCCATCTGGCAGGGGTCTAGCTTGTGCCGTGATTTCCTGCACACGGTGAGCTAGTGTAGCATAATCTTGCCTTGTTGCTTCTAAAGCATCTTTTAGTTCATGCAGGACGCGAGCTATGTCTTCCATGGTGCCGGAGTTCGTGCTACTTGGGCGTGTGAAAATACGTGGGTCCGTGCTTCTGTCAAGGCGAAGTCCGTCCCAACGCAGAAGTAGCAGGAACTCCTACCTCCCCTTGACGGTCTTGGCGCCTGGATTAGTTAAAACACAGGTCACCGCGACCCCCACGGGGAAAGAGGGTTAGGGTCCACGGATTGGATAGGTTTCGGGATGGTAGGGTAACCGGATTGAGGGTTAGGGAGAGGTTATGGGTAGGGAGAGGGTTTTTTAGGGTCACGTTGTTCCCAGACTCTGACCTTCTGAGTCTGGACTACCTTCTCCTTGGTAGTTGCCTTTGTAACTCCTTGAGCGTTCATTCAGTCATGCATTCTTACCACATGCATGCTTTACCCTTAGGCTGGAACCCAGCACTTGTTCACCATTCACAAGTTTGCCCAGTATCGGGTTCTATATGCAATTCACTTTCCCCCTGGTTAAATATTCCACAAGTAAAACATATAATCTGGTACAATGCTTTGATCACATATTGCACTTAGCTCTAGTGTTCCGAGTTTTCCAATGCGCTTCTTCCGCCCGCCGGCTCCACTGACTGTGCGCTGCGAAACGATCTGGTCGCTGTCGATAGCGGCTCACCCCTGACAAAAAGGGAGAAAATTAGCTTTGCCCTTTCATGCCTTGTGGCCTTTCACAATGCTAGCTTAGAATGGCCCGCAACAGGCGAGCATACTGCTACGTTTAGAATGGCCCGCAACAGGCGAGCATACTGCTATGTTTGCACCCGCAACCGGCGAATGCATGTCACATGCAATGTTTAGTGGGTTAGTTAGTTCGCGAGCTTTCGCGTATCTCCCCCGCAGTGTGTGAGTTTTCAATAGTCACTGGTAAGCGAAGTCCCTTTCCAGTACACACTTCCCTCTGGTTATCTTAAAAAGCAGGCAATACACTTATCTTTGACATCGCGGGGCCTAAAGGTGTGTCCTGTGGCGAGGGCGGCCCCGCGAGAAGTTTCACCGGAGCTCCGTGAGATGCGTCCTCTCGGCAGCAGAGTCGAGCACGGACGAGCTTTCGGTGATCGCGCATGCGCGGTAGCCTCTTCGCGCATGCGCGTTGTATCGGGCGTTGTCCTGGGCTGCTGGAGCTGTAGTTTCATGCCCGGGGCTGCTGGGAAACGTAGTCTTCCTGGCTTTCTGTGTCCTGCACACCTTGTACCCCTACACCAAGTACATCTGCAATGGGGACAAAGGTGGCAGCGACTCAGAAACGTTCCACCCACAGTCCCAGTAACACCCTACCTTCATTCTTACCATGTGGGCGTAACGGAGGCCGTGAGTTCCTGACACCATGTCATCCATTACTTTACAAACATCTGCCCAGTAGTCTTTCAGTTGTGTACATGCCCAAAACATGTGTAAGGTATCGGCCTCTTCACACCCACATCTGGGACATGTGCCTTCTGTTGTAGGGTATATGCGTTTCAGTTTAGCAGGAGTGTAATGTATCCTATGTACGATCTTATAGTGTATCCATTTATATCTAGTATTGCATGATATATGTTTTGTTAGGCCGCACACTTGTTCCCATTGGTTATCACTGATCGGGTGTCCTAGGTCTCGTTCCCACTTCACTCTGGCACTATGAGACACTGGTGGGCGGGTTTGAATGATGGTCTTATATAGTGTGGATGCAGATATTTTCCCCTTCCCTGCTGTGAACATATAATCCCAGTCCCAGGTTTATCGTCAGTTCTGATGGAAATTCATTCCACACCTTCGCAATGGTAGACCTCATCCGCATGTAATGCAGTTTGTTTCGGCGTGTCTCCTATTGTTTCCTTGAGTTTTTCCCATGTCACAAATCTCTTATCCTGATACAAGTGCCCCAGTTGTATAATACCTCTGGCACCTCAGTCTAGAGTGTCCGCCCCATACCAATGCAGTGCATGCCCCCCCTATTTTTGCAAACAGTGCCCTGCTTGCCCATACCGGCACGGTGCTGGATAAATAAAAAGGTTTAGGGAGAATTATCATTTTTATAAGGGCTATCTTGCCTAACATTGATATTGGAAGGGCTCTCCATCGTTCCATTTTAACACAGAGGGCATCTGCCAGAGCATCATAGTTCAGTGCGTGGGATAACTGTGCTGTTCTGGCTACATTAACCCCCAGATACTTGATACTTACTGGACTCTAAAGAAGTCTGTGGAGTTCCGATGGTTGCACAGTTGCATCTGTGAGCGGGAAAACTTCTGGTTTGGCAGCGTTCAGCTACAGGCCAGAGTAGTTGCCGAATGTTTTGACCACTGATAGAACCTTACCCAGAGTACGCCCAGGATTTTTCAAATATAACAGAATATCGTAAGCATACAATGTGATATTCGAGGGGATTGGGTCCTCCGACGTATTCCATATCTATGACAGTAATCACCACAGCTGTGCTGCTTCGGAAACTTTTTCGGCGTCTGCGTCCTGCGTCGATGACGTCGATGCGCCGCCGTCGAGGACCTCCTCCGACGTCCGACGTCATCCGATGTGATAAGTAGGACGCACGACGCCAGTAGCCTCAGTTCCGTTTTTTCCGCGAACGTGTTGCTTCGTGTTTCTCGGTTCTAGCCTCGACTCTTTGGAGTTCTGTTCTTTCTGGTTCTTCGAACCTGTTCGTTTGTGTATATTCCTTCGCAGCGATGTCTTCCACTTCGTCTTCAACCCCGCGTCCGGGCTTCAAGAAGTGCGGGGAGTGTGGGTCCAAGATGTCGGTGACTGACTCGCACGACGCCTGCCTCTGGTGCCTCGGGGAGGCCCACGACACGGATGACTGTGTCGACTGCCTGTCGCTCACGTCCAAGGCCTTACGCGAACGTAAGAAGAAATTGTCGGTAGGTCGGGTGTCCAAGCCCCGGAAGTCGAAGTCGGCGGGGCTTTCGACGGATGATTCGAGGGGTGACTCTCCGCGTCATCGTCGGAAGTCTCGTCGGTCTTCTTCTAGGAGTCGGTCTCGCCACTCCTCAGCCTCTTCGAGGCATTCTCGGAAGCGCCGTCACCGGTCGCCTTCCAGGTCCTCTTCCGAGGACTCTGCCCGGCACGTCGGTTATCCCACCAGCCGTGCGACGCCGGAGGAATGGGCTTCCTTCGGGAAGAAAATGTTGGCGATTCTTGAGTCGCAGGGTACTCAGCCGTCCGCGCCCCCGAGTGGGGTCGGCCGTGTGAGGTCGAGAGACACCGCTCGCAAGAGTGGTCGGCACGAGTCACGGGAGAGGTCCCGTTCGGACAAGGAGGCTCGTTCTCGCCGTACCCGTTCCAGGTCCCGGTCCTCGACGCGATCGAGACCGTGTGCACCTGTGATGTCTTCGAGGAAGACATCGACGTCTGAGGCGTCGAGGGCGTCGACAGGCTTTCTCGAGGCTCCGGCTCCGAGGAAGTCGTCGAAGCCGTCGACGTTCAGGTCGTCGAGGGACACGCTCGGGGCTCCGGCTTCGAGGGCTGTGTCGACGCCGCCGATATTGGAGGCGCTGCATCTGACGTCGACGCCGATTTCCTCGACGTCGACGCCGATCCTCTCGGCGCCGTTGCCGGTTTTCTCGACGGCGGCACCGATTCGCTCGACGCCATCGACGCCTTTCGTGTCGGAGGTGCCCCGTGTCTCGGGTGTACCCCCTAGGAAGGCTCTGGCTAAGAGCAGGCACTCTCAGGTGCCTTTCCACCACTTGGATTATATTTCAGAGGCGGATGAGGATTCGGTTGGCCTGGTTCCTGGTCAGGTGCCGGATGACATTGTCTCGGGCTATAGTCAATTTGACGATTTGAGGCAGTCGCTGCATGATGCTAGTGGTCTGGACACCTCTCCGGAGGTGGAATTTGGTCGGCCTGAGCCTGGCTCCCATGCCGATTCCTCATACCGGCGCCTTATGGCTAGGGTGTCTGAGTATCTGGGTTGGTCTGCTCCCCCAGGGGAGTTTGTGCAGGATGATCTGACGGACATCCTTGATGTTGGTCCCCCAACTGACCCGGTACTGCCGTTCCATATGGCTTTACAGCGTAGGGTGGCGGCGGCTTGGACTGCTCCGGAGTGTCTCCCGGCAGTGGGCAGATCCTTGTCGCGTAAATACCGTCCAGCCAGTGGCGACCCCTGCTACTTGACCAGGCACCCCACTCCGGAAAGTTTGGTGGTGCAGGCGGCCACGGCCCCGGCAAAGCAGGCGTCGTACCCTACCATCCCTCCTGATAGGGACGACAAACGTTTTGATGGCTGGGCGAAGAAGGTGTTTTCTTCTGGTGGTATGGCGCTTCAGGCGGCCAACTCCATTTGTGCCTTGTCACGTTTCACGCACACTCTGTGGAACTGTGTTGCGTTAGCGGCTGAACATATTCCCGAAGGGGACGAACGGGATGGTTTCCTTGCTTTGGTCCAGGATGGTAAGGATGCCATGTTTGAGTCCGTTCAGTCGGGTTTGGACTTAGCTGAATGCGTCAGTAGGTCCATGGCGGCGAGCACCGTGATACGCAGGTTTGCGTGGTTGCGGAAGTCGGGGTTTGCTCCTGATGTGCAGTCCCGGCTCCTCAACATGCCCTTTGATGGTGAACATCTTTTTGGCAGCAAGGCTGACGAGAGCCTTGAGAGGTTGCAGACCTCAAAAGCTGCAGCGAAGTCGTTGGGCGACAAGGTACCCGTGGTGCCAAGGCCGCTCGGGCAGTTGCCTCTTTGCCCTCAGGTAACGCCGCAGCCGCTCCTACTCAGTCATGAGGCCATGTCCCATGGTTCGCCGGTTGGGGGAAGGCTGGCGCAGCATCTTGTAGAGTGGCGTGCCATTACTTCAGATGTGTGGGTTCTGGAGATCATAACCCACGGCTACTGTCTTCCCTTTCGGCACAGGCCTCGCGACAATCCACTGGGGAACCTCTCTTTGAAGTGTCCGGATCCGCTCCTTGCGCAGGAAATTCAAGCCCTGCTGGAGAAAGGCGCCATAGAACTGGTGCCTGTAGCGGAGAGGAACGAGGGTTGGTATTCCCCTTATTTTTTGATTTCCAAGAAAGACGGGGGATTGAGACCCATCATGGACTTGCGCGGTTTGAACAAACTCCTCAGGAAGGACAAGTTCAAGATGGTTACTCTCTCTCAAGTCCTCCAGGCCCTTCAGCTTCAGGACTGGTTGGTGTCACTCGACCTCAAGGATGCTTACTTCCATGTGCCGATCCATCCCAGGCACAAGAAGTACCTGAGGTTCGCGGTTGGCGACTCGCACTTTCAGTTTCGGGTCCTGCCGTTCGGTTTGACCTCCGCCCCGAGGGTTTTCACCAAGCTCATGGTGGTGGTGGCAGCGCATCTCCGGCAAGGGGGGATTCACGTCTACCCCTACCTGGACGATTGGTTGATCAGGGGGAGCTCTCCCGAGCAGGTCCTGGATCATCTGTCCGTCGCCTGCCACTCCCTTCACAGGCTGGGCTTCTCCCTCAATTTAAAGAAGTCCCATTTGACGCCAACGCAGAGGCTCCAGTACATCGGAGCAGTGCTCGACACTTCCCTGGGGCAGTGTTTTCCTCCCCAGGTGAGGGCTCTTCACATTCAGCAGATGGTGCGCAAGTTTCAGCAGGCCCAGACGCTCCCAGCGTTCGAGTTCTTGAGGTTGCTCGGCCTCATGGCATCCTGCATTCTTCTGGTGCCAGAGGCTCGCCTGCGAATGAGATCTTTGCAGTGGGCACTCAAGATGCAATGGTCACAGTCCTCCGGCAGGATGTCGGACCCGATTCAGGTGCCGCCCTCGGTCGCCCGGGACCTTCTGTGGTGGGCCGTCGATGGCAACTTGATGAAGGGGGCTCCGTTTTGGCTTCCCTGGCCGGAGGTGACGATCGTGTCGGATGCATCCCTCACGGGATGGGGAGCTCATGCCAACGGGCTGACAGTCAGCGGTCGTTGGTCTCCGTCGGAGTCCAGACTCCATATCAATCTGTTGGAGCTGAGGGCCGTCAGGCTAGCCCTGAGGGCTTTTCTGCCGACTGTGCGAGGAAAGAATGTCCTGATCCTGACGGACAACACAGTGGCCATGCACTTCCTCAACAAAAAGGGGGGGGCAGGGTCACTTCCTCTGTGCAGGGAGGCGATGCAGCTCGAGTTCTGGGCCATCCAGCAGGAAGTTTCGATCTCGGCAGTTCATCTGGCCGGAGTCGAAAACGTGACGGCGGACGCTCTGAGCAGGCAGAGCACGATCTCTCACGAGTGGGAGTTGGCTCAGGAGATTCTCCTGGAGATCTTCGCCCTTTGGGGGACCCCTCAAGTGGATCTCTTTGCCTCCAGTGTCAACCGGAAGTGCGAAAGATTTTGCTCGCGGGAATTTCCTCCAAAAGGAGCCTTAGGGGACGCGTTCGTGGTGGAGTGGTCGTTCCCGCTGCTGTACGCGTTTCCTCCAGTCCCCGTCATCCCGCAAGTGCTGCGGTGGTTACGGAAGTTCGGTTCCCGGATGATCCTCATTGCTCCGGCGTGGGCTCGGAGGACGTGGTACCCGGACCTTCTCGACTTGTCCATCTGCCCTCCACGTCGTCTTCCCTACCGAGACGATCTGCTCTCACGGGAGGGGGGTCAGGTTCTCCATCCAGAGGTCGGATCCCTCAACCTTCACGCTTGGCTTCTGAAAGGTTGAGGTATAAGGATTGGGACCTCCCTGAAGACGTGATGGAGGTGTTGCTTTCGGCCCGAAGGCCCGCAACTAAGTCTCTGTACCGTTGCCGTTGGCGTAAGTTCTGCGACTGGTGCAGAGTTCAGAATGTGGATCCTTTTGCATGTGACGTCCCCATGGTTCTGTCCTTTTTGCTTTCTTTGGCCCACAGGGGCTTGCAAGTGGGTACCATTAAAGGTTACCTGGCGGCGCTGTCTATCTTTAAGCGCTCATCTGAAGAATGTTCTTACTTTAAAATCCCTTTAATTTCACAGTTTCTGAAAGGGCTCACTAATGTGTTCCCTCCGTCGCCTTTCCTGGTGCCCGGTTGGGATTTGAACCTTGTTCTTAGGTTTCTTATGGGTGCTCCGTTTGGAGCCTTTACATTCTTGCCCTTTGAGGCTGTTGACTTTGAAAACTGTGTTTTTAGTTGCGGTTACTTCCGCTCGCAGAGTGAGTGAGTTACAGGCACTTTCTGTTAAGCCACCCTTCACTGTATTTCACAAGGACAGGGTTGTCCTTCGAGTTCGTCCTTCTTTTCTTCCAAAGGTAGTGACGGAATTTCATTTGGCCCAGAAGATTGTTCTTCCGGCATTCTATCCCCCTCCGCATCCTGGTAAGGAAGAGGAGAGGCTCCATAGGCTTGATCCTAGGAGAGCTTTGAGCTTTTATGTTTCTCGTATGTCCCGGGTCAGAGTGGACGATCAACTCTTTCTTGGTTACGCTGGTAAGCGCTTGGGGCAAGCTGTGACGAAACAGACTTTGTCCCGCTGGATTATTTTGGCCATCTCGGAGTGTTACCGCTTGGCGGGCAAGGACCCACCGGCTGGCTTGCGGGCCCATTCTACCAGGGGCTTGGCTGCATCTACTGCCCTGCAGAGGGGTGTTCCTATTCGCAACATCTGTGATGCTGCCACCTGGGCTTCTGTACATACATTTGTGCGGCATTATTCCCTCGATTCCATCAGAGGGCAGGATCTGGCCTTTGGCAAGGCGGTCCTTTGCTCTGCTATTTGATTGGCTATTCTAAATTTTGTTTCTAAATTCTTTCCCTCCTCCTTGATTTGGTACTGCTTTGGGAGTCTGTCATAGATATGGAATACGTCGGAGGACCCAATCCCCTCGAAGAACAAGTTACTTTCTTACCTGGTAACGTTCTTTCGATGGGATGGTCCGACGACGTATTCCATATCGCTCCCGCCCTGCCTTCCCCGCTGCAGAATTTCTGTTGCGATTGCAGCTTACGTTCCGCAAGGCTTTGTGTCGGACTGGCAGTTGACTAATGTCACACGTTCTGGGGGAAAAAACTACAACTGAGGCTACTGGCGTCGTGCGTCCTACTTATCACATCGGATGACGTCGGACGTCGGAGGAGGTCCTCGACGGCGGCGCATCGACGTCATCGACGCAGGACGCAGACGCCGAAAAAGTTTCCGAAGCAGCACAGCTGTGGTGATTACTGTCATAGATATGGAATACGTCGTCGGACCATCCCATCGAAAGAACGTTACCAGGTAAGAAAGTAACTTGTTCATCTCTTGCTTGCCCTCTACGAGCAATCCAAGTTTTCCATATCTAGCCCTGAGTAGATCCGCTAGCGGTTCTATCACCAATGCAAATAAAAGGGCGGACAACGGGCAACCCTGACGAGTGCCCCCCAGTAATTCCAACACTTCTGATAGTGTGCCGTTAATACTTATTCTAGCGTAGGGACGTGTATATAACAACTTGATCCAGTTAATAAAGTTAGGGCCAAACCCATAGTTCTGTAGGTCCCTGAACAGAAACGGCCAATAGACTGTGTCAAAGGCCTTTTGCATATCTAATGAGACTGCCACCCCTTGTAGTTCCCCGGGTACCGCTGCTAATATTTTGTGGGAGCGCCTAATATTATTTGCCGTGGATCTGCCCGTTATGAATCCCGCTTGGTCCTCGTAGACCATATAAGGCATTCGTGGGGTTAGTCGTGTGGCCAGGAACTTTGCAAACACTTTTGCGTCTGTGTTTATTAATGATAGTGGCCTATACAAGCCACAATCCTCGGGGGGTTTCCCTGGCTTAAGTAGCAAAGTAATGACTGCTTCTCTGGTGGTTGTCGGGCAGCTCCCCTCTTTCTAGGGCTTCTGTCCAAATGGCGTGCAGTTTGGGGATAAGGAATTGGAAGAACTCTTTGTAGAATTCTGCACCAAGGCCATCGGAGCCTGGCGCTTTACTGTTCGATAATGCCTAAATGGCTTCGGATATCTCGGCTATCGTGATCATGCCTTCTAGAGGTTCTCTTGTTGCGGTAGATAGAAGTGTTGCTGGTATCTGGGCTAAATATTGATCTATCTCGGGATCCGTGGCAGTACTATGCAGGGAATACAAGCGTTTATAGAAATCCTAGAATGCCTCCTCGATCTCCTTTTGCTCCGTGGTCACAGTTCCATCATTTCGTGTTATACATGGAATACTTGTGGGTCCACGCTCCCCCCTTACCATCCTTGCCAGCAATCAGCCCGGGTGTTCACGCTCCCCATATCGCTGAGCTGCTGCGGGCCTATCAAAGTAGCAGATCTCTCGATCAGCTGCTTCCCTAAATTCCTCTGTGCATACTGGTCCTGTTTACTGGCGATGTCTTGTTCCCGTCGCGCTAGATGCTTGCAAATGTCTTTCAACACTAAGAATTCGGTCGACATTGCGGTGCCTCTGATGCACACCTTAAAGGCCTGCCATAACACAGCTTGACAAGACACTGAGCCTTCATTAATTTCAAAATATTCGTGAATATGTTGGGCTAGCGACGTCTTATAGACCAGGTCTGTTACTGCTGCAGATTTGAATTTCCATGGAGGTCGATGTATTTTAATCTCTGGGATTAGTATTGATATCTGAATTGGGCGAGTGATCCAAGTATGTCCTAGGGTATATATGAGTGTTGGTAATCCAACCTAATGTTTCATGAGAAAGTAGCCATACATCTATTCTGGAGTGCATATCTTGCACCGAGGAGTAGAACGTGTATGCCCATTTAGTGCCATTCAAAGAGCGGCATGCGTCTTGGAGGCCGAGGTCAGCCATGTGGGTCAATATCATGTGAGCTGCATTAGTCAGAACCCTCGGTTGATCCAATATGCGATCAAGATGCATGTCTAAAATGGTATTAATATCACCGCCACACAACAGATGAGCCGTGGGGTATTTAGCCAGTTTCCCGAACAGTGTGGAATAAAAACCAGGGTCGTCTACATTGGGCCCGTATATATTTAGCAGTAACACCTTTCTGTCTTTGAGGGTGCCATGTACCAAGACATACCGGCCTTACGGATCACACTCTGTATTGAGGCATGCAAAAGGAACAGACCTATGCATCAGAGTTATCACACCCCTGGCACGGCTTGAGTATGATGTGTAGTAATGATGTGGTCCCCAGTTGGGGGCGAGCTTCTCCGCCTGATGATGCAATACGTGAGTTTCTTGAAGGCAAGCTAACCTGGGGCCTAGCCTGGTAATGTAAGCCATAAGTTTCCTTCTTTTTATCTGGGATCCCAGCCCATGGACATTCCAGCTTAACAGTGAAATGTTATCATTATTCACCTTAGCCATATTCCGATAGTTTCTTCTGGAGATGTGTAACACGTCTGTCCTGCTATAAATATGTCTTTAACCATTCTCAGTACCTGTGTGTTTTTAACTGTAACTCCCTTTTCATCCAACTGGTTCCCTGTTGAACCCCTCCCTCATAGTTCCCCAAACTTTGGCCATCCCCGTTCCCTCCCATATCATTAATGTAAGCCCGCAACAGGGGGGCAGGAGGGGTCTGCTGCGGCTATCCAGGCTTGCATGCTTGGTTTTTCTCCGGCCTGTTCTGCTTATGCACGTTGCTTGAACTCATATTGAATATTTGGGAATGCACACATAACATTTATCACAAATCAAAACTCAACTGAAACAAACTATTTGAGCGCACACACAAGGGTGCTTTTGCCCCCTTCCCTGTGTTCTCACATCACTAAACATTACTAGTGAGCGCGCAACTATTCAGGTGTTGTCCTCATTCGCTGGTTGATGTGGAGGCAGTGGAATATTGGCCTCGACGAAACTCGTTGCCTTCTCAGGAAATGTAAAGAAATATGTCTTGTTTTGGTGTTGTAATCTCAACTTGGCAGGGTACAGCATAACATATGGGATATGTCGATCTCATAACAGTTTCTTGACCCCTGTGAACGAGCGCCTTTTTTGCTGGACTGCCAGCGTGTAGTCTGGGAATATGCGGATAGTGCTTGCCTCCCATCTCAGTTCCTGTTTATCTCTAGCCACCTTCAACACCAAGTCTCTGTCTCTATAGTTCATCATATGTGTTATGCTGGGCCATGAGTCGGCACCGGCTCTAGGTTGTGGTGCCAGCGATCTGTGTGCACGCTCTACGATGAACATAGGTGACCAGCCGGGATCTCCCAGGAGGTCTCGCAGTAGTTTTTCCACAGCTAGTTCCATGGGACCCTTCAAGGCTTCTTCTTTTATGCCAATTATGCGTATGTTGCCGCGTCGGTATCTGGCTTCCAAATCTTCGCACTTTATTTGAACCAATTCCAATTCTTCGCCATTGTTGTCACAGTGCTCCGTAGCGCTTCCAGTGCATCTTCTGTAGTGCTGATTCGGGTCTCCGCTTCTGTGATGCGACCTGTGGTCTTGTCCAATTTCTCTTTAAGGGAAGAGAAACCTTGCTGCATGGCCGCAAAGACTGCCTCCGGGTCCATGGTACTTGTTGGTGTCACAGGATTTATCGGCGGTGTTGGTTCCGAAGACATGGTGGCGTCAGTCACCTTTCTTGTTGCTGTTGTAAATTTGTCAATAGCACCTTTACCATTCTTCGGGCCTAGGCCTTTGGGCATCGTCCACTGGTATCCCTGGCTCAGTTATTGGCTCTATCTCTCCTCGCTGTGGTTTGATGTGCAGTGTCGGGATCTCGCTGGCTGCCTCCTATACTTAATATTATTGGATGGGATAGAGCATTAGTACCGTGGGGACATCATAGCACGTTACTTGTGGGGTACTCATGATGTTGTTGACCTCCAAACCGCACATTAGATTGTGCTCTCTATCCTGTCGACTACGTCCACCCCTCGTTTCGTTTGGTGACCTGTGTGGTAAGGGATGCACTATGTCTTCAGCAGTGCATGATCGATTGTTACACGTAAATTCCGCCATGTATGAGGGGGAGGGTTGTCCACTGGTAGCCTTGGTTGTAGTGTGGGCGCGTCGGGTTACATTTGCTTGTGGTTGTGCTTGAGTGCGCAGTGGTGATAGCAAGCTTGTTTCCGTCTATGACCTCCCTTAAAGGTAACCAAAAGTCGTTGAGGGAGGGGGAGGAAGGGCTTGCCTCAGGTCCCCTTGCCCCACTAGAAGTGGGATTGGTTGCCAAGCGCCTTAGTTTACTGCATTGTATCTGGGGAGAGCAGATTCACATAGTCCAGTGCACTGGTAGATCCTTGTGCAACAACCATTCAGGGAGCCGGTAGCCTGTGATATACGGACCTCTTCATTTGCCTGTAGTTTAATGGTTTGCTGGGAGAGGTCATTGCAGGTGCGTGCAAAGCTTTAGTAGGAACACAACCAGAAAGCAGCCCCTTCCACGTTACGTGTCTTACTATTAATCCACGGTTACAGATCCTGGGGCGCTTTACAGATCTCGTCTGTGCTGTGATTTTGGGTCCAACTTTATTCGTTGATTGTGGGCACTTAACAGCAATGCTATCGGACGTAATACGTGCATCTTATAATAGCGCCTGGTCAGTGCCTCTCTCTGTTCTTGGACTAATGTTACGGTTTGTCACTACCATGAAACCCGCGTTGGGCGTAGTTCTTTCGTAGTGACTCCTTTAGCGTTTGGGGCTAAGTATGTCTTTGACCGCTGTCTGCGTTCAGAGGGCAGAGGGGGGAGGGGCGGATGGCGTCCCACCGCAATGAGTGTGAGCACTAGTTGCCCATGTCTCCAATATCCCTCGTCACCCGCCTGCTCTCCTTACCGTTGTTGTCTCGCCTCTGGCAAGTAGTTATGGATTGTATCCTCACTTGACAGGTGGTCGGGTTGGCTCAGCAGGCGTTCAACGTTCAACGATGACCGGAGCGCTCCCGACCGTCCCGTGTCGTGTGGCCCAGGCCTCCGTATTCCGCACACCACGTTGTGAGGATCCTCCTTATCACCAGCGTAGATGGGCGGCTGCTTCTCGCTTCCTAAACGCCTATATTTTCAGCATGGCGTAACTCCGGTATTCCGCATCAGTTTCAGCCCAAATTTTCACATTATGATCTGTAGTCCTATGGTAATGTTTCCACCGACATTCAAGCAAAACCGGCGCGGTTCAGCAGATTTACGGATGTCGCAGCCCGGACGTCACAGGAGCTCACACAGGGGTAGTCCTCTCATCGTGTGCGCAACAGCGCCCCCCCCCCACCCCCCAGACCGGGCCATTTCGACGAAATGGGCACCCATGGGCGCCTTACTGTGGCTGCAAACGCAGCCCATGGTAAAAACACACAATGTTAGTAAAAAATAAACCACTGCCACCAGCCATGAATTGTAGAAAGGGTAACATAAAAATGTTACATGAGAAACTAGGCAAAGGGGATACTAATTAACCCTTCCAGCACCCTATTGTAAGATAGTGTGTGCTAGGTCTAGAAAGTTACAAAATGCAAGTAAAGTCAATTTCACTTTACTGCTCTTGGACACAATAGTTTCACCAAGAGAAGGTATTTAAACCTTTGGGAAATCTAAGAGATTTCCCAGTGCCACTGCACTGAAGGTGCTGGGTGTCACAATGTAAAAGACGATGCCTACGGAATTTGTCAGACTCCAAAGTTAAAAGAAACACAGGGTCAAAATCACAATAAAAATACATGAGAGAGTGAGAAAAATGGCTCACTCTCTCCAGGTTAAAAATT
Source organism: Ambystoma mexicanum (assembly GCF_040938575.1). NCBI lineage: Eukaryota > Metazoa > Chordata > Amphibia > Caudata > Ambystomatidae > Ambystoma > Ambystoma mexicanum. The sequence goes on along the minus strand of NC_090927.1, from coordinate 662,362,594 downwards.
AAGTCCTGAAGTCCAGCAAAAGAACTGGGGCTCTCTAAGGTTGAAGGGAATTAGCACATTTCTGAGAATTCGCCATAACCGGCGTACATGCCTTTCTTCTGCCCTCAGAAGTCGGAGGCTCTTAGGCAGCCATCTGCTCAAACCGCGCACCTAGCCACAACCCTGAAGCTGTCTTTTTAATAATGCTGCAATTTACATAGAACCAGTGTAGTTTTACAATAAGCTGTTGATGTGTTGCACTTTTTGTTGGGGGTAGGAGTATTTATTCTCTGATATCACATAAATGTGATTGCCAAATCCCTGTGCTTGATTGACCCATTCTAATTGAAGAATAATTGATGGCACCGCTTTCCCAGGTCATGTGATGAATCCCCTCACTTAGGAATCCTGCAATACAGACCATCTGTGCATGTGCCCTAAAGAAGAGTCTTTTTGTTTCATGGCAATTGCCCTTGTTTCGTTATTGAAACCTCTTGGGCCAGTATGTGTGTGGGCAATGAGTGTATCTGCCCTGTGACAATATTCACCACCTATAGTCTCACTTGGTTTGCCTTCCAGGCTCGCAGGGTGCATGGTGAATTCTCTGATCCTGACATCCTACTCCCATTGATGGTCGAATAGTACCTGATATGTCTGTTCAAGTTTTAAGAGACAGGTAGCGCATGTGCACAGCGGCTTTACTGACGGCAGTTCTACAAAGAAGACCTGTCAATTTATATCAGCCAACAAGTCTTGTACATTTCAACATTTGATTTACTGAGGAATATGTTTGATTTTGGCAGCTCTTTTGATAATACGGCTGTATGAAACCGAAGCTTAGTTGGCCAGATACTTTATGTGAAAGAATGTTTTAATGCACCCTGAAAATAACATTAGTAAGGTTAGCACTGCTCTGCAGGAATGGAGTTCGAAGATTTTTGGGCCCATCTATATTAGGAGAGCTTTAGTATTCTTTTCTGATTTTTATGTCATAGAGAGACATTTCCGATATATGCTTCCTTTTGCAGATGTTATGTTTTCAACTTGCAGAGGTGCAATAGGTAACCTTGTATGGTCAGGCAGGTGAGGAATGTAAGAGTGTCGGTAGGCACCAGTGATACCTAGAAGCAGTTCTCCAGCAAGGGATCTGGCATGGATTCACATGCTCATGAATATTCCCCGTCGTTAGGCCGGGAATCCTCGGTATAGAAAAAAATCAGTATCAGCTTCGTTTGTGATCTGTCTTTCTTAGTAGTAACCAATCACTGGTCTCTGGGTCATACTGCCCCCAGCCAATGACTGCCCTCTCCCTAAGCCCCGCCTCCGGCAGCCATCCTCAGATATTTACTGCACGTTCAAGTGTTGGGAGTCCTCGTGCTGTAGCTCTCGAGCTTTTGCTGCGCATTCGCGCTTTTTCAGGAGATTTTTCTCATTTATCGGTTAAATAGAGCCTCAAGCTCCACCGTTTCTACATCCGATCAACAGGGATCCGTTTCAGAGTTTTCTACGCCCCTCAAGGGTGAAGATTTCGTCGAGTTACGCTTTTGGAGGATTCCAGAAGTTCCGAGGCCTACCCCGGACATGGCTCAGGAGAAAGGAAGCTTGACGCCCGGGAAGCTGTTCAAGACCTGCCCTGGATGCCAGCTTCAGAATGTGTTCAAGGAGGACAAGCATTTGTTATGCCTCTACTGTCTCCATGAGGACAAGACGCACAAGGAGAAGGACTGTGCGTTTTGTGGGAACATGTCAGAGCGGACCATGAAGGATCGCCACCTCCGTCTCGCCAACTGGCTAAAAGGGAAGAGCCCGTCAGGCGAGAAGAAGAAAAAGAAGTCCGAGCGGTCTTCTAAGTCCTGTGAAGGTGCCCCGGCGACGGGGGCCCAACAAAAGGCTAAGCACTGCGAGTCCGCGGGCACCGGGAGCCCCGAACGTTCAGGCTCCTTGGCTGCCAGGCAGGGCGCATCCTCCCCGGCGCCATGAACCACGAGCCAACGCTCTGGCTCGGGTAAGAGGAAGTCCGAGAACCCGGCAAAGCTTCTGGAGAGGCCCCGGCCGATCTCGAAGATTCCGGCAGAAGGGGAGCGAGACTCGGACCCTCCCCCCAAGCCAAGGTGAAGGCCCCAGGCGTCCAGAAGATGACGATGGCCTTAATTCACCCTGCTAAGACCTCGATTGAGGATGTCGGCACGGCCCTGGCTCAGCCTGTGGAGGCTACACCAGTGGAGGTGCCCTCAGGACCCAGAGTCTCCCTGCCACCGCAGAGGGAGTCGTCTTTCAGGCCCATTGAGAAGACCCCCACGAAGTCCTCGTTGGAAAAGGTGGGGGAGGGGCTGGTGGCCGTCGTGGATACGGACACGACCTCTGAAGAAGAGCTCATCGAAGTCGTGGAAGAGGCCCAGCCCATCGGGAGGGATCCCGACAAGGGCGACAACGAGAGCGACAGTGTCGCCGACAAGGCTCCTCAAGAGCCCTCGCGCCCGTCGTTTCCGGCGCCGCAGGACACCTCGGCGGCCATTTTGTCAGCGATTCAGTCCTTACGCTCGGAGATAAGGACAAGGTTGTCCCTTCACTCGACGGAGGTACCTGAGCCAGACCCGACGGGGGAACCGGAGCCAGGACCTTCGGAGAGTCCACCGCATAAGAGGAGGACGACGCATCCTATGCCACCTCTCCCACCTCTGCGGCCTGCTCTGCCTTCCCCCGGTCTACTACCCACGGGGATGAAACAGGCACGGACACCGGTACGACAGGTACAGATGACGACTGAGGCGACGACGGGACGTGTCCCCCGCCGCCCCCTGCTCGGGCGTCCCCGCCCAACGAGATTGGATCCTTTCATGCCATGATTTCCAGGGCATCCAAGCTTTTTCAGCTCTGCCCAGAATAAAAGAAGAAAGAAGGGTTCCTTTACCAACGGCGCGAGGCTAAAAGGAAGACGGTCCTCGCCGTACCGCTTCTTGATGACATCTGGGATGAGCGGCTCGCCCTCCTTAAGAACCCTGCCATGGCGCCGGCAAAGAGGGACCGGTACAAGGAGAAGTACCGGGTCCCCGACGCTGCCCCCTTGTGCCTTCGGGCACAACCTACCCCGGATTCGGTCGTCTCGGCGGCGGCAAGGAAGAAAGCTGGGGGGGCATCGGCCTCAACATCAACTTCCCCGCCGGACGACGAGGGCAGGAAGCTGGACACGATGGGACGACGGATCATCTCATCCGCAGCGACGACTATCAAGGCGGCCAACGCCCTGGCTATCGTAGCCCGCTACGACAGGGAGTTGTGGTTCAAAATCGCCCCTCTGTTAGACTTCCTTCCGGATGCCAAAAGGGCTGAGGCCCTTGAAATCCTACAGGAGTGGGAGATTGCTTCGGACCACGCCATCACGGTGGCATCGGACATCGCTGACACCGGTTTCCGTCAGTTGGGCAACAGCGTTTGCTTGAGACAACGAGGATGGCTCAAGGCCACGGATTTCCGCCAGGACGTACAAACCAAGGTTTTGGACATGCCCTTCGACGGGAACAACCTGTTTGGGAAGGCGGTTGATGAGTCCCTTCAGGCCATCAAGACAGACACAGAGACTGCCCGGGCACTGGGAGTGCTCCAACAACGACGGCCGTCCTTTCGGAGCTCCGGAGACAGACAAGGTGCCTCCAAGGGATCCGGCAGTGGCTCCTCCACTTACCGTCAAGCGGCAAGATCTTCCTCCCAGGAAGCCTACAGGGGACGCGGCAAGTCAGGTGGTGCCCGTCGTCGTCGACAAGGAGGTCAAGGAGGCAAGGCGGCCTCCAAACAAGATTGAACCGACCGTGGGGTCGGGCCCCCGCCGAAGCACCCCAGTGGAGGCCGGCTGGCGAGGTTCGTCAGCGTGTGGGAGTCCATCTCCACCGACCATTGGGTGCTGGATGCCCTGGCCCAAGGGCACGCCCTCGAGTTTCAGAAGAAGTGCCCTCGCGTTCCACCCGTGGCCAGGAAGGAAAATCACGCCCCTCAACTACTGTTGGAAGTAAGGGCGATGCTCAAGAAGGGTGCCATCGAACTCGTCCCAAAGAGGCTTCAGGGCTCTGGAGTTTACTCAAGGTACTTCCTCGTAAAAAAGAAGACAGGAGGATGGCGCCCCATCCTGGACCTACGACGACTGAACAAGTACATCAAGGCACAGAAGTTCCGTATGGTCACCCTCCTGCATGTGCTGGGACAGCTGGAGGAGGGCGATTTCCTGTCGTCGTTGGACTTGGAGGATGCGTACTTCCACATCCCCATTCTAAAAAGACACCGAAAGTTCCTCAGGTTCGTGTTCCAAGGGTGGCACTACCAGTTCAAGGCCCTCCCGTTCGGATTGAAGTCGGCACCCAGGGTGTTCACCAAGTGCCTCGCACCGGTGGCGACGCGGCTGCGCCTACAGGGGATCCACGTCTACCCCTACCTGGACAACTGGCTCATCCGGGCAAGGACAAGGGAGCTCGCCGTGGAGCACACTGCGAAGACTGTCCAGAAGCTCACGGACCTGGGATTCTCCATCAACTTTCCAAAATCCCACCTGGTTCCGTCGCAAGTTGCCCTGTTTCTGGGAGCCAAGCTCGACATAGTGGCGCGGCTGGCCTCGCCGTCGGAGGAAAGGACCAGGAACATTCTGGGAAGGTGCAGCGTCTGCTGGCCACGGACATGGCCAGGGTAAGATCTATCAAGTCCCTCCTCGGGATGATGTCCTCCTGCATTTATCTGGTGCGCCTTTGCAGGCTTCGGATGAGACCCTTACAGCTTACAGGAGTTCCTCGACGCCCGCTGGATCCAGTCGACGGGCAGCTTCGAGGACAGGATCCCTCTCAACGAGACGTTCCGTCAGGCGATCCGGTGGTGGGGTACCCGCTCCCATCTGTCGGCGGGCACGGACTTTCAGACCCCAGCTCACCAGGTTACGGTGACGACGGACGCCTCCTGGAAGGTCGAGGAGCACACTCCGGAGATCTTCACGCGAGAGGCCTTTGGCTCCGGGAGAAGTCTCTCTACATCAACATCTTGGAGCTCCGCGCGGTGTTCTGGGCCCTCAGGTCCTTTCTTTCGTCCCTCAAGGGCAAGGTGGTGAGGATCTTCACCGACAACACCACCACGATGTTCTACATCCGGAAGCAGGGCGGAACCAGGTCCCCGGTTCCTATCCAAGGAAGCCCAGGATCTGTGGCATTGGGCCGTCTCCCAAGGGATGTTTCTGGTGCCTCTTCATCTGGCAGGAATAAAAAACACGATCGCCGACTCACTCAGCAGGGAGCTGTGCTCGTGCCACGAGTGGGAACTACGCCAGGATCAAGTGGATCGACTCTTCCGACGATGGGGCGAACCCCAAATCGATCTATTCGCGACGGCGACGAATTCCAAGTGCCGAGGTTCGCCAGCAGGTTCCCCCAGCCGAGGAGCATGGGCGATGCTTTCTCGTTCCCCTGGGACGGCCTATTTTCTTTATGCATTCCCTCCGCTGCCATTGCTGCTCCGGCTCATCAACCAGCTCAAGAGGTCCCGGTGCAGGATGATCCTCGTCGCACCGGCGTGGCCGAGGCAGATCTGGTTCCCGGACTTGTCAACATCCCCACCAGTGAAGCTGCCGACGGACGCAGACCTTCTCTCCAGAGAAGGAGGCGCCATTCTTCACCACAACTCAGAGTCGCTGAACTTGCAGGCCTGGCTCCTGCAGCACTAGAGTTTGGAGGGTACGACATCCCGGCCGACTGCAGAGAGGTTCTTGCAAAGACCAGGGCGTCCTCAACTCTCAAGTGCTACGGACATAAATGGAAGAGGTTCTCTGTCTGGTGCCTCAAGTACTGCCGTACCTACTGTCGCTGGCCAAAGCTGGACTGGCTCACGACCCAATCAAAATACATCTGGCTGCAATCTCCCGATATACCAGGACGACGGGACGGGCGTCCCTGTGGTCTCATCGCCCGGTGAAAGAATTCATGAAGGGACTATTCCGATCATTCCCGCCGGTGAAGGCTCCTGCCCCGGCGTGGGAGCTTAATGTGGTGCTGACCAAGCTCATGGGGGCCCCATTCGAGCCTATGCATTCGGCGCCTTTGAAGTTCCTGTCATGGAAGACAGCTTTCCTCGTGGCCATCACCGCACGACGAGTGGGAGAGATCCAGGCCCTATCTTGCAAGCCTCCATACTTGACTTTTCATGACATGAGGGTGGTGCTGAGGACACACCCATCCTTTATGCCCAAGGTGCCGTCGGACTTCCACCTCAACGAGCCCTTGGTGTTGCCAGTTTTTTTAACGCTCACCTGACTCCCACGGAGGCGCTGGCCTTTTTCGCGCTGCTGTGACCTCTTCTAAGGTGATGCGCAGGGTTCGGAAGACGGACTGGACCGGGCCCCCAAATCTGGTTTGTCTGGCTCGCAGAAGTATCCTTCTGTAGGCGAAAATAGGGGATTAACTGTCTGCGGGGTAATGCAATCGGCACCCATTTTCCCCTCTCACCCTCCTCGAAACCCTTCTGTGATTCCCCGTAGCGTCTCACCTTAGGGTCTGGAAGGACGAGCTCTCCATCCTGCTTCTGATGCAGGGGCGCGTTGGTATCCAGTTACTTCACTGGATTTTCGGATTGGTGAGAACCAAACTTGCTTGGCTTCCAGGTACGTTTTTTTTGATAAGAGGTTCCCCTTGTGTCCATGCATTAATGTACTAATGCGAGTGTCTTTTTCCCCATAGGGGCCGGGGTACGGAATGCCGGGGAACAGGCAGCGACCCGAGATGAGAGGTGAAATCCTTGTAGAAATCAGGTAAGTCTTTAATGAGCGTTTTTTGGTAATGTCTTTTCATTCGCTCATTAACACTGATGTCTTTTTTTCCCCTTAGGGGCCGGGGTCCGGAAATTCCAGGATGCGGCGCGGACCCGAAATGAAGAGGGAATGAATCAACAGGTAAGTCTTAACATGGAGATTTAGCTTTCCTTATTCCCTTCTCTCTCTCACCTTTTGTTCTTGTCTTTTTCTCCCTAGGCGCTGGGGCGTGACTGCGAATCCGGATGATCGCTGCTGAACATGGAGGCGCCCTGTAAAGGTGAGTGGAATGCGGCGCTGCAGCGATCGACGCAATGAGCTTTTAAATAAAAGTCTTCCTTTTCAGGATTGTCGGCGAGATGTCTCCGGGATTCGGATTTAGCAGGTAAGGACTTTTCCTTCTTCAGTTCTCTTCTTCTCTTCCTTTGCAGGTGATCCAGGATGCTGGCAGGTGTGGCAGAAGTCAGGATGCAGGAGCAGACACGGTGAGCGTCCAGCTGCTAGATGCAGAACAACGCGAAGCACGTGTGGCTTTTCGGGTGGGGTTTAAATAGCCTTGGAAGAAGTTCCAGGTATGTATCCTTCCCCGACCACGCCCGGATGGTAAATTAGTCCCACAGGTAAAGTAGTTCCTTTCAGGCCTCAAGGAGGCCGGGATCCTGCAGCATGGTCTGCATCAGGTAAGTGCACCCAAGCACTCCCATAATGAGCCTGGCACCATAGGCGCCAGGACACTGTCCAAAGGGCCCCTATATGGGGTTGCTGGGTCCTTCCTTGGGGACTGGATGTCCGCTTTCGGGGACGCAGGGCTTGAACCGGCTCCCCGGGAGCGGGCATCATGACAGCACTCCCCCCCAAGGCCCCTCCCAAGGTTGTTCCCTCCGGGGGTTTTGGTTTGTCTGGGAAGAGTCGGTGGAATTTCCTGACTAATCGAGGTGCATGCACATGGTCGCTGGGTTCCCACGACCTCTCCTGAGGTCCGTACCCCTTCCAATCAATTAGGTAGAACAGTTTTGACATAAACATTTTTGAGTCTAAAATGTTCTTCACTTCGAATTCGGGCTCCCCATCTATTAGAATAGGTTTTGGAGGTTTGAGTAGTCGGGTTCCGGGTACCACTAGTTTCAGAAGTGACACATGAAAAACAGGGTGAATTCGCATACTAGCTGGTAAATCAAGTTTAACAGCCACTGGGTTAATTATTGCCGTAATAGAATAAGGTCCCAGATATTTTGGGTTAAAAGTTCGAGGCCCTTTGAGTGGTAAATGTCTGGTAGCTAACCACACTTGATCCCAATCTGATACGGAGGTGCTTCACTCCGATGTAGATCAGCATTCTCCTTGTATTTTCTCTTGGCTTGTTGTAAATGCGTAGTTGCCTCTTTGAAGGCTTGGGTAATTGTAGAATGCAGATGTTCTACTGCAGGCATTCCGAGGTTCTGAGGTGAGTCAAGATTTGAGGTTCGAGGGTGATGCCCAAACAAAGTATAAAAAGGACTGTGGCCAGTTCCAGAGTGTACCGAATTATTATATGCGTATTTGGCTATCTAAAGAATGTCTTTCCAGTTGCTTTCAGATTGCTGTAACATACACCGTAAGTACTGCTCAAGGGTCTGATTTGTCCTCTCGGTCTGACCATCGGTCTGAGGGTGGTGACTGGTCGATAATCTTACGTCGATCTGCGCCATTTGACAACATTTGCGCCAGAAGTGGGAAATTAATTGGCTTCCCCGGTCAGAGATTAGTATAGATGGGAATCCATGTAGCCGAACAATATTTTCGAGGAATTCTTTGGCTAGGACAGAAGCTGAAGGTAAACCTTTCAAAGGAATAAAGTGGGCCATTTTGGAAAACAAATCCACAATTACCAGAATAGTATTGTACCCTGAACAAGGAGGCAGGTCCGTAATAAAATCCATTGATAGGGTGTGCCAGGGTGCTGGCGGTATGTCTAGAGGTTGAAGGAGACCGGCTGGTCTTTTCTTTTGACTTTTATTTTGGGCGCAAACACCACAGGACATCACAAAAGATAACATCTTTTCGCCAAGAGGGCCACCAAAATTGTCGTTTCACCTTTTCCTCTGTCTTGGCAATAACGGGGTGTCCCTCTATTAATGTATCATGATAACCGGAAATAACTAGTTCGTGTAATTTCTTATGTGGCAGGAATAAGCGTCCTTGGAAATAAGGTAAACCATTATCTATGGTAAAGTCTGATCCCTTTTGTATCCAATCCTGTAAGGTTGTAGGGTCCAGGAGTTGTTTCACTCTGGCTTGAATGTCTTCAAGCATCTGTAACGAAGTCATGCCTAGAATCCTCTGTTCGGGAATTATTGGTACTGGTTCTGAGTTTGTATCAGATTCTCCCATTCCAATTCGGGATAAGGCGTCTGCTTTGCCATTCTTGCAGCCAGGTCGATAGGTAATCACGAAATCAAATTCAGCGAAAAACAAAGCCCATCGGAGCTGCCGTGATGACTGAGCCTTGGCGGTTTTAAAATACTGTAAATTCCGGTGGTCAGTGATCACTGTGATGGTATGTCGAGCGCCAAGCAGATAATGCCGCCAGGCTTTAAAAGCGGACTTAATGGCTAACAGTTCTTTGTCAGTGATTGCATAATTAACCTCGGGTGCCGAGAATTTTCTGGACCAAAATGCTACGGGATGCAGTTGGTTGGTTTCGGGATCTCTTTGGGAAAGGACAGCTCCCATGGCTAGGCTGGATGCGTCAGTCTCGACGACATAAGGGAGATCTGGACGCGGGTGTTTCAATATAGGTGCAGAGGAAATCCTGAAAGGCCTGCTCGGCTTCTTCAGACCATTCAAAACGTTTATTTTTCCTCAAGAGTGCAGTAATGGGTTGTACCACGCGTGAAAATTCCGGGATAAACCTGCAATAGAAATTGGCAAAGCCGAGCATGCTTTGAACCCCTTTTACAGAGCTAGGTGATGGCCATTTGAGGATGGCATCCACTTTTCTTGAGTCCATTCGGACTCCTTTGGGTGTCAGGATGAAACCTAGAAACTCGACTTCTGTGGTATGGAAAACACATTTCTCCAATTTAGCAAATAGTTTGTGTTGGCGCAGTTTTTCAAGTACTGCCCTGACGTGTTTTCTGTGATCAGATTCCAAAGAGGAGTACACCAGAATGTCATCGATATATACGACAACACAAACATCGATGAGTTCCCGAAGGACATCATTCATGAAGTATTGGAAGGCAGCCGGCGCGTTACACAATCCGAAAGGCATCACCTGGTACTCGAATAATCCGTATTTAGTACGGAAGGCAGTTTTCCATTCGTCGCCTTCTTTAACTCGTACCAGATGATAAGCCCCCCTGAGATCTAACTTGGTGTATATGCAAGCGTCCTTCACCTGGTCAAGGAGTTCAGGGATCAGAGGCAGGGGATAACGGTTTTTAACCGTTATCTGGTTCAATGCGCGGTAATCGATACAAGTTCTAAGGTCGCCTTCTTTTTTGGGCACGAAGAACAAAGCCGAGGATGCCGGGGACTTTGACGGGCGAATAAAACCATTAGCTAGGTATTGATCCAAATATTGTCTCAAATGCAGGTTCTCAGGTTCGTTAAGGGCATAAATCCTGCTACAAGGGGGTTGTGCACCAGGCACCAGATCGATTTGGCAATCGTACGATCTGTGAGGAGGTAACGTGTTGGCCTGTTCCTTTTGGAGGACGTCCTGAAAGTCTTGGTATTCCGGAGGTAGTTGCATGGAGGCAGAGGTTACAGATGCTAGATTAATCTTCAGGTTTTCTGGGTAGCAGGTTTGTGTACAATCCGGGAAGGTTATTCTCTTAGCTCGCCAATCAATTCGAGGATTATGTGTCTCTAACCAAGGGATTCCAAGAATAACCTGAAACTGTGGAGCCTTGATTACATCAAACACAACACCCTCCCGATGGCCGTCGGGACCAATAAGAGTCACCTCAGTAGTGGAATGTGTTACCGGTCCAGAGGCAATTTCAGTTCCATCGACTGTGGTGATGACATCTATGCTGGTTTTAGGACGGAGAGGGAGGTTAATCCTAGAGACCAATTCACGATCCACATAGTTTCCAATAGCCCCACTATCGATGTATGCCTTTATTGCATGCAACCGCTTAGGTTGTTCTGGATCTACGAGAACCATTGGCACAATGAAATGCGAGGTCTGAGAGTTAGTTTTCAAGCTCGGCAAGCGGACCCCTACGCTTGTCGGGCGGAGTCGTTTCCCGAAACAGAGTCTTCATGGTTTTTATCAGCGGCTCCTACCGCCTTTCGGGGCGCTTTTGCCGGCCAATCTCGTAGAAAGTGTCCAGAATTCCCACAATAAAGACATAATTTTAACTGCCGCCTCCTTTCACGTTCCTTTTGAGTTAAGGGTCCTTTAACCCCTCCAAATTGCATAGGCTCAGAGACATCAACTCCCTTGGGATTAGCATGGGTCTTGACCAACACCCGGGTCTGAAACCTGGACCGATCTGCTTTTCTGTTTTGAAGTCTGTGATCCAATTGGACCACTAAGTCTATATACTCTGTGCATTCTTGCGGCGGATTTACAACTTGGGCCAAGACATCTTTAAGTTCTCCGCGTAGGCCTCGATAAAACAACGTGACTCTTTTATCCTCTGGCCATCCCGTTTCCACAATTAGTCTATTAAAGGTTGCATTATAGGATAGGAGGTCCTGATTGCCCTGTCGCAGGGATAGAAGTTCGTCATCCTGAGCCTGCCCCTGAGAGTGTCGAGCAAATAACCTTTCCATGCTTGCTTGAAACCCTTGAAAATCACGGAGAATCGGGTCATCTTGAGTAACCAGTGGAACTGACCAATCGGCAGCGCAGCCGCTGAGATATGACAATACAAAGGCTACCTTGGTCTGATCATTAGGGAAGGCCCCAGGTCTGCATAGGAAGTGCAAACAACACTGATTCATGAATACGGCGAATCGTTTGGGGTCCCCAGCAAAGCGTTCGGGTGGGGCCAGCGGCATGTTTCCAGGTAGATTAATCTGCACAGGGTTACTGGAAACCACAGGAGCGGGGTTCCCTCCGGAACCGGGTAGAGGAGTTTGCCCAGCTTGACCTTGCAAAAGCTGTCTGGCCAGGTCATCAGTTCTTTCCTTTGATATTATTAATTCCCTCCTGAGGGCATTAATCTCTTGACGAGCGGCATGTACTTCGGCCCGTAATTCCCCCAGTAATTGGGCCAACTGATCAGTCTCAGAACTTGGCATTGCGCCTGGGTGGGAATTTGTAGGTAGGCTTCGCGTTCTGTAACGCTCACCTGACTCCCACGGAGGCGCTGGCCTGGTTCGCGCTGCTGTGACCTCTTCTAAGGTGATGCGCAGGGTTCGGAAGACGGACTGGACCGGGCCCCCAAATCTGGTTTGTCTGGCTCGCAGAAGTATCCTTCTGTAGGCGAAAATAGGGGATTAACTGTCTATGGGTAATGCAATCGGCCTCCCACTTTCCCCTCTCACCCTCCTCGAAACACTTCTGTGATTCCCCGTAGCGTCTCACCTTAGGGTCTGGAAGGACGAGCTCTCCATCCTGCTTCTGATGCAGGGGCACGTTGGTATCCAGTTACTTCACTGGATTTTCGGATTGGTGAGAACCAAACTTGCTTGGCTTCCAGGTACGTTTTTTTTTTATAAGAGGTTCCCCTTGTGTCCATGCATTAATGTACTAATGCTAGTGTCTTTTTCCCCATAGGGGCCGAGGTACAGAATGCCGGGGAACAAGCACCGACCCGAGATGAGAGGTGAAATCCTTGTAGAAATCAGGTAAGTCTTTAATGAGCGTTTTTTGGTAATGTCTTTTCATTCGCTCATTAACGCTGATGTCTTTTTTTCCCCTTAGGGGCCGGGGTCCGGAAATGCCAGGATGCGGCGCGGACCCGAAATGAAGAGGGAATGAATCAACAGGTAAGTCTTAACATGGAGATTTAGCTTTCCTTATTCCCTTCTCTCTCTCACCTTTTGTTCTTGTCTTTTTCTCCCTAGGCGCTGGGGCGTGACTGCGAATCCGGATGATCGCTGCTGAACATGGAGGCGCCCTGTAAAGGTGAGTGGAATGCGGCGCTGCAGCGATCGACGCGATGAGCTTTTTAAATAAAAGTCTTCCTTTTCAGGATTGTCGGCGAGATGTCTCCGGGATGCGGATTTAGCAGGTAAGGACTTTTCCTTCTTCAGTTCTCTTCTTCTCTTCCTTTGCAGGTGATCCAGGATGCTGGCAGGCGTGGCAGAAGTCAGGATGCAGGAGCAGACCCGGTGAGCATCCAGCTGCTAGATGCAGAACAACGCGAAGCACGTGTGGCTGTTCGGGTGGGGTATAAATAGCCTTGGAAGAAGTTCCAGGTATGTATCCTTCCTCCAATCAGGTATGTATCCTTCCCCGACCACGTCCAGATGGTAAATTAGTCCCACAGGTAAAGTTGTTCCTTTCAGGCCTCAAGGAGGCCGGGATCCTGCAGGATGGTCTGCATCAGGTAAGTGCACCCAAGCACTCCCATAATGAGCCTGGCGCCTATGGCGCCAGGACTGATGTCTTTTATGAGCCTGGCGCCATAGGCGCCAGGACACTGTCCAAAGGGCCCCTATATGGGGTTGCTGGGTCCTTCCCTGGGGACTGGAAGTCCGCTTTCGGGGACGCAGGGCTTGAACCGGCTCCCCGGGAGAGGGCATCATGACAGCTTTCTTCCCGTCGCCTTCGTCGCCGGCTGAGAGGACTTTGCACTCGCTGGATGTAGCTAGATCGCTGAAGTTCTACGTGGACTGCACAAAGAGTTTTCGGAAGACGTCACAGCTGTTTGTGAACTTTGGGACTGTGAATCAAGGGAAGGCTCTCTCGAAGACTTCCATTTCCAGATGGCTCTCTGGCTGCATCATGCACTGTCACCGGTTGGCAAACCGACAGCTGCCCGGCCGTCCGATAGCCCATTTGACCAGAGCAATCGCTGGTACCACGGCGTTCCTGTCTGGTGTGCCCCTGCTGGACATCTGCAGGGCTGCGACGTGGAGGTCAACGCACACCTTCACGAGATTCTACTGCGTCGATCGGGACTCCAGGGAGGAGTCCAGGGTCGGCCAAGCAGTGCTGCGCAACCTGTTCGCCTAAGTTGAGCCTGGTGAGGAGGTAAAGTTGCTTAATGTTGAGTTGTTGTATTGCTTAATGTTGAGCCTGTTGCCACCTCCCGTGGTTGTACATGTGTGTACTGCTATGTATTCTCTTATTCATGAGCATGTGAATCCATGCCAGACCCCATGCTGGAGAAGGAACAAGTTACTTACCTGTAACTGTTGTTCTCCAGCATGGGTCTGGCATGGATTCACATGCGAACCCTCCCGCCTACCCCTCTGCTGCTCTTCACTTGGTCATACTGCCATTTTACGTGCTACCAAATCTGAGGATGGCTGCCGGAGGCGGGGCTTAGGGAGAGGGCAGTCATTGGCTGGGGGCAGTATGACCCAGAGACCAGTGATTGGTTACTACTAAGAAAGACAGATCAGAAACGAAACTGATACTGATTTTTTTCTATACCGAGGATTCCCGGCCTGACGACGGGGAATATTCATGAGCATGTGAATCCATGCCAGACCCATGCTGGAGAACAACAGTTACAGGTATGTAACTTGTTCCTTATGGAGTGTGCCTGACAATAATCCTACTGCTGCTCCCTGCACTACTTTAAATAATGCGCTGTAACCTTAGCGGAATGGGCAACCGGTCTGTACTGGCCCGCTGCTTGAGTTAAGGACCTGAGTGAAGCAAGGGTGCTTAACAAGGGTGGCAGTGGTGTTACCTAGCCTTCTTTCGCTACTAGGCCCCTCAAAGACTACATGCACTGCTAAAGACTCTTTTGAAACCAAACAAAAGTGCATCCGGATCTCTGAAGCCCTGCTGTACTTCTCAAATCAATTTTCCATGCTGATAACCATGACTTCATAAGTATAATGTGACTGCCGAATTCCTGTGCAAGTTGCACGTCTTCAGGGATTCTGGTGTAAGTTTTGATTTTCCTTTTTGTGTACAAAGAGCCCTTTGTTACTTACATGGGGTCTTCATGTGTGATAAGGTGTGTGTTGGTGGCTGCCAAGGGTCCGTGGTAAAAAAGGGGGCAAGGGGCCCTGGCTCCTCGTCACTCAGGCTGCATAGCAGATGTATCTGTGAATAGTGCCCACATTGCAAGCTTCCTGACTGGCAAAGGTCGTCCACACCAGGGCACTAATGTAGCAAGACTGTGTGAGGAAGCCCCCTGTTTGATTCCTTGGACCACCAAGGGAGCTGGGTTCCATTCCAAGGTAGGGGATGTCAGCCCTGGTAGTGGAATTACGAGCATCCCCAGATCGCCCTGCGCACTCGAGCAAAGCCCAGCACTAAACCTGCCAAGGGCCTCTGGCACATTGCTTCTATGCACATTGGGATTGTATGCCTACTGGAAGTTCTAAGGTAGTTTTCCCTTTCATGTCGAGAATCACAGGAAAACTAGCTGTCTGCTGGGAATACCACGCAGCCCTAGTGTAGTTTGCAGAGTCAATCTGTGGCTATTGTTATGCACACTTGTGGTCTGCAAACCTGTGTGACCTAGGATTCACAGACATCTAGGTTTACACCTACCATGGCCAAGGAGCAATGTAGAGACCCCAACTCCCCACTCGTCCCACTGTTACCTCCTGGATGGGTAACCAGGGCGGAGAACAAAGGCACCCAACCTATAAACGTTCAGTCCCCACTCAGAATACTATATCAAACTCGGTTGAACTGCAAACAGTACACCAATCGCCAATCCCAGTAAATTCAAAGGTCAAGATGCACATCGTCATCCAAGAGCCAGCCGCGGTGGAGACATCAGTGCTTTATAAGAAAAGACCCTTTTCCTGTAGGAAAGTGTGGGAGTGGGAGGTTTTAGGTGAATGTGGCAGGAGAGTGGTGGAATGTACTGATGAAGATATTATGGCAAGGTTGGAGACATCGGAGGGTGAAATGAAGTTGGGGGTAACAAATGAAGTTGAAGGAGGGTGAGGTGAAAAGGTGATGGTGGAAATAACAGCAGAAGGCGACAGAGGATCTATGGGGACAGAAGGGTGCCAGAGCGAACGACAGGGACACTAGAAGGTTAGTCCAATGTTTCCTGCAGCTAGCCAGCACTGAAAGCCTTAATGGACCAGTTCATCCCAAGGCAAGCTTTAGTGATGGGAAGAGGAAGCAAGCCGGTCCAGGAATGACAGGTGTCAGCCAGAGAGGGTTCGTAGAGAGAGAGCGAGCTTCTGATTGCAAGGTGTTCCACCACAGGTGGAGACAACAGCGAAGGGAAAGCAGAGTCCTGATGTCTGTTAAACTCGACTATGAAGCTGTTCCTGTGCCATGAACTTGTCAGAGAAGTTGTCTTAAGGATCCAGGGAATGTCGTAGGGAAACCTCCCCACCCGGAGTAGGATATGGGAACCCTGGGAAAGCGTAATGGATTGCTCAAAGGATTCATGGAGACATATAAAACCTGCAACAAACTACAGGACAAAGGGTTACAAACCCCTAGAAAACCTGCAACAAGTTGAGTCTGTTAAAGGAATGGTTTGGTCAAAAAATATTATTGTCCCTATGGGTCGGCCATGTGCTTTTAACCATAATTTGATCGATCGTACAAACATTTCCTATGCCCCTTACCTGAGTTTTCGTCTCTTGAACACAAGCAAAATCAGGCAGCAGGGCGCAGCCATCTTGTGATAATCTTGCCACTTTCCGCATCGCCCTGGGTGACCTGCGTTTCCGGCACTAAATCCTATCCCCCACCCCTGAGCCTGACATCACTAGACGCGTACCGCCCATCTCACAACGCCAAAGCACGTCTCGTGTAAACATTCTCTGCGCCTAAGCTAATGATGTGTCACATTGGACACGGCAGGAAGCCTCTTTCTTCGATAAGTATATACGGAGCGTTTCACAACACACAACAGCAGATTTTCTTTTCCATTCCTCTCGGTGTATTTCTTTGAGTATTCTGTGACTCGTTTCTGTGCTCTGGTCAGCTACCTTCGTTGCTTGTAGCCTATGTGAACAGATACCAGTACGACCAAAATAAATTATTTTCATTTCTTTATCACACAATGGCAACAATAATGCCTTACCTGTACGAGCCTGAGTATTCCGAGGAGGAATTACTGGAAAGAGCAAGCTCTGTAAATGATGGGGATTTGGACAACAGTTGGGCAGACGTTTCAACAGATGAAGAGCGTGGGCCTAGTCGCGTGGATGGTGTTTCCACCTGGTGTACCTGCAATCGTTGCGCGCTAATGCCAACCGAGGTGGAGAACTACTGCTGCCGAGAAAACTCTGGATGATTGTCCTACAAATCACAAGACGATCCACAGCCGCAATGCGTTACTGAGCTGCCAGACTTCACGGCTGTCTGTCTCACACGGTCCGTGTTGAGGATTTTGATGGTGCTTATGCATGAACTTCGCGCAACAGTTTGCCCTCATAATCCAAGTAACGAGTAAGCATAGTCTAGTTGTGATGTCAGTTAGGCCACTACTATTTCACGGTTGTCCCCTATATTCTCGTAACTTCAAGATGCTATTGTCATATTCGTTTAGTCTTGCAATTCTCTAGTAATCGCATAAAAGTTGTTCAATATTGTGCAGTTTCTAGTTAGCATTTGTCCTGACAAAAATGCCATTGCATACAAGAATTGTCATTGACAACTAAGGTTTAATACACTTATATTGGTCATTTAAAAACAGATTGTATCTTTCTCTTTCAAAGGTGGTACCGGCGGGTGGCCTATCGTTCGTACACATGATGGCTTCATGGGAGGCTTGGACACCGCGTTCGACGAGTAATACCTGCCTGTGTCGTTGGCACCATTAGACAAACTTTCCCCAGTGACAGCGGTCAGTACAGGGGATTTTCCCTCGCTGAGCTGCAACCAGACCTTTACAATGTCTAGTATTTTTGTGCCATCAAAATAAGAAACCAACATATTTTTTATCAATGGTTGTTTCAGTTTTTAAGTGAATCAAGTGTGTCTCCATTCAGCAGTGTTCCGGTGCCTTGTCTGCACGCCTCCCGGCCCAACCATCCCACCCCCCACTATCAAAGGCAGTTTGCACCAGTGGATGTGCGCTGCCATGGGCGCGAACGGCCAGGGTGCTAAACAACATGTACACTTCAAAAGTTATCCTACGCCCAGGGGCCATTGTTCACATGGCCTTCCCAGACCCCGTGTCTCCAGGCAGGCCTCCCCTGAAGCAGACCTTGCCCCTGCAATCCACATAAGTGTGTCTCCATTCGGCAGTGTTCCGGTGCCTTGTCTGCACGCCTCCCGGCCCATCCATCCCACCCCCCACTATCAAAGGCAGTTCGCACCAGTGGATGTGCACGGCCATGGGGTGCTGTCAGGGGCGCGAACGGCCAAAGTGCCAAACAACATGTACACTTCAAAAGGTATCCTACGCCCAGGGGCCATTGTTCACATGGCCTCCCCAGACCCAGTGTCTCCAGGCAGGCTCCCTTGAAGCAGGCTGCTCCCCTGCAATGTACATGATACCACGACATATACACGTCATTCATTCACAAACACACCCCTTTTTGTTATTCTTTATAAACCACTGGATATTTACCATGAGAACATCTTTGAGCACTGCAAGTCAACTCGTGAACGTGCTACTCTGTGACCGCTTCGAGTGAACTCCTCAGTGTGCTACCTGTGAACATCTCCCTGTTCTCCTGCCACTAATTACTCTGCTTGCTGAATCCAACTGTTTGTTGGTCAAGGTAAGGGCATGTATCCTAATCATATCTCCTTCATTTGTAAATTTATATCTATTCAGAAGTATCGAACTCCGTAGTGCGTTGCTATTGACTTGAGTTTCTTTTGTTAAGTTATCAATATATCAATTTTTATCAGTGTCCATTGGCATCGTATTGCATCCTTCGCGCCGTGTATATAATATAAGCATGTTTCCTTTTCATGCACGATAGCACATTCAAGGGACAAGTAACATGTTCTGATTTTCAACACATCAATGAATCGCTTCTGCAATTTATCCCATAATACAGCCGCACACGCTGCACTGGTTTTGCTGTGGTGCCCAAAAGAAAGTGTGCAATGAACAATGTATGGTCCAATTCATTCTTTCTCACATGTTTATGCAAAATAATTTTCTAATAATGTTGACCTTTATTTTTCAGAATTTACAACAATGCCTGCATGTTCTATTTTCGGTTGCCCTTCGAAGACCCATGACAAATCCAAAGGCATTACAATGCATGTATTCCCTAAGACTGTTGATCGAGTACAAGAATGGGTCAGACGTTGCGGATATCCACCGGAAGAGCTTGAAAGTAGAGTCAAACAAGACAGGCAGGACAAGAGGGGTCATCGATACTGCATCTGCAGCCTGCACTTCGACCCGGATATGTACGACACATCCTTGTACACAAAGAGGAATCAACTGAGAACAACTCGGAAATTGCTCCCAAACGCTATTCCGACTTTATTCGTGAAGATGCCGCCACAGGTGAGTCACGCTTCCGGATTTAGCTTTACACCTGTATTTTTGGTGTAAATGTCTCTTATAGTACTTTCCATATTTATGTGATTGAATAGCTGGTGAAATAATGACTTTTTTGCTAAACATCAGTCCTTGTTTTGTAGAACCCACTTAGAAAAATGATTTATGGGGGCGGATAACTATGCTATATTATGCATTTCAATAAGTGTAATTTTCCCGTATTCAGTATCCTTACATGACATTTTGTAATGTTGGAATTTCTAAATCGAATAATACTATCCCTTTACCACTACATGACTATCGACCGAATATGAAGGAACAAGATTCAACATCCATGCCTTGCCGGGAGTCATCAACCACTTTGAGCGCGTATCAGGTAATCTTACCTAGCTATTCTGTTCCAGACTGTTTTTATGCACGGAATTCTAGATAATGTGATCATATTTTCCCAAAGTATCATTGCTTTACACAATGTTTCATTGCTACTTTGCTGTTGATATGTACCTTTGTCGTCTTTCCAAATTGTGTGTCCAGTTTCCAATCTTTTCGACCTTATTAATGCAAGTAATGTGTTTCAGGGAGATGCTGAAGCGTCCACTACAATTACAACATCCCTCTTAGTAGATCCGGTGTCAGAGGTATGGGTCTTCACATTTCAATAGGACGAGATAATCTGATCATATTTTCATATTGTGTAATTGTTTTACACAATGTTTCATTCCTACTTTACTATTGATATGTACCTTTGTCGTCTTTCCAAATTGTGTGTCCCGTTTCCAATCTTTTCGTCCTTACTAATGCAAGTACTGTGTTTCAGGGAGATGCTGAAGCGTCCGCTACAATTAGAACATCCCTCTTAGTCGATCCGGTGCCAGTGGTATGGGTCTTCATAGCTCAATAGGACGTGGACGAGATAATCTGATCATATTTTCAAATTGTGTAATTGTTTTACACAATGTTTCATTCCTACTTTATTATTGATATGTACCTTTGTCGTCTTTCCAAATTGTGTGTCCCGTTTCCAATCTTTTCGTCCTTACTAATGCAAGTACTGTGTTTCAGGGAGATGCTGCAGCGTCCTCTACAATTACATTATCCCTTGTAGTTGTTCCGGAACCAGACCTTACAGTTGATCCGGAGCCAGAGGTATGCGTACTGACAGTACCATCTAATGAAAGTCTGTCTAATTATATGTGTAATGCCAATGACTTATTTTAAATGGATACTTTTTTTGTAGGGATGTATACTAGATCCGTATATTGAACCGGAGGAACGTGGATCTGAGTCGGTGCGCCAGTTTGCTGATGTTAGAGTAAAGAAGATTTCAAAGAAAAGAAATGAAAACAAGGTTAGTTATAAACACTTTATATTGTTGGCAATAGTTTTGTGCCAAGGCCTTCATTATATGCTTTTTTAATGTAAATTGTACAGCACTGTATGTTGGATTTACACTGAACATCCCTTTTCCTATCTGTCCTGTAGTTGCCCGATGGAGTACGGACTAAGCAGACACAGACAGCGATACAAATGACAGATGCTGCTTGCCAAACTGATTTCACCATGGAGGAACTATTCATTGAGGCGCGTCGTGTTCACACTCGAGATGCCTATGTCCAATGGCCAGAAAATGAATCTAATATGACCGGCGATTCCAGCAAATTGTTCTTGGACCATTGCTACAATGCGCCTGCTCCGCCAGAGGAAGGTGAAATTGAATTTATAGATGATATTTTAACATTACTAGATGAGCACTTGACACAATTGACACCCGCCAAAAAAATGCCCCCCAGAAAACACTCCACATTGATGTTTTCTCCTATCCATCGTCTAGTAACAGATGTTGAAATGACAGAAACTGAAGCATCAACACTATTGACCGACGAAACAGACAAAGATATAGACTATAGTATGTCCGGTTTGGTTGATATGTCCACAACGGTTCAGTCCGAAACAAGAGTGTTGCCAGGTGACAGTATAATAAAAAAGGCCAAATACATAGTATTCGACAGCAGCTTGATGGAGATTATAAAGATGCTGAAATGTGTGCATTCAGTGGGAGGGGAAGTATGTGGAAAGCCATTGGTGAGCGTGACTCGTCTAACACACGGCAGTAACCTCAAAATACATGCCACCTGTGAAAAGTCATATAAAGCATTTTCATGGTCCGCTCAACCGATGCTGGGGAAACTGCCAGCTGGCAATCTACTGTGTGCAGCAGTTTTTTTTTTCAGTGGCTCTAGTTTCACGAAGTTATCCAGTTTTTCAGTTTGTGGGACTCCATTTCATTTCTAAAACGCAGTACTACAAATACCAACATGATTATCTATTCCCTGCCATTAGTGATGCTTGAAAAATTGAACAATTGGCTATTCAAAGTACATTCCCCGACAAACGGTTCAGGCTAGCCGGCGATGGACAGTGTGACAGCCCCGGATTTTCTGCTAAGTACTGCACCTACCATCTTCAAGACATGGAAAGTAAGAAAATTGTGAGTTCGGTGTTTGTGCAGGTGTCCCAATGTAAATCCTCGGTGGCCATGGAGAAACTTGGTTTTATAAAATCACTGGAAGATCTACAATCGAGGGGAATGCAAATCGTCCTCATAGCCACGAACAGACACGTTTCAATAGCCAAGACAATGAGATAGCAATATCCAAATATTAAACATCAATTTGATGTATGGCATGTTGCCAAATCAATCAATAAAAAAATCTCGGCTGCAGGGAAAAAAAGGTTTGGAAGGTATTTCGCAATGGTCCCACTCTTTCAGCAACCATCTTTGGTGGAGCTCAAAAGCATGTGATGGGTCTGTGGAAATTCTACTGGAAAAATGGGGGTCACTAATGCACCACTGTTCCAACGTTCACCACTGGACAGAAAACCAAAATTTCCACCAATGTGAACATGGCCCTTTGTCCCCAGAGCAGGCACGAAAGAAGAAGTGGTTGATCCCATCTTCACCTCCACACAAAGTCCTTGAGAAGATTGTGTTTGATAAAACTCTATCAAGAGATCTTAAGGGACTCATAGAATTCTGTCACACAGGAGATTTGGAGGTGTTCCACAATATGTGCCTAACGTACAGACCAAAGAGATTGCATTTTGGCATCCAAGGGATGAAATGTAGGACTTTACTTGCGGTATTGGCGCATAACGAGAATGTAGGCCGGGAACAATCTAGGACTGCAGAAAAACTTAGGGATGCTTCGCTACAATATGGCCTTTACGAAAAGAAGCAAAAAATGGGTTGTCAAACCAGAATATGAGAAAATGGAATTCGATTTTGTGAAAGATCTTATTGTAAATGTCGTCGAGATGCATACTCATGGAATTGCGCACAAATCTGTTCAGAGCACACATACATTGCCACAAAACATTGCCAGCGTGGCCATGTCCACCAAAAGTAGAGCTTGTTAAATCGTTCAAATCCCGGTTGAAATGATTACCGTCTGTTTTTATTTTTTCAAAAAATGTTTCTATAAACTGTACAAATAAAGTTTGCAATTTCTCTTTTGAAATCTATCCTCTCAGTGCTTTTCTTAAAAATGTATTACAATTATTACGATTGCTTTCACATTTCACAGTTTAGTCGAGATACTGTGGGACCTTCAGTTTTCGTGTTAATGACCAATGGGTAACAGTGTTTAAGAATATGTGTGTTTTGGCAGTTGACTTGCAATTTAGTTCCGCAAAAAGCTGAATATCTGCGCGTCCTACAAAAGGGATTAGACCTAGGCCACAAAACATTCTACGTACGCAAGAAGTAGTGACTGTGAAAACATGCCGTGGGGTAGGAGGCCATGGGATAAGCAGAGGTAGGCCTATCACTAGACACATTTTGACTCATTTTATGTGTTACATCGACTATAATTTCGGAATAGGGGCATTCTGTTATTGTCAATTTTTCCCCTATAGCTCAGCAGCGCCACGAAAAACGAGCAGTGACAGCCCCAAAATTCCCTGTGCCCGTGCTTCAAAATTCATGTTCTCATGGATGAGTTGGCACGGGATGTTGCGAAGTAAGAATGTATGTTCATTTTGAGTGAAGGTCACCAGCTTTGAATTTTTGCTTGGGAGATGGCAGGCCCACGCGTCCAGCGCACAATATAAGGTTGTATTGTTTTTTGACCTTGAGAGGCAGGGACCATTCCGAAAGGGATTGAATTGAAGGGGCGGGGGGTGTAATAACGTATGATCTGATAAGGTTGCCCATTCCGAAACTGCACCTAGTTACATATAAGTTCAGTTTATGAGAAATCATTGACACGAACGGAGGAGTCTGCATTACGGTCTGCAAAGCGCCAAGAGAATGGAAATGCCGAATATAATGTAAGTTTCTCTTTAGACGATTTCATACCAGAACTAGTCGAAATACGAATAGCTGACCGTTATTGCGGAGTCACATTGTACTTGTTCGTTCTGTGTGGCATATTGCAATGAAATGCTAGTACAACCTTTGTGTGCTGGGCCATCTACCGGGCACATGGGCAGGCTAGCATCAAAACGCATGTAGACCACCACTCGTTTCTCTTTGGCCCTACGCTAATAAAGCATTACATTGTTTTTGCACCTCGACTTCTTGCCCCAGTTTACGCATTACGTTTAGAGCTCAACATTCTTGATCACACTAGCCTCAGAAGCAAATAGCAGAGTACTTTGATATTCCACGTTGTATTCTCTCGGTTCACATTGTGTCACATCTGCGCTAATAAAGAAAATGATTAATTGTAATAAAGATCGGCTACTGAGACACATTTCGATTTTTATCTTTTGCAAACAGGTACATCGTGCCGTTCTGCGATTGTCATCTATTCCAGACCCCCACCGATGGCTTCTTCAACCGCCAGCTGCAGCTACATGTCAATCACTGGATCTACTTAACCGTATTTTAGGACGATAGACAAGTTCCAATCTGTCCGTACGCGGTACCGGCGTACAGGGTACAGGAGCAACATAACAACGTTTACGGTGGTCTAGTGCCAAGTTGATGCACTAGCCTTGAAATTCACTGAGCGACTGAAGTGCTTCATTTAGACAAAACGAACACCCAGTGTACCCAAAAGGAACAGCGTGTGACTCGCGATAAACATTTGCGAATTTATGGAACGAGAGCAGAGAAATTTGTTTCCATTTTCTAAGATTATGTCAGACGCAGAATGTTATCGAAACTATGTGAAATAAATGTACTTTAACAATTGTACAGTCTTGCTTTTTCCTTTTAAAGTACAGTTTCATATTCCTAATTGTGACGCGCTGTGCTGTGAGACGATGTGTGTTGTTTTCCGGGTTCCGCGTCTAGTCGCGTAGGTGTCGACTGGGTACGTTTGGCTACGCTGCCCAGCAACGTCACGTAGAGAGGAGGAGAATATAAATGATTTGGTGATGTCAGGCTCAGGGGTGGGGGATATGATTTAGTGCCGCAAACGCAGGTCACCCAGGGCGATGCGGCAAGTGATAAGATTATCACAAGAGGCCGCGCCCTGCTGCCTGATTTTGCTTGTGTTCAAGAGACTAAAACTCGGGTAAGGTGCATAAGAAATGTTTGTACGATCGATCGAATTATGGTTAAAAGCACATGGCCGAACCACAGGGACAATAATATTTCTGACCGAACAATTCCTATAAGGAACACTTGTAGAGACTTTTTTCTGTTAAGTTGTGTTGCACTTCCCTGGTTGAAATGGTGTTGTTTTATTTTGTCATTTGTTTAATCAAATTCTGGTTTACACCTCGTGTCGATCCTCGTGTCCCATTCAGTTCACATGACAGTTACCTTTCAGATGCACATCTGAAGCCCATTTCCGTATTCTGACATAGCAATAAGTTATTTATATGTTTAGCGTTTTTGTAATGAATGTGACAAAGCTAACATTTGTCACTTATGTTTTTAAAAACTGTCTTTGCATCTTTTTTTTACTTTATAGTTAAGAAAAATGCATTAATTGTTTTTATTTTCAATGAAGATTTGCCAAACTTACTTTTGCAACATTTTTTTGTTTCAGATTGTTTGGGGCATATTTTTCACCCTTGTGGCTCTTCTGTTCATAGTTTCTCTTTTCCTTTCAAAGTAAGTATACTTTGTAATCCGTTTTCCAAGGCAATTCAATAAGTCATGTACTTTTTATTTTTTGTGTGCTGAGCCCCATTGGTGTGAACTATGTATGTACTGTTTATATGAACTACACTGGCACTCCAGTCTTCAGACCGTTTCTGTAAATACGAGTGCCTTACTGAGTTTGTTTTATGTGTAGTCCCATCTAAAACTTACATCGTATTCGGATACACAGTTTCCTGGTGCTATAATATCTCATCCTTATGTCACAGTATTCGTTGCATGCTTCTTACATTCAGCTGGACATGGATAGCAGAAATAGCAAGACAAAATTCAAATTATTCGGAATAATCTACATGATTATTTATGCTCCTGTAAAAAGATAATCCCCTTTTTCGAAATAGCTGACAACTGGAAAGAAACATTGCTAGCATCAATTCCACTGGTATTTGGAAATGCATTCAACCATTGTTCCGCTCACCCACTACACACACATCACCTTTATACCTTGTCTCCGCAATAAAGCCTCATAGAACTTTGGGGAAAACTTTGCTAATAAGTTATGGAAAATGTTTTTTTTGTTGAATCAACACAAAAATAATTCTAGAATGAATTGCCTACTAATCTTTAGTAACAGACTTGACTTTGCTTGTCTTCCTCACAGCATTCCCCTTCGTGCCTATTTGATCTGGTACCACCTCAAGGTAGTGGCTCCCTCTCACACCTGAGCCCTGAAAGCTGGTGTATTCTGCCGGTTTGCAGCAACCCATCTGGCCTGTGATTCTCCATTGAGGGACATAAGCGCAGGCTGCACTTCCATTACACATAATGTGCATCTAGGGCAGACTAGCCCTAGCTCAGGACCCTATCTTCAACAGTATGTCTGATGTCTTCTTAATCACCTATCAGTGGTCACCTGTCCCTTTCCTTACCTGTCTTACCTATTTGTGCCCCCTCCATACGTATGCCTTTACCCTTCCCCTCTTCATGTTCCCCCTTCTTACATGTTTCTCCTTCTAACCCTCTCCTGTTCTCTGCCTCAACCTCCTCTTGCTATCGAACCCGGTGCCAGCTCTTTCTGTGCTCCTTGATTGATGCCAACTCCTTAGCCATCTTCCCCTATCCTACCCATGTCTTTTGCATCACTCTGTGCACCTTTGCTCCCCCTTGCTTCATCTCCTCTTTGCTCTGCTGATACCGTAGTTGCTGCTCCTACCTCTGCTATCCTCCCATGATGCTTAACCCCATTTGCACCTCGAGTGATGCCAGTCCTTTACCATTCCAGTGCCCTACTCACACGAGGAGACTGCTCCTCTTCTTGGTTCAGCATATTTGAATTATCAGGTTTTCCACAGATGTAGATATATCGGGGTACAATTTCAAGTTGCTAACTAGTAGTCAGGCACAAAGTCTTTTGCCCCCTCAATTCTCCAAGTGAACACAGTACACTATTTATTTTAATCGCCAAGAGCTAGTTAAGAGGAGGATGGATTGTAAAGCACAGGGGGAACTCCTACAGTGGGAGGGACATGGCTTCGCGGAGGTGAGCCTCTGCAGTAGTCACATCCTGGAGGGGCGTAGCGACGTTGTGCTGCAGAGCCAGTGGAAGCAACGTAGGGGAAGGAAATGCTAACTGAAAACCTGCAGAGTGACGTTCTACCCCATCGAGAAGCCCAGGTCGGAACAGGAGCGAAGACGTGCCGATCTCCATTCCATCTGGTGGCACGACCAAAGATGATTTGTAGGGCTGTTATTTTGTGGGTGTGGGTCCCAGGCCCATGTCTCTATCCTGCTATGGTTTGGCAGACCTGGTTTAGTCTCTTGCCAGGTACTGTCACGAAGATGATTTGTACTTCTTCTCTCTCATGGGTGCAGGTCCCAGACCCGTCTTTCTAGCTCTGTGTTTGCATCTCCCCCTGGGGTCCCTTATCGCCTCTGCTCTGTGGTTTCTTGTCTGCTCTTTTCTTCTAAGTCTTCCTCAACTCTCTGAGGCCCCCACCAACCATGGTCGGTATCGGGCATTCTCTTCTTCTGCTTCGCCTTTCACCATCCTGCAGAGACTCTGCCGTCTGTAGTTCCTCACACGATGCGTGTCTTCACTCGACCGCACTGTCCAGCTTCCTCACATGCCTGGACCTCTGCTTCGCAAGCTTTCCAGTCGGTCAGTCCATGGCAGACCGGATAGGGCCGCAGCTACCTTCTCACCAGCGCCCCGACCACCAGCCACTTCGGGCTTCCATGCTGAACAGCTCACCAGCTTGCGGCTCCTCCTGGGATGGCTTGACTAAGAAAACAGTCCTTATTTCGTAATAAGGTCCAGTCCCTTGCGGAACACTAGAGCGTGCCTCTTGGTTCCATCGAGCCTTCTCGATGCTTCTGCACCTCTTCTTCGTCCCAATACCTTGACAGTTAGTGAGCTTTAATCTTTCTGTGCTGTTCTTCATATCAGTGGATTTTATGTCACTGGCCCTACACAGATACATGGGGTGGTTGGGTGAAATAATGGGGTGTCCCACAGGTGTAGGGTTAGGAGGGGTGATTGGGAGGGAGTCGTATCACTTTCTCCCTAGATATCTGTCTGTATCCCTAGAGGAGGAGTCTCTTCCCATGGGCCTCATGGGAAGGGGCTAAGCCTCGGGGGAAAAATGACGACATCTAGGGATTAGTCACAATATATATATATATCTCCTGTGTGTACAAGAAAGCCTGCGGTACAAGGATTATGGGACGTTGGGGAGTCCTAGTGCTTCAATGGAGGAAAAGACAGAAATGTTAGTGCTCTCAACAAACCTAGAGGAATTGGGTTGTTTGCTTCAAGAAACAGTTTTCGTTAATATCAAGGAGACACAGAAATCCTTAACCTAGTATCAAGGCTGGGAGGAATATCCTGCTGTGGAAAGGTTTTGAAGACTGAGAGTCATGTGTAAACTGGGCCATACAGAAGCCTTGTTGAGGCTGGTATACAATGCCTCCCCTTTTCAATTTTTAGTTAGGTGTTTTCTAAAGTGCTAGGGCCAGTTAGTTGGATAGGAATTTATTTTGGACTTTAACTTCCCTCCTTAGATTATGTTTCTGCTAGGTAGGGAATTTACCCTCATAGAAATAGAGCAAGGTAGGCGTTTTGATCTTTTTATTTTGAATAAACCGTTGAACCATGAGACAAAATCGTGTGTCCTTCTGGTTTGCCGCAGGATACCCTCTGAGATCCTTAATGACCATTTGGAAGGCTGTATTCAGATCCATTTCTCAACAATAGATGAAGATTTCGTGGAAGCTTTGACCCTAGACTGAACTCGTAGTCTGTTCAAATTTCCAAAAGTAGAAGGGTTTCCCCAGACGTCCTAACCAGAATTTGTTTCTTTAAAGTCAAAGAACCAAGTCTGCGGAAAGCTACATCTCAAGAGATGATAGCACATCTGGGACTAACTATAAAACTCTTTCAAGATGTGGCTCCTGAAATGGTTGCTAAATGCAGATGAGTGAAACCGAATATCACATGTTTGCAACCAAAGGAAATAACATACAGATGGGACTTCCCCTTCAAAATTGTTTTCTGCTTGAAGATACCATCCATCATCAGCGCCTTGGTGTAAAGCGCTCTATAAATAAATCAATCAATCAATCAATTTCCTACTTTGGAAACGGCTGCAAGTGTCCTGAATAGGCCACTAGAAGTTGCTAAAATCCAGGATTTATGTCCTCCTGGCTGGGTGACTACAGTCTGACTGGACTCGCCAAACCTCTAGAAGAAGCAGGCATTTGTGACTGAGACACTCTTCGGCAGGCAGGAATGCAATGTGGACTCTCAAATTCCTAGCTGAAGAAGGTTGAACTTCGTACAATAACAGTAGGGCTTCTTTGCCCCTTAGACCTCCTCTTACTGCTAGCCGCCATTGCAAATGTTATGCATGGCTTTTCTGGTTCACATTTAACTTTTTTGTGTTCTTGTAGCTGAATCTGAAGGCGTCTTCCCTTCTTTCCCCTCCAGGCGGCCAGGGAAAGGCCGTCACTATCGGATCCTGACCCTGGGGGTGGCTATTAGAGGGAGGATCACATGGGTGGAGGGGACTTGGGGAGTGGGGATGAGGCACCCTTAGGTGAGGCATGGTGTCCCCCATTCCCTTTTCACCAGGAGTCTAATGTACCCCAAGCCTTTCTAGGCTATTGTCAATCCCTTCCCTATTTCTTCCCTTAATCATTCCCTATTAGACTCCAGTTTGGTACTGGGATGAGGAAGAGGCCAACTAGAGAAATGCATCCCCTTTATTAAAACACACACACAAACACTTGTTATGTACTCTGAGGAGGAGGAGACCAGCAAGAGCAATGCAGGCCTCCCGATTCAGCAATGAGCGGTCTAGTCCTTTTTGGATCAATCAACCTGGCGGGAACTTTAAAAGCAGGAAGTACGGTGAAGATGAAGGCAGCTGTGGAAGCAGGACTACGGACTGCTGGACGTGAGCAGATTTCTCCTGGAAGGCGACGTGGCAGACGAAGTGCTACAGACCCCTTGAAAGATGCGGAGTGTGTGCAGCGGGAAGTGAAGCTGAAGGAAGCTGGAGGCCGGTGGCGGAAAGCAGAGAGAACCAGTGTGACCAGGCAAAGCTGTCAAGTGTGGCCTGAGCTGCGAGAGAAGCATCAGAGGTGTGAGCGAGGTCACGGAGAGCTGCTGGAGACATGGAAAGAGGTACTGCACGAGAGAGAGAAAGCTTGTAGCGGCTGGAAGCTTCGCTAGAATGATGCAAGCTCTGACCGGTGAGTCATCCTAGAAAAGGGACAACGGGAAGGTAGGCGAGCATGCGGTGCATTTAATGAATGCAGACAATGAAAGCAAGTACTTTTTGAATATCGATAGGAATGAAAATGAAAGCACCCACAAAGAAGCTTGTGATTGAATAAAAAGGAAAGCTTGTGTAATCTGAAATCAAGGTACTGGACTATAAGACATTGGTGAAAAGTAACCAAACCAGAAGAGCTGGGATGTGACCCAAGAAAATTGTATTATTTTGGAAAGGTGAATCACTTGAAAGCTTGGAGAAGGGAACCCCTTTGCGTTGTGAACTATTTTGCACTTGGGGAAGAGGAACCCTTAACAATCCAAGAGATGGAAGAAGCTCTGAACTTCTATTTGAACGCTACTTATTTTAATGCTGACATCCCTACACATTGTATACAATTAGAAGTGAGGGCAAGTATAGGTGTTTGACACAGACAGATCCTTAGTTTCCTTTAGGTAGGAAAATTCCACCTTAGCATACGGCAGGTTAGGCCTTTTTCCAACCCTACATTTGATTTAATTAGTGTGTAGCCCAAATGTTATTCAGTTGTCTGTGTCTACTTTATGATGCCTTCACAGAACAGTAACTGCATGTAGAATCAAAGTGGGATTCAGGCCTTTACTGGGAACACCATTTCTATAATGCATTATGGGCAAACCCAAGTCTCTTTACTTCTGTTATTGCTTTCTGTGCTCTAGGAATGGGGTTATTTCTGTTTTATTTACAGGTGTATGAAAATTCTGGCTATGATTAATGATGGCTGATCTGAAAATAGTCTCCTTGAATGTTTAGTGGCTCAATTCCACAATAAAGTGGAAAGGCATCCTTAGTAAGCTTAAAGTGCTGGGGGCTGCCATTGCATTGTACAAGAACCGCCTCATCTTCAGGTTGTTTGGCAGTGCCTGCAATATAAATGGTTTCCTCACCAATTATTTGCCTTAGCCGCTGAAAGGAAATAGGGACGGCTTTACTAAACTGAACTTAATAAATGTTCAGATAAGGTAAGAATCTAGGCTTAAAATTGTGGGCAGGAACTAGAACACCTACCATGTTCTCTACCATGTTCTCTGTATGAAACCAAATGCTTTTTTGTTACATTGTCAAACATGACCCCATTTCTGGAGTGGAACCTCCTAGTAGGAGGGAAGTTAAGTAAAATATTAAACCCCACCCCACATAGCTCCTATACTGACATTATCTGGTCTACATCTCCCCCAGTTGCATGATGTTATTACAGACTTGGACATGATAGGTATCCAGTGCCAATGTAATACCATTATTGAAGATTACATTCATTTCTGCCAAGTACATCTGAACTTTTCCAGAATGTACTTTTTGCAGATTTCTTACTTCTTAGTACACTCTGTTCAAATCTATCTTATTGAACCTAGAACGGCTTCAGATCATTCTCCTTTAAAATTGACATTGGATCCGAACTGGGGACACACTGTGAAAATACACTTATTAGCAATTTAATAATTCTCTTCTCTGTGATCTGGAAATATATCCTGGCAAATTAAATGACACAATACTTCACAATTAATGCAACTTCCGAAACAACCCCCACCCTCTTTTTGGACGAATTTAAGCGCACGTTAAGGGGGGTGATTATTAGCATTGCCTCCAACAGGAAAACAATCGTATGTTTCGGATCTTCAATCCCCATATAGACTTGATTTTGGTTTGTCCTCTATGACTTTTAGAAGATTACAATTATCATGTTCAGAACTTAACTCTTTGTTCTGTTTTGATCATGTCAACTTGCCGAATAAGCTGCTTGCTTACAAAGTGAAGCAGCAACAATCCTGCAAATCTGTCTCTGAATTTCGTGATGGCCATGGGGCAAAGGAAATTCATTAAAGCTTATTATCTTGCCACACTAACGGAAGAGTAAAGGTTGGCCTTGAAGGCTCCTATAGCTATAGAGGAAATGTATCTAGTAATAGTATCACTTCCCATTAATAAAACACCAGGCCCTGATGTTGGCTTCACTGCTTTTTGACCTGTTTGCTTCATTGCGTTCACCCACACTTGGTCTTTCTTTTTATAAGCGTTGAAAAGGTACTGGTTTCAGTACTCATGCCTTTCGCTCTTTTGGCTCAACTGGATAGAGATGCTTTAAACTGTA
Organism: Ambystoma mexicanum; assembly: GCF_040938575.1. Lineage (NCBI taxonomy): Eukaryota > Metazoa > Chordata > Amphibia > Caudata > Ambystomatidae > Ambystoma > Ambystoma mexicanum. Next base: position 662,330,370 of record NC_090927.1, on the reverse strand, counting down.
AATCTCATCACCCTATTCAATTATGATTTGAATATCTATGCCCAGGGGACTCGCCAACAGGTTGTCCAACATTTCTTTCAGCTCATTGTTGTAAGAGGTTACTTTTTTTCTTCACTTGCGAGGTTAACACACTTTAGTCTTTAGTGTTGCCATTTTTAATACAGCCTTAGCATTCATGTACTTTGTCCAGTTCTGTAATCTCGATTGTAACTATTACCAATGTATTCTGTATCACTTCCAAATTGAAATCACTTTTAAATATACAAAAGTGTATTATTTTTGTACATTTTCTAGCCACATTGTGCCACTTAATCTCCTCCCTATTGCAAATTATCCACTCTCTCCTAATTGTTTGACAGCTCTTTGTGTCAGATCTGAATGTATTGGTGTCCTGCAACATTCTGATTGTGGTTTATTTCAACATGGACAATTGAATAAAGTAACATCTCCATTTCTGATTTTTCCCACCAGCAAACCATGTCTCTATTTTGAAAATAGATCTGTTAGTAGCCAAAACAGATAACACAGCTGATTGATACATCATTACAATTTAGTAGAATCTATTTGAAGCAGCTCTTAATGTGCGTATATTGTTCCTGGTCTCCTGTTTCTGGTTGACTGCTTCTTGACATTCAACGCTTCCCATATGGGTATGTGGAAAGAGTCTTGTAGGAAAGAAATAGATCTGCTTTAATTCCTTCTAAATGTTCAATGCCCAATCTTGTTTTTGCAAAGCTTGATGGAGAGCTGTGGCTAGTAACCTCAGCTTGACATAAGAGCTCATGCTGTAAAGCATTTATCTTTGCCCTAATTTTCAGTTTTTAGTGTACTTCTGAGCACCCAACCACTAATATTGCCATCAGCCTATTGTACACAATGTTATAGTTATTCCAAAAAAAGAGGTGTATGCAAACAATTGAAGCAAAGGACGAAGGTGGACGAAAGGCTGTGCAATGGTATAATGAAAACCTGGAATATTTCATATATCTCGTTTCAGGTGGTACTGAATTCTGCCACCTCTCTCAAGAATTTGCACCATCTACTTCTGGGTATAGAATTCTTGTTATCCACACTTTGCATGAAGATCTAAACCTCTTAATGCGTATCCTATAGTTCACTAATTGGATTTTAAATATTGAGACTTTATAAACGCATATTTATGGTGCCCATTCCATCCCAACGTACAAAGTATAATCCTCAAAAGTGATGGCGGAAAAGTTCATGAACAAGGCAAATTGCACATTGTTGGCCTTAAAAATAATGGAATGTAAACTGCAGCAAGAAATTATCTCCATTCCCCTTCAGAACATATAATTAGTTCTGTTTCATGTGTTAAATGGTAGTTGGGGGAGGTGCAATACAATGTATATACATAACAAAGGGGGGCACACTGTAGAAATTGACCCTGCTGTTCACCAATGTGTTTTAAAGAAGTAATTATGATAGCAAATAATAATCCTGGGTCATTAACTTTTTTTTTCTCTTACAGCCTTGACAAAGCTCTTCATTCATCTGGCATCAGTTCTGGATTTCTGATACTTGGAACTAATCTCACAAATCCTTTGAATATGCTTTTACCAGTTCTTCAGACGGTTAGTAAAAATGCTAAACTGCTATAAAAGGTTATATTGGAGATCTAACTAGACTTATGACCACAGTGTGTCTTATATTGAGTAAATAATCCTGTTTGGAAAGATAATGTGCATCATTATGCATTAGGTGGAAATTCGGCAGTAAATCCATCAAATAATTGCCCTGAGGAATTACCGTTACCGCCACTTGGTCAGGCGGAATTTCTGATTACAAGTGGTGGTGGTGTAATACCCCATTTATTTTGGGTCCCTTCGACCCAAGGGGGCTTTTATGCGGAATTACTGCAGCAGTAATTCTGCCAATTCTGCTGATTTTTCAGCATTGAGTAGGAAGATTTACCTCTAGGGTTTTCCTGGAGGTAAATCCCCCACTCAAAACGCAACTTCATAATTTGGCGTAGTGCTAAAATTGGCAGTAACTCAGTTACCGCCAATTTTACCACTTACAGCCTAACTCGTAATCAGGCTAAATGTAAGTGAAGAACCATTAATTGTAAGTGTCTCTTAATTTGTAAGTAAGGGGAAAGTCGTCTAAGGCACAGCAGATTAGCCACTGATTATTATGTGCAAATTCCTTCCTCAGCAGTAAAAGGAAGTCACACAGTTCACTCACATTTACTCATTTATTCTTTGTCAAATTGTGTTCTTGCAGCTGCCAGCACTCCAAGATGGCTACACATTGGTAGTCATTTGAAAACAAGAACACCTGCCCCTAGACGCCTTTAATCTTGAAGTTTCTATGGTCCCTTCAATGTTATAACAGTTCTTCTACTTTCTAATGTACTTTTGTGCATTACCCTTTTTCCTTACACCTCATTTATGGTCAATTCTCTATCCAAGTTCTCAACTTATTCTTGACCCCCTATGATGAATCCTTATATATAGCTTCTCGCCGAGAGGGAGCCCCTTTCCTATGAAGCCAAGGAGGTGGGGCCGCTACCCGATAGTCCCCCTGGGGGTTATACTCAGCAGAAGGATCTCATGAGGAGGGACTCCCCCTCTAGGGACAATGCCGACCATCTAAGGAGGACATGGTACAACACCCAACACTCTACACACCACCCTACTATGTAGACCCCCAATATGTTACCCAATACTTCCACGTACCTCTGCAAACCTGAAGATTTAACTACTGATGGTAGACCCAAGTATCACTGCAGTGCCTGGAATACTGGCAGAAATAAAAGTACTGAGACGAGGTGGCTCACGAGAAGCATGCAGAATACCACAGAGTCACTAACAACAAGGACTGTCTTTACGCAAGGGCAGGATGGGCTCTATGGTGGGGAGGCTGAGGAAGGACTCGGCATCTTCTACCATGGGAGTCAGGAGTCTGCAGCAGCTACCCAGTAGATTTGAACCGGATAAAGGGAGTGAGAGGGCGAGACCGTGCTAAAGCAGCAGAAGAGCCTGCACAAGGCTGGCTCCTACCGGGATTGCCAAAGGAGTGGCAGTCCCACACTGGTTATGAAGTGGACCATCGTTTCCAATCAAGTGCCGTTCCCAGGAAGGGAGCGAGAGGGCGAGACGTTGCCGATACAGGAAGGCTTGAGGAGCCACTGGAGAAGGGTGGTCAGAATAGAAGAGGACTGGAGAGGCTGGCGATAAGTATCACGCACCCTGGAAGAGTTGGTGATGCGTCCCGCTTGGAAAGCGGGTAACTGGGAAGGCGGGAGACTCAGCGGGGGAGTGGAAAGCCAACCATAGCCTCTGGCATAAAATCCCTCATTCCATTTGGAACCGAGAAACTGCTGACCATCAGAGAAGGGTCTGGGACCCGCAAGGAAGCCCAGAGAGAGTCAGACAGAGTCTCCCTCATGCTGGGGGTCAAGTAAAGCCACTGACCCCCAGGGAAAGGTCGAGAACCCAAGAAAAGAAATGTATAGCAAGTCATCTTCTTCATGGCAGTATGATATATGATAGGTTATTTATAACGCGCTTAATACCCAGAGGTTTCTAAGCGCGGACCCGGGGATCAAACCTGTGGTGCCCCGTGTCGCCTTGTTTCCATGGTGAGCACTTTGCCCCTGAGCTATCCTCCTGAGACTACCTGCCAGGAAAGCAACTCATGTCTGCCAAATCCAGGTAGTAAAAATATACATTCTGGGACACGCACTCACAAGGGAAGATCAGTATAAGTCCTCTTCCTCTGGGCCGTACCTGGCAAGAGATTCTGCCAGAACAAACCAATAGAGGGTTGAACTGTGAAACTAAATAACTGAAAGTGTATAAGGAGGCTATGCTTGATGTATGGCAGTTAGGTAGAGGCTGATCTTGGTCTTGGGCTGCCCATGTGCTTTCAGTTGTGTACAAGATTGGCTGGGTCCTCTTATGGGAAAATACAAATGTTATCAACCTTTCTCATATCATGAAGGTTAAATATTGCTTTTGGAACTGGTCACTTGTTGGATACATTACAGATAGATTGTGATAAACAGCTAATGGAACCACATATTACTATTAAACAATGTCTCTGCATTGAGCCCTATTTGGATCAAGTGTGACATTTAACATTGGGGTGACTCTAAGTTGCCAGTGTGCACCTATAATGCTGAAGATGAACAACATTTCATTGTTTGGTGCCCAGAAATAGTTAGACCTAGAAGGAGCTGGTTAATCCCTTTATTTTGGAATTATGGGGTCCTGACTACGCAGGGGAATTCCGCTTGTGGAGGGATTGTACTGGGTCTCATTTGGGCCTTGCTGTATTCTTGTATTTTAATAAAGCTTCAGTTAAAAGGCTCAGATTAATAAACCATACTCCTATGTCCCGTCCCCTTTCCTCCATACTTGTGGGACATTCTGTCCTTCGGGACGGGATCACTTTTTGTCAAAAAGCATCAAAAATGAAAAATGTCCTTCTTTTCTTTTTACGCGGGGTACCACACGTGGCCGTAACCTCGCCCTCCTGAGCTCTGCCCCGCGCATCGCCCTTCAGTCCTTTTCTCTGCGTGGTCGGGGCTGGATGCACTTGCATCACTGGGAAAGAATTTTTGTTCCCGTTGTCCTTCTCTTCTGCTCCGGTTCTGCGGTCGCTTAGTCTTCCGTCTATGCCGGAGTGTCTGGGATTTGTGTCCTTTTCTGCATGCGAACATCGCTTCGCTAGGGCGGATCCCCATTCACTTTGCTTGGAGTGTCTCGGCCCGGACCATCGCTGGGATTCATGTTTCTCCAGCATTGGATCTTTCATGGATTCACATGCTTAGAATATTCCCCGTCGTCAGACTGGGAACCCTCGGTACACATATATAGTCGTTTCCTATAGGAAAAAACTTCCGACACTTGTGTGTCCTATCCACATCTACGTCCTCTCCGGGGCCGTCCACGCAAGCCCCGTTGGACGTAATGGTATAAAAGGCCCCGCCCCAGCGGGTCCCGTCAGATTTCAACCGTCTCCAAAGATAGTGGGATCTCCTCGCGTAGTCTCTACTTACTAGATTTTTGTTGAAATTACTCGCACGAACTCCCACGAGTTTATTATTCTTATCAGAATGTCGGGCAAACCTCTCTTTCGCCCGTGTGCCACGTGCGGATTGAAGAAGGTTTACGAGAGGGACGGCCATTTGGATTGTATTTATTGCCTCCACCCTCATTACTCAGCAGACCAGTGTGAAATATGTAAAGGTTTTTCCCAGAAAACACTGAAAGATCGGAGTCGGCGGCTGGTATCGTGGTTAAATGACGGGGCGGGAGCGTACCCTCAGTCGGAGGTTGGCTCCGTGCGTAGTGTGGCCTCGGCGAAAACATCGGGGGCCCCTCGCCGCTCAACTTCGTCGGAACCGCCGGCTAAGAAGACTCGACCAGCGGAAAAGGATGTTCCACGAAGCCACTCTTCTAAGGACTCCTCAAAAGAATCTGCAAGATCATCAGCAGCTTCGTCGAAGAAACAAGGAAAGGAGAGGCCTAAATCCTCCTCGGGCGATCATCATAGATCTGCCACGAGTAGAGACTCGGATAAACGCAGGGAGAGCGCTGTGAAGGCGGGACCGCCTAAGCCACCTGCAGGCCCACCGTCGACGACGACGAACCAGTCAGTGTCCTCACTGCAGCTAACGCAGTTGGTTTCCCCCGTCATCAACCCGATGACGGCGACAATGTCCTCGTCGACCGAAGTTCTGGCCTGGAGACCAGAAGTTTTTGATATGGGGTTGCCTGACACATTGCTGCAAGAACAGGCAGTATCGATTTCTTCGAAAGAAGACGATGCCTTCAGAATTGCGGGCCCGGAAGACCTTGGTCTACGACCCAAGTCACCATCAGGAGCAAGCTGCTCTCAGGTGTTTACCCAACCTCCAAGCTCTCAAGCGACCCTGTCCATGGACGTCCTGTCCTCCTTACACTCGCTGCTGAAATCGCTGGATGAAAGACTTCCACCTGTACCGTCGACCCCCCCCCCCGTCGACGAGCCCGGCCCTTCACACCGCCCGACCAGAACGATCGGAGTTCCAACTACTCCAGCAGCCCAAGAGGAAGGTGAGCTCTCGGACTCTTTATCTGACCGTGGATCAGCATCAGATATCACCCTCTCGCCGTCTAGGGATCCATCCTGGGTTTCGGATGTGGAACTGGAAACACCAAAGAGTCCCACTCACCCGTCTCCACCGGACGATATAGGTGCCTTTCATTCTATGATGGAAAAAGCGTGCAACAAGGTCAGTTTGGTCTTGTGGTTAAGTTCCAAGCCTCACAATCTTGCAGGCCATGGTTCGTGGCTGGGCTAAAGCTTTAGGAGTTTGGCCTGGTCCAGCAGGAGGAGAAAAAGGACTGCTTCCTTTTTGACCATATGGGTAAGAATAGACGTTCAGTATTCTCAATACCCATTTTAGACCATGTCTGGAAAGAAGGTGTGCAAACCATGCGTCACCCGTTTTCTGAACCGGCCGTCAAAGGCCGCATTGAAAAGAAATTTAAAGTACCAGATTCTACCCCGAAGTGTCTTTCGGCTCAACCTACACCTGACTCAGTGGTGTCGGCAGCGGCGACGAGGAAAGCAAAGGCCCAACATAAATGCTCTACTCCTCCGGATAATGAGGCAAGACGCCAAGACGTGTTTGGTAAGAAGGTTCTTTCCGTAGGCACTGCAACTGTGAAAGCAGCCAACTCCCTTGCAATTGTGGCCAGGTATGACAGGGAGATGTGGCACAGACTTGCTCCTATTCTGGACCACCTCCCGGAGGAACATAGAAGAACGGCGATGTCCCTGGTACGAGAAGGCGAAGAAGCGTCGAATCATGCTATTAACATAGCGGTAGACCTGGCAGATTCGGGCTTTAAACAGATAAGTAACGGGGTTGTTCTAAGACGCCAGGCTTGGCTTAAGTGCACCAACTTCAGGCCCGAAGTGCAGTATAAAGTATTGGACATGCCCTTCGAAGGTGATCTTCTTTTCGGAGAAAAGGTGGACGAGGCCTTGAAGGGCATGAAGGAAGACTCGGAAACAGTACGCTCGTTGGGTTCTCTCCAGAGTGGTAAACACTTTTGTTCCTTTCGTCCCTTTAGTGGAGCATCTGGCAACTCAAGATTTTCTGCAACCAGGGATAGATCCTTTGGCAGATCGGCATATCCTTCCCAAGGATATAGACGCGCCTCTCAAAACTCAAGCCGGCGCAGAAACTTCCAGTCATCCAAGAGACAACCAACTTATTCGTCGTCGACGAACAAACAGAAAGACCAACAATGACGGGAAGCGCACCGTTCTGGGAGGAAGAGTGTCAAGCTGCGTCGAGGAATGGGAGACCGTCACAACAGATCAGTGGGTTTTAGACACAGTGAGGTACGGACATTCTCTACTATTCAAATGCAAACCTCCAAAATGTCCACCCATACATCTATCCCAACCACATCTAAGCATTTTGCTGCAGGAAGTAGCACTCATGTTACAAAAAGGTGCCATAGAATTAGTCCCTGCATCGCAGAAAGGCCAAGGGGTGTACTCACGATGCTTTGTGGTAAAAAAGCCGAACGGAAAATGGCGTCCCATTCTCGACCTGCGAGACCTCAACAAGACCTTACAGATCCAGAAATTCAAAATGCTCACACTGCAGGAAGTTATCAGGTCCGTTCAAGTGGGGGATTTTTTGGCGTCTCTAGATCTTCAGGACGCTTACTTCCACATCCCTATGTGTCAAAAACGCAGGAAGTTTCTGAGGTTCATGGTAGGTCGGACACACTACCAATTCGCAGTGCTCCCGTTTGGTCTCAAATCCTCCCCAAGAACGTTCACAAAATGTTTGGCACCCGTGGCAGCCTGGCTGCGAAAGAAAGGGCATCATGTATACCCGTACCTCGACGACTGGCTTGTGAGGGGATCCTCCTCGACGTCGACCAATGACAGCGTACAGACCACCTTACGGCTTCTGCAAAGACTGGGGTTCGCAGTGAACTTCGAAAAGTCTTCTCTAAGGCCTTCAAGGAGCTTAAAGTTCTTGGGGGCTCAATTCGAAACCCATTCGGGAATAGTGAAACCTTCCCTAGACAGAATATCGAAGATCGATCAACTGACGAGTCAACTTCGCCTACAGGGCACACTTTCCGTGAGGAAATATGTGGCAATCCTAGGCTCCATGGCTTCGTGCATCCACTTAGTAGCAAACTGTCGATTGTTCATGAGGCCTCTACAGGAGTTCCTGGCGGACAGATGGAAGCAGGCCACGGGCCGGTGGTCAGACAGGATTACCGTCGACGACGACGGTGTCATCCGATCCCTCCAGTGGTGGAAAAGCTTTCACAACCTGGACAGAGGGGTTCCTCTATAAGAACCAGAATTTCAGAATACCATCATCACGGACGCATCCCTAACGGGCTTGGGAGCACAAATGGACAATCTTCAAACCCAGGGCAGATGGTCTCCGACCGAATCACGCCTACATATCAATGTGTTGGAACTGAGAGCAGTGAGATGGGCCTTGAAATCATTCCTCCCACATATCAAAGGGTCGAGAGTAAGAGTGCTGACAGACAACACGACAGCCATGTTCTACTTGATAAAGCAAGGCGGCACGAGATCCAGGACCCTTTCTGTGGAAGCTCAAAAGATATGGCATTGGGCGTTGAAATACAACATATCTATAGTGGCTCACCATCTTCCAGGAGTGAAGAACGTGCAAGAGGATTCCCTGAGCAGGACCATGGCTCAGATACACGAGTGGGAGATGGACGCCAGTCAGCTGCAAAAAATCTTCGAAAAGTGGGGGCACCCCTCAGTCGATCTCTTCGCAACGAAAGACAACAAGAAATGGGAACAGTTTGCGAGCAGATGGCCTCAGAAAGGTTCCCTGGGGGAAGCGTTCTCGTTTCCGTGGACGGACATGTTCCTATACGCCTTCCCTCCGTTCCCCATTATACGGAGGACAATCCAGTGGATTCGCAGATACAAATGCCGGGTCATTCTAGTGGCACCGTATTGGCCGAGACAGCCATGGTTTTCCGACCTCCTGCATCTGTCGTTGGAACAGCCGATAACTTTCCAGAAAGTGCCGAGTCTCCTGTCCAGGGGCAATGGAATGGTATGGCATCACAATCCGGACAGCCTCAACTTAACTGCTTGGCTCCTGACTTTTCAGAATTTGGCAGCTTGAAAGTCTCGTCGGATTGCCGGAGAATTCTGCAGGCAGCTAGGGCTCCTTCGACTAACAAGTCATACATATGCAAATGGCGAAGGTTCTGTATGTGGTGTCAAACGCAGCACGAAATACGGCCTTTGGAAATAACTCCAGAACAAATTCTACCGTATCTTCTTCACCTAGCTGAGAGTGGACTGTCCTCGTCATCCATCAAGGTGCACTTGGCGGCTATCTCAAGGTTCATGAGGAGGAGACAGTCCTCACCGTTATTCAGTGACAGACTGGTGAAACATTTCATGAGGGGTCTCTTTAGAACTTTTCCCCCCCTACGAAGCGGTTCCCACCATCGTGGAGTTTAAATGTGGTGTTGGGCGCCCTAATGAAACCTCCTTTCGAGCCAATGTCCTCTTCATCCATGCAGTTCCTATCGTGGAAGCTGGCTTTCTTAATTGCCATTACATCAGCTAGAAGAATGTCAGAATTACAGGCGTTAGTCATAGACCCTCCATATATGAGATTCTTTAAGGACAAAGTGATATTATCAACTAATCCTACTTTCATCCCGAAAGTGCCGACGGTCTATCACAAACACTCGACCATTGTTCTCCCTACTTTCTTTGCGTCCCCTTCGTCGACGGCGGGAAAGGCTCTTCATACTCTTGATGTGAAAAGGGCGTTAAAATTTTATCTGCAAAGAACGCAAGAACTCAGAACTACCAGACAGCTGTTCATGGCCTATGGCCCGTCGACGAGAGGAAGGGCAATTTCCAAACAAGGGCTGGCTCGATGGGTCTCTTCGGTGATTGCTTTTAGTCACTCCAGGGCCGGGGGACCCCTACAAGGGCACCCTAGAGCCCATTCCACGAGATCGACAGCCTCCTCCGCGGCTCTATGGGCAGGAATTCCTGTGACAGACATCTGCCAGGCGGCGGCATGGTCAGTTCCACACACGTTTACACGCCATTACTGCCTGGAAAGGCAGCACGCGGATGAGGTACAGATGGGAAGGGCAGTGCTGCGCCATCTGTTTCAATGAGGTAAGCCAAATACGGTGAAGCTGTTGTCTCTTACCTTGCCTATGTTTGTTCCCTTGATCTTATTTATGTATTATGAATATGTTTATATCTGAAAATATGTTGCTGCTTACACACATATATATATATACATATTTGGACTGAGAGTGTTTCTTGTAAAAGTAAGTTACATTGCATTCTCACCTCCGTCTTCGATGATACTGCTATACAATCTATTCTAAGCATGTGAATCCATGAAAGATCCAATGCTGGAGAAGGGAGTAGTTTCTTACCTGTAACTCCATTTCTCCAGCGTTGGTATCTTTCATGGATTCACATGCGCCCTCCAGCCTCCCCGGATTGCAATGTGCAAGATATGTGCATAAGCAGGTTTCCCCTTTTCTACTTTGGAGGGGCCGAAATCTGACGAGACCCGCGGGGGCGGGGCCTTTTATACCATTACGTCCAACGGGGCTTGCGTGGACGGCGCCGGAGAGGACGTAGATGTGGATAGGACACACAAGTGTCGGAAGTTTTTTCCTATAGGAAACGACTATATATGTGTACCGAGGGTTCCCAGTCTGACGACGGGGAATATTCTAAGCATGTGAATCCATGAAAAATACCAACGCTGGAGAAATGGAGTTACAGGTAAGAAACTACTCCCTTCTACTGCGACTCCCTCTCCGTCCGGGCACTGCAGCGCCGTCTTCTTCGCGGGAGGAGGTCTTTCAGCATGTTCCTCCACCTCGTTTTCATCTTTTCATCAATGAAAAGAGATGCCCGGTAAGTCCCTTACTTTTTAGGGCGCCCCAGCTGGGGGACTCCTTCCCGGGGTCTTCTAGATCCGGGAGGGGCTTGAGCAGCTCTACTACGAGGGGTTCTCCTGAGGTGCCTTGCAGAGTTTTCTCAGAGGGTTCCCACGATGGACCTGCCAAGACCGGACCACATTCCGAGGTTCACCTGTCAGGTGCTAAACTTCAGCCCAGTTCATCTGTGGCTTTGGATATCAGGGTTCGCTTCAAGTTCTCAGTTTCTGGAGATTTCCACACAGAGACCGGGGTACGCCCTGAGGCCTCCTTTTCTGGAACTTTATGTGCCGAGACACAGCTTGAGGCCCCTTAGGAGGGAGCTACACATACTGGAAGGAAAACCGAGGTTCCTCTTTTTGAGGCTAAGGTCTGTACTGACAAAACCGAGGGACCTGCTGTGAAAGTCTTGTCTGTGAGGTGGATTCCTCAGCATTTCCGTGATCAGGGACGCAGTGATACGAGTTCTGTGGAGTGGGCAAAGAGGGTGGTCATAAACCATAACTCCTCTGTTACCGGCTCTGCCGAGGTTCCTCCTCTGGAGGCCAATTTTGAGGCCACCTCCAAGATGTCCAGTAAACATCCGAGACCCCCCAGTACCGGCTCTGCCGAGGATCCTTGTGTCAAGGCTAAGGTGTTACTTAAGTCCCCTGACCAGCTTGAGGAGATGGTTGCCCCATCTACACATGTGACGCAGTTCTCTTCAGGCATCGACAAAATAGCGGCCCAACCCTCATGGTCCACGGTGGCCATTTTGGATTCTTCCCTTACACCTACCTTCTCAACGTCTGGTGCTGGGAACCTACTTTTTGGGGCTGAGCAGCTGTTTCCACCTCAGGGGGAAGGTAAAAATCAGTTCCGCCCTTTGTATGACTGGCGCGCTTAGATGCAGCTGCCTCATACTGTCTCACTTCCTCCTGCTTCAAATCCACTGGTCTATGCAGACCCAGTTGGTGGTGGGCCTTCCTGGCAACCATCCTCATTGCATTCATGGGGGTGTGCCCCATATGAGCGGCCTCTGCCCGCCCCAGCGCCTAAACTTTCATCAGAGGATGCATTTTTTTGGGGGAAATTTCAGAGGCTCATGCACTCTGACCCCAGGAAGGAGTATTTTAAGGGTCTTTTCAAGGAAATCTATCCTGAACCTGCGGCTCCACCTTCCACCCTGGCGGTTCCAGCAGTTCCTGCGGTGGTACCACCTCTTCATCTTGGCCCGCCTCCAGCTCGTCCTCCTTTACCCCCGCTGTCTCCCATAGAGAAGACACCGGCAGAACGGTATAGAATTTTACAACCTGTGACGGCACAGCCGTCTGCTCCCGATTTGCTGAATGACCCTCAAGCTGATTAGGATAGCCATGAGCAGCCCTGCTATGTCAGAGCATTCCATGACCGGGACCTGGATATGATGGCCCTCTTTGGCATTCCAGTACCTGAGGCCCCCGCTCTGCAGGGGGTGCTTTCGGGAGCGCTCACCTTGTCACCACAGGAGCGCACCGGCCTGTTCCTACTGAAGGACGTTCTGACTGAGGCCCATACGGTCTGAGATAATCCCCACATTGGGCTACATATCAATAAGAGGATTGTCGCCCGTTTCAGGCTCCACACCTCTGAGGAGATAGCATTGGCGCCTTGTCCGCTCCCTTCCTCGATGGTGGTAGCTGTGGCCACGCTTCAATCCAAGCCGGCCTTTGCAACCTCAACGGCTGCGGCTCAGATTCTGTCCAAGGAAGACAGACGACTAGACGACTTCAAAGCCGGTTTGTCGGACGCCAGGGTGTTGGCACAAGATCTGCTGGAAGTTGCGGCACACCATGTAGATACCTCAGCTCGAGGCCTTATGGTGGGAGTTGACACCTCCCGCCAGGCGTAGCTCCATGCGACGAAGTTTTCGAAGGCGGTGCAAGATAAAGTTTTCTGGACCTTCCCTTTGACGGCAAGTAATTGTTTCATTCTTCTATGAATGAGGAACTTACAAAGACCAAGGTGACCACCCAAACCGCCAAATCTTTGTTGGTCCTAGCAAAGGTCCCATCTAAGGCCCCTTATACACAGAGGTCATGGTCTCAGTCTCAATCCTTCTCTGGCTTCACGGGGTTTCAGGACCGCGGTGCGCGCAGAACTGAACCTCCGGTTGGCAGCACCCGTCAAAAACAACGTGATCGGTTTTTCTTTTGCCCATTAGCCTCCTCTCCAGGGGCAGGTAGTCTTCCTGCTGACAAATCTGCAAAATTATGTTTTGTCGGTCGCACTCCGGTGGGAGGACAAATCTCGTCTCATCTGGAGGCGTGGCAGACCATCACCGAAGACCAGTGGGTTATGTCCATCGCTTGGGCGGGGTTCTCCCCCTAACTCCACCCTTCAACCCTCCCATCCAACAGATCGGGACACCCTTCCTCAGAGCAGAGGTTCAGAAGCTTCTAGACCTCAGGGCTGTGGAACCTGTTCAACCTTTCTCTTCCCCAAGAGAAATTCAAGATGATCGCACCCTATCAAATAAAGTCCTCTCTTCGGAAGGGCGACTGTCTCAGCGTAGTGGGCCTTCAGGACGCGTATATGGACATACTGATATGAAGGCCGCATCGAAAATATCTGCGGTTCTCCCTGGTATGGGAGCATTTCCAGTTCTGTGTGCTCCCATTTGGTCTCAGCTCAGCGCTGCGTGTCTTTACAAAGATGATGTCGGCCATTGCAGCTTTCCTTTGACAACAGGGTGTTTATGTAAATCCGTATTTGGATGGCTGGCTCCTACGCAGCCCTTGTCCACTGACGGCTTAGAGCAATCTCCAGTTTCTCCTCCAGTTCCTGTTGCATCTTGGGCTGTCGGTGAACCGGCGGAAATCTTCCATGACGGTCTCCCAAGTCCTGATTTTCCTGGGTTTCCATTGGAATATGATCAACTCCAGGGTGTACTTGACGGCGGAGAGGATTGTGGATATAGCTCTTCATCCAGTCAGAGCACATGGCGGCTTGATGGTTCCAGAAACTTCTGGGCTTCATGGCTTTGTGTGTACTTGCTCTTCCTTTTGCACGTCTCAAAATGAGGCGTACTGAGCTTGCTCTTCGAAGCTCTTGGTGTCAGGCTTTGGACTCAGATTCCAAAATGATCCCAGTTCCATCCTTACAATGGGGGCCTCCAGGAGCTTTCAGGAGCCCTGCCCACAAGTGACGATTACCACGGACTCCTCCCTTCTGGGGTGGGGCGCAACGCTGGATCATCTCAAAGTTTTTATCTATGGACTCTGCAGGACAGGTAATTTCATATAAATTATTTGGAACTCCTGGCTGTATTTTTGGTGCTGAAAGCTTTCCAACCATCCATCACGAACAGGGTGGCCCACATCCGCACGTACAACTCAGTGTCAATGTTTTTTTGAAATTTGACTTTTATTGATTTTCACATGGAATGTGAACATACAGGTGGGTTCACGTTATGCATTGCGAGCTGCTTCATTAGAATATCCAAGTCCACCTTAACAACAGTTATCAACATTAATGCTCATTATTCCAGGAAAAAGCAAAAAGAAAGAAAACCAGCAAGGGAAAAAAAAGAAGGGAAAAGAAAAGACCCACACCCTCCCCCCTCCTTACCCCCATCTCTCAAGTCTACTTCCTTCGGGGCATTGACATTCTGAATCGTAGTGAGCTGCGTGACGTGCATCTTGAATCGTCCTAAGATCATTGATCTCCTATATGGTCTGTGACATGCGAGGGTTGCCAACAAAGGGTCTTTCGGTTTTCCAGTCATTGGTAGCAAGGGTCAGGAGCTAGTTTCCTTGCTGTGTCGAGCCTTCCATGGTTGAACGCGAGATGTATTGCGTAGTGAAATCGAACCAGACTTCCTCTTGTCGCGCGGCTTTGTCATGGAGTATTGCTGTTATTTTTTCCATAGTGTAAATATTTGTAGCGATCTGTATCCAGTCCCTCTTATCAGGAAGGTGAGGGACTTTCCATTTTATCACGAGGGCAGCTCTTGCAGCAAGTAAGAGGGGAGATATCAGACCTTTTACCCTTATCATTTCGTCCTCTTCTTCTTCGAGGCCAAATAGGGTCAGGAGGGGTGACAATTCCCTATCTATGCCATCCAGCTGTTTGATTCTTCCCAGGACCTCCTGCCAGTAAATGCGGACCTTGGGGCAGGCCCACCACATGTGCCAGTAATCGGCGTTCATCCCACAATGTCGCCAGCATCTCGGGCTTGAGGTCTGGAACATTTTGGACAGTCTTTGTGGGTCGTATTGCCATTTATGTAATAATTTTATGGCATGCAATTTATACTGGGCCGCGATTGATATTTTGGATGGTGTCTCACATATTTTGTTCCAGGCTTGCTGGTCGAACTCTCTGGCGAAGTCTCGTTCCCATCTTCCTTTGAGACGATGGTTTGGTGCGTCATCTTTGGTAATTAAGGCTCTGTACATTCTCGCTATGAGGCATTTAGAGGTAGTAGTTGTGTCTAGGATCGTCTCAAGGGTCGTTAGTTCTCTCTGCGTGGTATCTTTCCATTCCTTTCTGGATATGACGCCTTTCAGACGTAGGTACAGGAAGACTGGTATCGGGTGGATTTGGAGGGCCTCCTCCAGTTCCGTTATCGATATAAATTTCCCCTTTCTCCAAAGCTGACCGACCCTCTCAAGGCCGGCATCAAACCAGGATTGGTATCTGGCATGTTCCCGGATTTTCTCTCTGATTCCAGGGGACCAAAGATGGCTCAGTGGCGAAGGCCACGTGCTGACCCCCGACATTGCTCTCCCCTTCCTCCATATTTTCCACAACGTGCCCAGTATCGGGTGGTTGCGCAGCTTCCTCGATAACTTCGATCTGGGGACCCATAACCACTCTGCCAGAGTCACATTGTATAGAACGTTGTTGTCTAGCTGGACCCATTGGAGGTCCTTCTTATCCCGCAGATGTGGGATTAAAATTCTGAGCTGTGTGGCCTGATAATAGCGTTCTATGTCCGGTAGGCCAACCCCTCCTAGCTCTTTTGGTAGTATTAAGACATCGTAGGGGATTCTGGGTTTCTTCCCATTCCACAAAAAGTCTAGGATGGCCTTTCTGACTTGCTTGAAGAATTGGTCCGGAATTGTGATAGCCAAGACCTGAAAGGGGTAGAGAAACCGTGGGAGGGACACCATTTTGATTGCGTTCAAGTGTCCCATCCAGGATATTGTTAGCGGCTTCCATTTCTTGAGATCGGTCTCGAGGGCGTCGAGGAGGTGGGGAAAGTTGGCTTTGTAGAGGCCGTCGAGATGTCGCGTTAAGTTAATTCCCAAGTATCTCAGTGTCGGGCCTCCGATGATCAGCCCGAGATGCTCGAGGGCGCTTTGGTGTTCTGACGATGGTTCATGGAGTGGAAAAAGAGTAGATTTGGATTTGTTGATTTTAAATCCCGACAGTGCGCCGTACTCCTCTATCAGCTGGATCGCTCTCGGAACGGAAGACGTTGGGTTTGACAGGTGGAGCAGAATGTCATACGCATATAAGGCTAGCTTATATTCTTTACCATTCACCTGGATTCCTTCCACTGCAGGATCAGCTCGCAGGATCACGGCTAGAGGTTCTAGGGACAGTGCGAACAGTATTGCCGACAGGGGGCAGCCTTGTCTTGTACCTCTGCTGAGGGGGAACCACCGGGAGAATTGGGCGTTCACCGAGACCGATGCTCTTGGGGACTTGTAGATTGCTTTGATCCCTCGGCGGAGTGTGGGGCCTAGGCCTATCTTTTGCAATGTGGCCTCGAGGAAGTGCCATTTGACTCTATCGAATGCCTTCTCGGCATCAATTGAGAGTAGCGCTGGGTTTGCTCAGCGAAGTTTGGGCCTCGTGGATTAAGTGAAGAGTTTTCCGGGTGGAGTCTGCTCCTTGTCTGCCTAAAATGAAACCTACTTGGTCGTTGTGGATTATTGCAGGCATGTGTGACTCCAGTCTTGCAGCCAGGATTCTCGTATAGATTTTGGCGTCGATATTCAATAGAGATATTGGGTGGTAGGAGGTACACAACTTTGGGTCCTTGCCCTCCTTGGGGATGACTGTTATCAGCGCTTCAGAGAAGGAGTCGGGTGCCACGCCAGAATTTAGGTGATTGTTAAATAGGGCGACCATGAATGGGAGAAGGGCATCTTTAAAAGTTTTATAGAACCCTGCCGTGTATCCATCGTTTCCGGGGGCTTTCCCCGTTGGAAGCCTTTTGATAGCTTCTTCAATTTCTTCTCCTGTGATGGGGGCTTCTAATGTAAGTGCTATATCAGTTGGGAGAGTGGGCAAGGGTACCCGATCCAGATATTCATTTATAGCTTCCGTGTGCAAGGGGGCGCGCGCTGAATATAATTTTTCGTAAAAGTCGGCAAAAGCTTCAGGGACACTGGGAGAAAGTGGTTCACAAGAGTTCTCTTCTGTTTGAATCGTGGGCACCCACCTCTCTTGGCGTTGGCCTCGCAGTCTTGCAGCAAGCAGGGCACCCGCTTTGTCCCCATGTTCATAGTGTTTCTGCTTCAGATGCTGTAGCTTGCGCGCTATGCTTCCCGCCTCTAGTTGTCTTAATTCCTCTCTCTTATCGTTGGCCTCTTTAATCTTTTGTGGTCTATCTTGATCCGCCGTTTGTGCCATGTGGTCCAGTTGTGTGATTTCGTTCCGGATCCTATTTTATATTAGTTGTCTTTCTCTTTTTTTGGCTGCTCCTTCTCTAATAAGTAGCCCTCTCCAGGTCGCCTTGCCTGCCTCCCAAACTGTGTTCATGGACGTTTCCCCTGTGTAATTGATCTCAAAGTATCGGGTAATGTCCTGTTCTAGTTGTTCTCGAAAGATGGGGTCCTTAAAGAGGGTTTCATTACAGCACCATTTGGAACATCTTCGAGGCAGGGCCATTTGGTCAAGGGTGACCGTGACCATGTCATGGTCTGATCATGAGACAGGGTTTATAACGACTTCGGTCATTGCCGTGATGAGGTCTGCGGTTAAGTATATATAGTCTATTCTGGAGAAGGTTGCATGTAGCGCTGAGAAAAAAAGTAAAGCCAGTTCGGTTGGGGTTGGCATGTCTCCATGCGTCGGTGAGGTTGTAGGCGGCCATCATGTCTGCGGCTAGTGGGCCTCTAGCACCGGCGAGCGGGGGCGTAGAGGGGCGGCCTGATTGTCTATCCTGTTCCGGGTCCATCCACGTGTTCAGATCACCTCCGATAATTACGTCGCCTTCTGCTTCGCACATGATTTTAGGTATTATCCTCTGTAGGAATCTGTCTTGTCCGGTATTGGGGGCA
This sequence comes from Ambystoma mexicanum, assembly GCF_040938575.1. Classification (NCBI taxonomy): domain Eukaryota; kingdom Metazoa; phylum Chordata; class Amphibia; order Caudata; family Ambystomatidae; genus Ambystoma; species Ambystoma mexicanum. Next base: position 662,312,138 of record NC_090927.1, on the reverse strand, counting down.
CATATTGCCACAAGGGTAACAACCGTGCCCTGTATCCTGCCCACCAGGGCTAGTGCTCTTCCACTGACGTCCGTCCATGACTTCAAGAGTTCAAATTGGATCTTTCTGTTGATTAATATGCCAACTCCTGCCTTCTTCAGCGGGCCAGAGCCCCAGTATTCCGACCCCAGCTTGGCATAGAGAACCTTCCTCTCCTCTCCCTTGCTATATCGAGTTTCTTGTATGAAAAGTATGTCCAATTCAGCCCTCTTGAACTCTCTCGTCACCAGCGATATTTTGGTGGGGGAGTTAAGACCCTTAACATTCAGCGTGCCAATTTTAAGCTTATCCTGCGTGTCATTTGATTCATCATGTCTGTGTGACATCAGTGCGTCTGTGGAGTTCCTTCGCAGCGTCTTGGAGCCCATTGTAAGAAATTGCCATGTTGGAAGTAGTATTGTAGCTGCCTCTATTTAACAGAGGCTTTGTCTGAGGCTGTGCCATTCCCCACTTCCCTCCCCCCACCCGTCCCCGTAGGGTATTGAACTTCATACCCTTCACCCTCTGATCTATCTCGTTGATCTTTAGTTCTACAATGAGGGTTTGTGACTGTCCGTGGTGGCGTCCGAGTTGGACTGGATGTAAACAACCGGTCTACTGTCGGACCACCAGTAAGGGTCGTAGCCATACGACCCTGTTAACTAATTACATCAAAATAACATTTTTGAGCCCCCGCCCCCCTTCTCATGAGATTGTGTAACAAACAACGGTGTGTCAAACAACAGGAATTTTAACTATGAGCTAGTATGTTCTATGATACATGCGATTTCGGGAGTCTTCCTTCCTCGGCAGCTCTCTTTTGCTGAACTGGCAGTTCACCCGTCGTGTGACGGAACCGCAGATTTAGGAGTGCCGAGATCCGTGATGTAAGCGGGTCCCCCGCCAGGACCTTGAAAGCCTGGTTCGCCAGGATTTGGAGCTTGAAGCCACTATGTCATTTGTTGTGTTCAGGTGTGTCATTGGGCCGCCTGTACTTTCTGGAGCCCTTTACTCGTTTCCTTCTCGGGCCCTGAAGTTCCCATCGTGCTCTGTCCTGCGTTGGTGTTCCCGGAGTCTCCTCCCCCGAGCCTGTCCGAGGAGGTCGGCAATGCATTCTCGAATTTCTTCTTCAGAGCGGAGTAGGAACTTTCTGCTTCCATGTTCAAACGCGAGGGAGAAGGGGTATCCCCACCTGTACCTCGTGCCTTGTTCTTTTAGCCATCTCGTGAGAGGACCGCATAAGCGACGCAATGCCAGCGTCAGTGATGAAAGGTCCTGGAAAATAGTAATCTGGGCTCCCCCAAGGGTAAGAGTGCCTCTAGACCTGGCCTTAGCTAGTATCCTCGTTCTGTCCTGGTATCTATGGAATCTGGCAAGGACTGATCTCGGGCCGCCTGGGGGGCCGCCGGCTCTGTGGATTCTCTCAGTCTTGAGTTCATCAATGTCCTCGTCCGCGATCAGGATTTTGACGATATCGTGTATAGTCTGCTTGAGATCTTCTTCTGTCTCCCCTTCTCTCTCCGGGATTCCGAAAAACCGTAGGTTATTTCTTCTCTCTCTATTTTCTAAATCGTCTATCTTCAGGCGAATCTCATCCTCCTTCCTCTCTATGTTTCGTATTCTAAGCTCCATTTGGGCTTCTAGAGTGTCAATAGAGGCTTGGTTGTTCTCGACCCCTTCTAGTCTCTCCTTGATGTTATCTATCCTTTGGGTCATCTTATCCATTTTGCCGCCGAGGTTGGCGCCCATGTTTCGAATTTCGGCTAGGAGGGCGGCGATGTCTCCCTTAGTGGCAGCTGCACCCGTTTCGATGGCTTCTACCGACATTGTTGATCTAGGGTTGGGAGCCTGAGATACTGGGATGTAGGCGTATTTGGCAAGCTTGCTTGGTATGTTCATGGAGCACTAGCCAACGAGGAGGCACACGCCCCGGGATCGGGGGCCGCACCCTCGGGACTAGTGTGTTGAAAGGCACGTAAGGAATGTCGAAAAGCACCAGGGTGGTTGTCCTCGTAGCGAAGGTTCTTTTGGTGGAAGTGGGAGGAGGCACACGCCCTGTCTCCAGGGGCTCTACCCTCCGTACTGGTCTGTGTCCTTCGTTGGATCCAGCGTCTTTTCGGGGGGTGTTAGGTGTCGATATCGGCCTGTAGCGGGGCACTGGTGGAGGTATGCGGGCCCAGGTCTCAGGGCGAGGATTCGAGGTGCAGATGCAGGGGGGGAGGCGAGCGCCACCATGTATTGCACTGTTTCTCAATTGCAGGGCCTCTTGTCCTTGTTCCGTTCTGTTTGTAAATTGGGGCCTTGTCAGAAGAGGGCACACGCCCCAGGAGTGGGGGCCCAACCTTCCGCCCCTCTTTCGTGTGTAGGCGAGTTCGCTGCGTGGGGAGAGACCCCCGGCAACGGGGTCCTCCGTAGGTGTGTGATTATGTCCCTTCAAGAACACTGGAGGTCGAGACGTTCACTTTCTCCTCTTCTCCCCTGTTGATGTGCGGGTCCCCTGCAGCTAGGCGGGGACGTGACCTTGTGGGCCACGAGCCACGCGGCACGGGAACCCGCGTTGTGGCCAGTGCATAGGATGCCGGGACCGCGGCACCGTTACCAAATTAGGACCCCTTCTGGTTGGCCCTTGTGCACGGAGGGGGGCGCCACGGGGGTCAGGCTCACGGCAAGCCTCCCTTGGCTGTGGCAGATTCGGATCGTATGCTGGTGCGGGGGGGGCCTGGCCGCCCCCGTGCGGTTGTTCTAATCCGGGAGGGGGGCGTAGCGGGCCCTCACCGGGGCGATGTGCTCCGAAGCCCCTAGGACTGAGCGGGCACTCACCTCCGCAGGGCAGGTCCCCTGCTATGTGGGGTCAGCCGTTCGAGGAGTCCGCCTTTTTGGAAGCCTGGGGGGGCTCTCCCCTCCAGAGCCCCCGTGCCGCGCTGGTCTTCCGCGAGGAGAGCCGGAGGCGGAGTCAGGCGCCGCGAGCCGCGGCCTTCTCCCACGTCGGCGTCCCTACAGGTGGGGGGGAGGCTGATTCCGCTGGAGTTTTCTCACGGACCGAAGGTCCGATTTCTGCCGGGTTTTCGCTCGGGGGGTGGGGGGGGTGCTTCCAGTGGCTCAGGCTGTCGTTGTTGGGCACGGGGGGGGGGCAAAGTGGGGGCTCAACTCACTTTTGGGGCCCGTGGGTTAGGAGCTCACACGGAGGCTGGCATCGTCCGTGCGCCCCCTGGTGGCCAGTAGTGTCAATGTTTTATATCAACAAGCAAGGTGGCACCAAATGACCACCTCTTGTGGACCTTGCCATTCAGATTTGGGAATGGGCCATCCAGCATGGCATTTGGCTACTGGCGGTACACATTCCGGGTCAATTCAATGTGACTGCAGACTCACTCAGCCGACAAACGGCAGCCAGCTACGAGTGGGAACTGAACACAGAGGTCCTCGCCACCATCTTTCGCCAGTGGGGCACTCCAGAAGTGGACCTCTTTGCGACTTCTACAAACGGGAAACTTCCTCTTTATGCATCCAGGAACGGTCTCCGGGCCTCCTCCCTAGGGGACGCTCTCAAAATTCTGTGGCACAACATGAAGGCCTATGCTTTCCTGCCTCTACCTCTGAATCATCGGACACTCTGCAAGCTCAGGAATACATCGAATTGCACTGTCTTAATAGCTCCTTGGTGGCCAGCCAGATTATGGTTCTCAGAACTTCAGAATCTGTCGATTTGTCCTCCGATCATACTGCCGTTGATTCCCAACCTGCTTCACCAGTGCGATCAGCATACATGGCACCCCTCCCCACAATCATTCAGCTTTGCGGCCTAGTGCCTGAATTGAAATCCTTTCTGCAGTTTAATTTGTCCAGGGACAATATGCGATTATCCAAGCGGGCAGGAAACCCTCTACGAGGTCTCAGTATCGGCTTAAGTAGCTCAGTTTTTGCCACTGGTGTTTAGCTGAGAAGCTGGACCCCAGACATGCTACGATAGGCACTGTCCTTTTTGTTCATATCTCATCTGGCAGCTTTGGGCATTCATGTCTTGTCTTGTAGGACTTACTTGTCGGCTATTGCCGCCTCCCTGTCCACTGACAACTGTTCCTTTTCTTTGACGAACCCAGTCATTAAAAGGCATTTTGCATGTCTATTACATATTTTTCCGCCTGTACGCAATCCTCTTCTAAAATGGGATTTAAATGTGGTCCTCACCGCCTTCTGCCATAAACCATTTGAACCCGTGGCTACGGCGGATCTAAAGTACCTTTCATGGAAGGTTGCATTTCTGATTGCAGTGACTTCGGCAAGGTGAGTAAGTGAGCTTCAAGATTTGTCTGTGGAAGATCCGTTCCTCACCTTCCATAAGGATAAGGTTGTGCTCCGTACTCCTCGTTCTTTCCTTCCTAAAGTAGTGACTGATTTTCATTTGAATCAATCTATCTCATTACCTGTCTTTTTTCCGAACCTGGTCTCAGATGCCGAGAGAGTATTACACAATTTAGATGTCAGACGAGCTCTGAAGTTCTATCTTGACAGAACAACTGAACTCAGGGGCTCCTCACAACTCTTTGTTACGTTCGGAGACCCGAAAGGGAAACCTGCTTCAAAAGCTACTATCTCCCAATGTATTGCCTCCTGTATCTCAGAGGCGTATACCATTCAGGGCCTTCAACCTCTGAATGGCATTCATGCTCATCTTGTATGTGGCAAAGAAGCTGCTGTTGCCTTCCAAAAATACGTTCCCTTGGAAACCATTGCCAAAGCGGCTACGTGGGCTTCCCCATAAGCCTTTTGTAAGCATTACTGCTTGGACCTGAGCTCCAGGGCCGATGCTCAATTCGACCAGGCTGTTCTTAAAACCTTTTTCAGTAAGGAGTTTCCATCCACCCGTATTACATGTTAGGAGTGCTTGGGAATCTTCCACAAGTATGGAGGAAAGGGGATGGGACGTAGGTGTATAACAAAGTTACTCACCGTAGTGACTACCTTATTCCTAGTCCATAATCCCCTTTCCTCCATACGCCCACCCGCCATCCCCTTTAATAAGTATTCTCTATTATTGCTTAAATGGTCGCAGACCTGGTGATAGAAAAGGACTGAAAGGGGGGCGGAACTCAGGAGGGCGGGGTTACAGCTGCGTGCGGTACCCCGCGTAAAAGAGAAGGACACACATTTTCACTTTTTATGCTTTTTAACAAAATGTGCTCCGGTCCCTTCTGCAAGGACGGAATGTCCCCCAAGTATGGTGGAAAGGGGACTATGGACTAGGACTAAGGTAGTCACTACGGTGAGCAACTTTATTTATTTAGGTTGTTCGTAGCAATAGGTGATTTGCCTTTGGGTTTCAAAATAGCTGTTTATGATGAAGTAGGTCTTTGTAAATTATGGTTGTATGCATTGTTTTACATGTTATAACTCATTGTATGTATCTGATCTATTTGATATACTAGCAGGTGTACCCGTGATTTGCACAGTAATTCCTACTATAGTGCACTGTACATAGGCATACTAGGTGCGAGCCCACAAAGACATTCTAGAGTAGAGACCTTTGTACTCATTTGACAAGTGGACGGATAGTGACCCTGCCTTATTATAAAGCATGTGTTCAAGATGTGGACTGCTGCTGAGTGAGGGTGCCATTGTGTGGTTTCAGAAGGTCATTAATATGTAGTATGAATGCATCCATTAGAAAAACAAATTACTTGCCTTTGGTCCATGTTCTTTCTGATAGGTACGATGTTCTTCTGATTCCTCATTGACCTCCTGCCTACCCCACTACATTTAAAGTTCTTTAAAGCTTTTACATTTGTCCTTATTTTTTATGTAAAAGATCTGCCCGTCATCTCAGTTAAAAAAAGGCAGCATCTGGATTTCAAAGATGGCCGCCAGCAGGGGATAGACATGCCGACGGAGCTCTCCATGTCCCGACACTGAAAGGTGCCACCACCCAGTAATCGGGCTCAGAGCAGTGGCGGCAAGCACAACTTAATAGTTTTAGTGCACCCCGCAGAGCAAGGCAGAGAGCAACAAAGCAAACTTCTCGCTGCAACTGCCCTGATGTCGGGGTGGCTGGAGCACGAGGCGGGCTGACAAAGCCTCGGTGAGCCGATCTGAGGTCTGGGTCAGAGGAGGAGGAGCCGCGGTGGCGCCCGGGCGGGACTGAGGCAGAGTGTGTGGTGATTAGCCGCAGTGCCGGTGAGCCGCACTGAGGGAGACCGCTGCCCGAGGAGGGGGAGCTGCAGGCGGCTGCTTCGGCGCCCGGAAGGGCCCGGGCTGGCGATGGGCGGCCATGGCAAGGGGGCTCTGTGCCCTGCAAGAGGCCCGCCACCGGAGGAAGAGGAGGGGGCACCCCTCCAGGGGCAACATTGAGGTGGACAGCCGCGGACCCCCCATCATCTGCTGTGAGTGCCGGGGGGGCTGATACTGGAGGTGAGCAGAGTACATCAACACCGGAGGCCCGCGGACTTCACCAGCAGTGGTGCCGGCAGGGCCTTGGTCCCCAGAGTGGGATACACCCCGCGGCCTGGAGCTCCGGACTGGTGAGTAGCAGCACCGAAGCGGTGAGCCAGGCCAGGAGGAGGGAGAGAGGCCAGGGATAGAGCGGTGAGAGGAGGAGACCAGAGAGCCGGTGAGTGGAAGGCCTCCAGCCTGCACAGATCCCACGGGGAGAGGCCCCACTAGATTACCAGGGACTTATGTACCACACGGGGGAGTGAAGCGAAACGTGGGGGAATTCCAACCCCCCTGGAGCACGAACATTAAAGAGGAGCGGGGGCCAGGCTCACTTCCCCGCCGGTGGGACTTCCCAAGGGGGCGCATGATCGCGAGGAAGGTGCAGGGGGTACCGGCTTTGGCACCCAAGGAAAGGAAGCGCTGGAGGAGGCCCAGCAGGGGAAAGGACCCCAAAACATCCCCTGAGTAGGGGCATTGAATCCTGAGGAGAGGAAAAGCACATAAGGGGCAACAGGTATACCACACAGGCAAAGCCCACGCAGAGAACGGAGTGAATACCTGGGTGGGGCAAGATGGCCACAAAAAACAAAGGGAAAGGCGGGAGAGTACTGCAAGCCCCAGGGGATGGCCCGGGTACTCTTCGTACTATTTGGCCGATGCAGGATATCAGGGAGATGGCGAACAACACGAGAGATTTTACAGAAGGCGGAGACAGCCTATCCGAAGGGGAGACCCCGGCCATGATGTCAAGGCAGGACTTTAGGGGGGAGATGCTCACCCTGCAAACCACTTTAACCAAGACATTCCAAGAACAATTTCAGCTCTTACGAGCAGACCTTAACTCGGCCCTGGACGAAATAAAGCAGGATTTACGGCAACAGGGTGAGCGGACGGATCTCTTGGAGAGAGGCCTGCAGGAAATGGATAAAGAAATGAAGGCCAACAGTGAAGCAATTGAAAGACTTGACGCAGCCACACAAAATCTGGAGATCCAGATGGAGGACATAGAAAATAGATCCCGTAGGATCAATATAAGGGTCAAAATGTTGCTGGAAACTGTCCAGGACAAAGAATTAAAAGGAGTGGTCCAAACCATCTTCACCGGGATTCTGGGAGTGTCACCCCCGGACAAGGTGGAGCTTGATCGCATACATAGAGTGGGCAGAGGGGTCAAATGATCACTGTCAAGCCCTAGAGATGTCCTGGCGGCGTTTACCAAGTACGCCCAAAAGGAAGCAGCCCTCCAGGTGGCAAGAAAGCAAGAGCCAATAATGTACAATGAGCACCACATGGCATTGTTTCAAGACCTGGCGAGCAACACCCTGACAAAGAGGCGCCAAATGGGCCCAGTTCTCAAGGTGCTCAATGACAGGGGGGATCAGATACAAATGGACCTTCCCGTTCGGCCTGGTGTTCGAGTGTGAGGGGACCCATAATTGGATCACCACGCTGCAGGAAGGAGCGGACACTCTACAATTAGATCTGGATGATGCCCCCATCGGGTCCGGAAAGCAACCTACGACCTCTAAGCCAGTGCCAAAGTCCTGGGCTTTGACAACAGTGGGGGAAAAGAGAAGGGGAGCGAAGTTGAGCGGAAAGCCACCTAAGGAAAGGAGCAAGAATAGCCCTGGGGGGATGGCAGGGGGTGCACAAGAGGAGACGTAATGCAAAACGCATTTTAGGTTGGTGGGCCACTAAAGGGGGTAAATGAGCAGGGGGGAGCAACCATCTATGAATCGAAAAGGGTGGGTATGCCCGTGGAGCCGGGGGGGGGAGGGAGGAGGGAAGGGCAAGCCCTTCTAGAAGTGGGAGGAATGGGAGGGGGAGACAGGGTGGGTAGGGAGGGAATGCCTAGGGGGGGCCGGGGATAGGAGGGAAGGGGTAGTGGGGGGGGGTTAGTGCGGCGGAGGCTTCGTGTATGTTTGTTTATTGAATTTATATAGCGCTTTAAGCCAAAGCGCTTTACAATATAACAACAGGTACAAAAGTGAGAGAAACCTATATCCAAGCATGAACAGGTAATTAGAACAATAAGTAGAACTATTTACAAGGGGGGGAGGGTGGGGATAGGATAGAGGAGGGGGTAGGAGAAGGGAGTAACCGTGTAGGATTTGAGGTGGGGGGAGCGAGGGAGGAGGGGAAGGGGAAGCATATATACAAGCATGAACAGGTCATTAGAACAATAAGTAGAATATTTACAAGGAGGGAGGGAGGGTGGGGATAGGGTAGAGGAGGGGGTAGGAGTAGGGGCCAGGACATGGGAAGTAGAGGTCCAGCCCAATGCTAGGGGGCGCAGGGGGGAGCAAAAGGGATACTTAGAGAGAGGAAGGGGACAGGGATAGGTTAATCCCCCATTCAAGTGGCTAACGCATAATGTGAGGGGACTGAACACCCCCCTCAAGAGGAAGAAATTATAGCAATTTACGAGGAAAGAGGGCCCAGATATCTTGGGACTACAGGAAACGCATCTCAGGCAAAAAGATCAGGGGCGCCTAGAGCTGCGGGGATTTGCCCAGATTCTGCATGCGTCGGGGAGGAGTAAGTCAGGGGGGGAGGGGTAACCCTAGCTATCAAAAATACAGTGGATTTCAGAATCACTGAAACTATAAGGGATAAGGAGGGTAGGTACATCATAGTCAAGGGGACTCAACAGGACAGCCCGTATACTCTGGTGGAGGTGTACGCTCCAAACTCAGGTCAGTTGCAATTTCTGAAGCGGGTTCTGGGGATACTGGAAGACAAGGCATGGGGGCAAATAATCCTGCTCGGTGACCTTAACATAGCCTGGGATAGGGGGCGGGACAGGTCGGGGTGCCCCATAAGAGGAGATGGAGCAGTGATGTCAGCAGACCTTAGAGAAAGAATTGGGGGTGCAGGGCTGAGGGATGTTTGGCGGGAACTAAAAGGGGACGAAGAGGGTTACACTTTCCTATCCGGAGTCCACGGATCACAATCTAGAATTGACTATATTTGGGTCACATTGAGCCTGGTGGGCCGAATCCAAGAGGTAGTGACGGGCCCCATCGGAATAGCAGATCACAAAGTGGTCTCCATGAGGATGGACCTAGGTCGTAGGGAAAGAGGGGTGTGGAGTTGGAAATACCCAAGGTATCTTCTTAGAGATCCAATAATCGGGTAAGAGGAGAAGATTAGGAATTTCTTTGCTCAACAGGAGGAGGGACACGAGAGAGGAGACGAGATGGGACGCTTTCAAAGCTACACTAAGGGGGGAGCTGATAGGAGCAGTGGCACAGAGGGAGAAGCAGTTGAAGGCACTGGAAAAACAGTTGGAGGAGGAAGTTGAGACAGCGAGACAAAAGGCAGGGACAACCCTGACCCGGGCCTCCATGAGGGAGTACTGAAGAGCATTAGGGCAGCTAGAGGTCCTTCGGACCAAAAAAGCTGAAGGGGCGCTGCTTGGCGTCTGCCAAAAATTCTACACTTGAGCGAACAAGGCAGATGCACTCCTCGCACGCCTACTAACGGGAGCAAAATCTAAGAACGCGATCACGGCCCTGAAATCAGGATCAGGGGAACGGGTAACACGGATAGGGGACATACGGGAAACGTTAGCAGAATTTTACGAATCTCTTTATGCGTCACAGAATCCACAGGTCTGCACACAGGTAGAGTTATTATTAGAAAAGGTGTAGATCGAGAAGATTGGGAAGGAGGCACTGGAATCACTTAGTATGGGGATTTCAGAGGAGGAAGTAAGGAGGGTGGTTAACAGCTTACCACCGAATAAAGCTCCAGGCCCAGATGGCAATACTGCGGCTTTCTATAAAACATTTGCACCTGAACTGATTCCGCATTTGACATTCCTCTTCATCACCTTTAGGTCGACAGGGAAAATAACCCCATCTATGAAAGAGGCTAGGCTGACCCTCATCCTTAAACCAAATAAGGAACCTGAAGAGAGGACATTTTATAGACCCATAGCATTGATCAATATTGATGCCAAAATATTCACAAAAATACTGGCGAATAGGCTGGAAGGCTATCTCCCGGATCAGGTGGGATTTATAAGAGGCCGACAGATGGCTGACATCATCAGGAGGGTGGCCCACCTGGTGGAAAAGGCTCAAAGCACGGACACTCCCGCAGTCCTCTATCTCTGGAGGCAGAAAAAGCATTTGACCGCGTGGAGTGGTCCTTTTTGTTTAGGGTCATGCAGAAGATGGGCATCGGCAGGGATTTTTTACGAATGGTCCAGTCCAACTACCAGACGCCAACATGAGGATAGAAGTGAATGGGGCTATGTCTAGGTCCTTTAGGTTGAGTAGGGGCACAAAGCAGGGTTGCCCCCTGTCCCCAATGCTTTACGCAATCTATTTGGAACCTCTCTTGCAGGCAATAAGGGAAGCAGAGGGGATACAGGGCATTCCATTCGGGGGGATAGAACAAAAGGTAGCGGCATTTGCTGACGATATTCTGCTTACCCTGACAGCGCTGATGGAGTCCATCCGTGCAAGCCGAACTCTGCTGGAGGAATTTGGGAAGGCTTCTGGCTTAAAGATTAATATTGGCAAATCGGAAATCCTGAATCTGACTTTAAAGGCAGGGAGCCGCGAGTCATTGAGGGCAGCCACCCCATTTATACGGAGTCCGGGGGGGGGGGGGGTGGGGGGGGGTGGTGTATCAGGTACCTAGGGGTGAAAATTATGCCAACCCTCGCAGGCTGGTATCTAGCTAACTACCCCCCATTGCTAAAGGACATTAAGTGGGACTAGCGTAGGTGAAGGGGCCTTTGGATCTCATGTCTGGGCAGGGTGGCAGCAGTTAAAATGGTTACGCTCCCGTGTTTGTTGTATCTCTTTCAGGCAATACCTCAGGTGATAACGGTGAGCTTCTTTAAGGAGTTGGGAACCTTGACCAGAGAGTTTCTGTGGGAAGGGAAGAGAGCGCGGGTCAGCAGACAGCTACTGATGGCACCCAGACAGGAGGGGGGGGCTAGCACTGCCGAATTTCCAACAGTATTATGAGGCTACGCAGCTGCGAGTAATTAGAGATTGGCTCAGGTAAGGGGAGGTTACACAAGACAAACAGTGGGTGAAAATGGTCAGAGCAGTAATGCATCGCAGTTTGACGGAGGTACTGTGGCTCCCAAAACAGCATAGACCCAAGCACCTATACGAGAGTACCATAGCGCAATTGATGGCTGAGAACTGGGACAAACTTGTGGGAACCAAGGGAATCACGACTTTTCCATCCCCCTTTACACCCTTGTTTCACAACAGGAGTTTTACCCCTGGGCTGGAGGCGGGGGCATTTAAGCAGTGGCAGGAAGGGGGGCTGTAAACGGCTGGGTGATATGCTTCAGGGGCGAGAATTCTCCCATTTGAGGACTGTAAGAGGGCGTATGAGGTAAAGGAAGGGTAGAGGCTCAGATATGCACAGTTACGGCACTGGGTCCTGAATCCCGTGAATAAACAGGCAGCAACAAGGGAAAAGACGAGGTTTGAGAAGTTCCTTCTATACAATGATGGGTCCAGAGGGTTGATATCTAATCTATATAGAATTCTGGACGAGGCAAACCTCAGATGTCAATGGCCGTATATGCGAAGATGGGACCAGATCCAAGGAAGTGCAATTGAGCGAGAAGAGTGGGAGAGGCTATGGAGAAAGATTCCCAGATTGGCTAAAACAACCCAATTGCAGGAAATGTGGTACAAGATTTTGTTCGGGTGGCACTACCACCAGTTCGTCTCCAGGAGATTTACCCTACCGCATCTGGGAGCTGTTGGAAGGGGATGCGGGTTGGAGGGTACGGCGGAACACATTTGGTGGAAATGCCCGAAAATCAAACCATTTTGGCAGGAAGTGCGGAGGGCTCAGGAACAGACATATGGGCCAGGACATAGTAGACCACCAGAGGAGGTCCTTCTAGGAATCGGAGGGGGGTGGGGGGGACACCATAGCGGAGGAACCTAGATCTCGGGAGAAATCAAGGGCGATCCTCACAATTGCAGCTATGACGGTAATAGTGCAGAGGTGAAAGAGCATGGAGGTTCCGCTCTTACAGGACTTGCTGCTGAAACTTTGGGAAATAGTGGCGCTCGAGTGGGCAATGTATGCTTTGAACAATAATATCCAATCCTTTGCAAGGGATTGGGAGGAAACTCTGGTATTTCTTAAAGATGACTTTCGGATCGGGTGGCGCCCTCAACGCTTGCGATTACTGGACCTGCAGTGAATGTTGGCAACTGATCCATGGTGGTAATGGATCAAAGACAAAGTGGAAGCTGCCTTCAGGGTTGCGAGGAGGGGCGGGGGGAGTTGGGAAATGCATTTTCTTTGTTGTAAAACCAATACAAAGTTACAAAAAAAGGCAGCATCTAAATAAGTGGCACTGGCAACACTGGAGATGTGTTTGTGTGGCTATCACTTCCGCCACATGTTAGTGCCTAAAAGCTGCGATGGAGCCATCCCTGGAGTCGCATGGCATCACCTAGTGGCTTTTGAAAAGTTTCCAAACGTGACCGCATTGGAGGTGAATCTCAGAAGGCGAGTACTCAGAAGAATCCTTCAGAAAAAGATTATACAATCCATGTACTCTTCGCACAGATAATTTAGAGATTTTCCAGCGTGTTTACAATTCTGAATTGTAAATCACTTATTTGACTTTTTTTAACTAAGACAGTTTTTTCTTAAAAATAGTTTTTGTTTTTGATAATTCATTTTGTGAAAAATGTTTTTGCACGATTTTCAGGGTGTAAAATTCAAGGCCAATTATTGCTGATTTGGATCTCACTGGAAAAGCATATTATGATTGAAAATGAAAGCAAATTGAGTTTGGCTGACTTCAAGTTTCCTAACCCTAACTGAACACTTGATTCTGTTTTTTTTATTGTTATGTATTGTGGCAGGGTGGCCCGCCACAAAGAACCACGCTGACTCTGTTGACACGTCCAAGGGTTTTTACTTTTGTTCGACATACTGGTTTGATGTTCAATGTGAACATTTTCTTTGGTTCTCAGGGCTTTTCTTTGGGCCCTAGGGCCGATTCCTTTCTGGCTCAACTTTTCCCTGGGTTTCCTGCTCCCTAGCCCAGGTGTCCTGATCAGACTGTCTGTTCTCTTTATAAGACTTGTGGTGGTAGCCCTAATACAATGAATAACTGACTCCCTTGGGATGGTATCAGGTAATATTTTCGCCAGCAAAAATATCGCTGAACATATGGTCGTCGGGAACGGCCATAGGCAATATTTTTGGTGGTGAAAATATTAGGTGCAGGGGTGTCCCCCGCACATAAAAAAATGATGCAGGGGTTGCGGGGGTGTCCCCTGCAGGGTCCATGTGTTATTTTCGCCGCAAAAATATGGCGATATTTTTGCATTGCGATATTTTTGCGGCTAAAATATCACATGGAACCCTTGGGATTTTCTAACTATCCTTCACTGATCCCTGCTTAGTAGTCTCGGGGAGTAATATATGCCCAGTGTCACGCTCACTTCTTTCAGACCCTCTCAAACCTTACCCTTCACTATACTGGTCTCTTAAGTTCTCCTCACACCACCTTACTGTTCCTCCAACCTCTCACTCCACCTTTCCACCTCCACCCTTCGATCTTACTGCCTTTCCTACTCCTGTATTTAATAACGTTCGTACCTCCAACTACCCTCTGTCTCTTATCATCTCTTCCCTCTTTCCTCTTCCTCTATAGAAATAACAACTTCTATTTCCCCTCTCACTACTACCAATCTCACTTTACTAGATTCACTCCTTTAAGACACCCAGGCAACTGGCGCTCTGCACACCCCTCTACTACCAATTGCCACTGTGCCTCTTATCTCCTTCACTCGCTACTCCCACTGCCCACTTACCAATTCCCACCTACCACTACTCCACTCTACCGCTACTCCTACTCTACCTCTACTACTCGGCTCTCTCCTCTACCTCATACACACTCCACAAACCTCTTCCTTAACAATAGCCTTTGCACTCCAGTCGCTGTGGCTTCCTCTGGTCTCTCGGACGTACACCTCCATCAGTCCTCACCTAACTACAACGCACATCAAACAACTCCCAAGCTCCATGTTATATATCCCTCCCCCTCTCTGGATTGGCCACTTACCCTATGTGCCTATGTGAGGGGTCATAAATGTGAGCTGGTTTTCTAAACAAATGCGGTTTTATTATAGTAAAATGTTGGATGAGCGCCTCCCTATTCCTATCCTGACGAGGATTTCCCTGCCTAAAATAATCTAAAGGAAACACTCTCACAAAGGATATCCCTCCCTCACACTTATGCATACATAAAATGAATAAGGAAATGCATAGCAGTATAAAACAATAATGATTGCGTTTGCAATGTAACCACAGTCTCTATTTCTAACCTGGGCGAACTCCCCCTCCCCAGGTTTAAACGTGATTCTGCTTCACAGTTCAAGAAAGGAAAACAAGGTAATCCTGCTTTGCAACACAGTTACAGCACGTTTCGATATAACTACAACTTGTCAACAGAAAGTTCCAACAGAGAAGATAGAAGGCTCTTCCTTTTCTTTGAACAGGTTCTCAGTTACTCAATAGCAACAATGATTGTCTTGGTCAGGATGATTTGCCACTCTGATACCTCCCAAAGAAATATAACTTCTCTGCAAAAGCTTTACATACCTCTTCCTTTAGCACCACAAACAACATAAATTGCCTGTGTCAGGGCCACCTTGTAGCACTTCTTCAACTTCCACCTAGTCTACTCCCATTCAAGGCCTACTTCTTCAATGTGTTGCCATCCGGTTATACTCCCGTGAGGGAACAGCGCTTCACAACAAGTGATTTTGTGGTTAAAATCAACGGATACAATGTTCACAACAGCTTCAAAGTTTTCAATAAATTGCAGCTTCAAAACTTCTGCAACATTTTCGGCACAACAATATTCACATTGGTGCTCTTTAATACTCTCCTGGAAATAATGCTCCTCTCCTGAATATCCTTTTCTAGAAGGGCAGCCTTTTTGCCACTCTTGTTTCCCCACTACACAATTAACCAAAGACTGACAGGGATAGGGTCTCTTCCTGCTATTCCTGCTATTCCCTTGGTTTTGGCAATATCCGTTTATCCCAGCTGTTACCATACGCTGTACAAAGTATGGGCAACAGGTCTCAGAGCCAAAGTGACCCTGTCGGGTTGCTGGGTTTTCCACAGACTCACACCTTTAAGGTTACAGTCATTTGGCTTTGTTATAACAGATTGTTGCTGCTTTTCCCGAGGTCGGTATTCAAAGTTAACTTGGGAATCGCTTTCACTCATAGCAAGAGCGACTTCTGCTGCTTTGCAATGGTTCGGAATTCAGAATTGTTCTCTGAACTACTTCTATGCAAGCGTTGTTCACTCACCAAACGCCAGCTTCTGACACGGTAGCCAGAAAGGAGCGCTTATGGGTCACTACCAGCTTGTGAAATCACTGGGTAAGACATGCGCTTCCATTCCCCTCGCCGCACACAGGACATCTGCTGCTGTGGTTTCTCGTGGTCCGTCAAACTGCTTTTTAGTCCGCCTTCACCCATGCCACCTACAATTGGAGCTCCTCTTGCTCCTGAGGCTCGGGTGCACACCTGCCACCAGAGACAGCCTCGAGACCCTCGAGTGCCTGCCAGTCACCTAAAACAGCCTCCTGCATGCTTCCTGCTGCGCAGCCTCTGCAGAAAAGGTCACAAGGGGGCAAGCTTCTCTCCTGCACGCTTTCTACTGCTCAATCTTTGCACTTCGGATTTCTGGAGACACAGACCCTCTCAGGACCGGCAGCTGATCTCTGCCAAACAGTGGTCCCTGCATCTTCTCTTCATTCAAACGTCTGCCTGGGCTGCCAGCATGAACCACGCTGCTTCTGCTTTTTACTTCCTCGGCTCTTCACCAACAACTCTATAGCCTGCACCTAAGGGGGCCGTTTAAGCCTCTGTCTCCCTCAGGTGTGGGTCATCTGCATTAATTAGCTCACCACTGCTGCAACATTGTACCTTTTCAGCCCTCTTTTTCGTCCCAGTAATTGTGGGATAATGGGACTTGAAGTCCCTAATGGCAAAGTTAGGTTTTTGAGTTTCTGTTTTACTTTTAAACCCCAATTTGTTCCTTATAATATTCTTTAAATGAACATCATAAGGTTTAGTCAACTGCCTTGATTGAAAACAGAAAGGCAATTCTTTTAAGCCGTTGTTATTTACATATGTGTTTTCACTGTACCTTTGGGTGTCAGGGAGGTCTTTAGTTTTACATGTCTCCTGGATTTCAGAGGGATTTTGATTTCTCCAAAGGCCTATGAGTTTGTGATTGATTTCACCCCTATTTACACTTGTATCTTGGGGAATAGCAAGATGGTTATTACAACACGCCATTACATACTTTGGCATTGCAGAGCCCTCCTCTTTAGAGGAAGACCAAAGCGTGCTTCTTATCCCACAGAGTCCTCTCATTCCCATAGGCCTTTTCTCCTCCCAGCTGATCCTCCTGCAGAACACCACCCCACAAGATCAGAATCAGAAAGCGTCTCCCTTTCCCTGGCCACCTGGGAGGAGACTTTACCCAGGGAGCAGTCCGTAGGATTAATCACACCTACCAACGGCTTACCTTGTTCTAAAGTGGTGTGATGGGGCAGAGCCTGGGAGGCTACATATGGGCTATAAGCCCTGTCCCCTTTTCTATGCGGCTTTGCTCTATTAGGGAGTTTCTCCTAGTGAGCTTGCTTTTCTCCTTTGCCCGTCTGAGGTCTTTATTGCAAGGATCTTGTGCAGCACGACGCCAGGCCCTGGTACCGTCGTGGCAGGTAAAGAGATGACGGGAGGAGGCCTGTCTACACATTCTGACACCCAGGGCTGTTGTGGTTGTGCTCCCTCCAACCCCTGATAAGGCTTGATCAGCTGTCTTGTCATAATATGTATTAAGATGTAACCTTTTTTCAATATGAACAGAATAAAAATGATTGAAACACACAATGCACTAATAGTATACGTTTCTTATGTTAGCAATACTATGTTATTAAGAGAAGACTTGTGGGTGTAACACATTTCCAAGAACCTTTTCTTGTTGTTGAGATGTTTTTTTTCCACTTGATAAAACATTGTAGGTAATCTTTGGAGGTTCTTAAGCATGATCTGTTAGTATGATAGAATTGATGAGATGGGGTGAACTAATGCAGTGCATAGTTTTTGCTTGGTTTGCCCGTTATTAAATGCATTATTCTATTCATATTATTTTCAGGTTTTTCCTCTTGATTATATCCTTATTACCACTATAATTGTGTACTTTATCTTCACATCCATGTCTGGTATACGAAATATGGGCATCTGGTTCTTTTGGATACGGGTAAGTAAAAAAGTGCTTGAACATCCATAATCACGCTACTGATGTATCTGTAACATTATATCTTTCTTTAGTTAGTAGTCCTATACACTCAGAATACACTGCAATATCTGGTACATCAGTCTTGGTCCAAATTAACATAACTCCTAGTGCAGAGTCTGCACCGATCTTAACTATGCATAGCTTCTCTGGTTGTGTGTTGCCTAAAACTAGGAAACACCTGAACACCTTTCCCTTTTCTAATTCAACTTTCTGGCAGCCACAGAGTTTGTATCCCTGTCTATTTCAGCATTTGCGCCAAGATAACTTTGTGTGGTAATGGAATTCTCCTCTCTCTCTCTCTCTCTCTCTTTCTCTCTCTCTCTCTCTCTCTCTCTCTCTCTCTCTCTCTCTCTCTCTCTCTCTTTCTTTCTCTCTCTCTCTCTTTCTCTTCTTCTCTCTCTCTCTCTCCTTCTCTCTCTCCTTTCTCCTCCCCCCGTGCTTTCAAATATTTGTGTTGAACAATAACTTACACAAAAATACATCCAGTATTAAGTGACATATCAACATTGTTTGAACAAGTGTTTGATAGTCAAAACAACGGTTCCATACACTCTTCTTCTTTGGGACAACAGTTATAGGCATATTTGAAATCCATAAACCAGTTTTCAGTTTCATGTAGTTAGTGTTCAATAATCTACTGAAAAAATGAAAAGCATAGAGCATTAGCGTCAAAACGTTTTTGTGTATTAGAGAAATCGCAGAAGATGCATACATGTGTATACATATAGTTAAATTGAGTATCGAAATACCAAAAATGAATTGATAACTTTTGTCTCGAATGACGGATTTGGCTAAAATTATTCAAACAAAACCTTTGTCAAAGGTATTTTTTGGAAAGATTCCTTTAAAAAATGAAAAGGTTATTAAGAAAGTGAAAAAAACACTTTCAGCCTAGTTCCCATTAATTTTCAAAAAGTCAACATTTCTGCTTAGTGCACAGCAAACGCCGCTGGATGGAATGGAAAGAATTTGGGCACGAAACGTTAACTCGATTTCCAGGCGGAGTCTGGGGTTATTGCATCCAGTAGTTTTTTTAAATATTTGATAGAGAAGGGGCTGCCTCCTTCTCCCACAATTATAGCTATATCTCGCATGGTGCCTTGCAGGAGAGAGGCTTTTCTGAAAGGCAAGCCACTATTGTTTTTTTGGGATGTTCAATGCGAGAGATAACTGGGGTTATTATGGGAATAACCGCGGCCAGTCGAAAAGAAAAAGTGAAAAAAGGGTAGGGTGAAAAAGGATGCAATGGCATCATGCTAGAGGTGAGTAGAGCGAAGAGGACACCATGTGTCATTGGGGAGTTGAGGGGAGGGCTGGGAACAAAGTTGAGAGCTTGAATGTTTCCTCATAGCCCCAGTGATTTGGTGGGATTACCGTGGTTATAAAAGAAAACCCGAACGGGAATGTAAGTGCGCCACATGAAACAAGTGTTGGGGAGGGAAATGAGAGAGGGCTATGGAGGGAAAAGAGAGTTTAGGGGAGTCGGGAGCATTGGCACTTGCTGAGTTTCTGGGAGGACAGAGGAGTTTTTGATTTTGTGAGCTTTTTACGGAAAACCGTGCTTATTTCAGGGTGCTTCCAGATAACTGCAGTTATTTGTAGACTATAAGAACTGCGGTTATGGGGAAACAAACTTTTAAAAGGAAAGATTTACAAAAATGTGATTAATACTAATAAAATGGAATTTAACAGCTACAGTGAGGTGGGGGGTAATGGGTGTGGCCCAATTATATGGCTACTGGGTTACTTTAAGGAATCGAATGGTGCAATATGGAAGGTGGTCACGGCCGGTCTTCCAAAGGTTTCTCCTCTTTGTACCATCAGCCTTCCAGATCCACGGCCCAGGAAGCCTAGAGAGGCTGGTCCCAGGCCTCTGGCAGCAGAGGACAGCGGTGCAGAACGCCGACCCCGAAACAGGCCTGAACCGGCCGGGACTTTGGGTACCCACGCATGCACCCCGGTGGGCGGGCAGCTGAAGAGGTTTGTCAGTGAGTGGAAGAAGATCACCACCGACAGATGGGTGCTGAACGCTCTCGCCCAGGGACACACCCTGGAATTTCAACACAGGTGTCCGCGAATCCCTCCGGTTACCCGTCAGAAGCAGCACATCCCTCGGCGGCTGGAAGAGGTAAAGGCCATGCTGCAAAAAGTGACGATAGAGCTAGTTCCTCAACGGCACTGGGGCTCCGTAGTCTATTCCTGATACTTTCTGGTCATAAAGAAGACAGGGGGGTGGAGGCCCATCCGAGACCTGCAACATCTCAACAAATACTTAAAGTCCCAAAACGGAAAGATGGTCACGTTGCAGTACATGCCCGGCCAACTGGAGGAAGAGGACTTCTTGACGTTGCTGGACCTGAATGACGCCTATTTCCACTTCCCCATTCACAAGAAAACTCAAATGTTTCTACGTTTCGTGGTGCAGGGCCAGCACTACCAGTTCAAGGCCCTACCTTTAGGATTGAAGTCCACCCCCAAAATGCCTGGCGCTGGAGGCGGCCCATCTACGGGGTATACATATATACCTGTACCACGATGACTGGCTCATATGGGCCTGCTCGTGGGAGTTGGCCATCGGACACACAGAGGCGAACGTCCAGCTATTGATGTGTCATGATCTCTGCTTCCAAAAGGTCAGGGTTTTCCCAACTCGCTTGGAAGCAGATCCATAACCCAGGTTCCGAGTGCCAACCAGTCCCAATTGGGACCTTTTGGACCCAGTCCTGGCGCCAGTGGCACCAGGCTCATAAATATGCCCAGTCCCAGCGCTGGAAGCGCCGGGCTCATAATGCTTGGGTGGACTTACCTGCAGCAGACCATGCTGCTTACTTGCCTGCCAGTTGAGCCTCTGATCCTCTTCTGTTTGGAACTACTTTTCCTGTTGGGTGGGGCAGGAGCCACTCCCTAGGTTCAGAACACTGGAACTCTTCTGGAAAGCAGGAACTCTTTTCTTGGTTTATAGTGAAAAAACCGAATCACAAAATCTCGAAAACAAAAATATCGAATCCAAAATCTCGAAAACAAAAATCTCGAATTTTTTTTTAATACGTTTTTATTTCGAAATAGGGGGGTTCCCCCCTTCAAACCCCCCCTTTTTTTATTTTACCCTTTTTTTATACTTACCTGAACCCACAAATACATATAAATAAATAAATAAATAATTCGAGATTTTTTTTTTTCGAGATTTTGGTTTCGATATTTTTGTTATTCGAGATTTTGTTTTCGGTTTTTTGTCCGACTACCTCTTTTCTTACCTAGGCGTGGCTGTAGAAGGAGACACCTAAGCACTACAGGAGGCTATTTAAACCACACCCGATGGATGAATCTTGCTTTGCGTTATTCTGCATCCTTTGCAGCAGAACGCTCATCGTGTCTTCTGCATCTGATCCTGGGCCTAAGGAAAAAGGCTTACCATCCTGAATCCAGTCTTCAGCAACACCTATAAAGACAAGAAAGAACAGGTTAGCATTACGGTCTTCAGTGACAGCTCTTCACTTACCTGGTCCATCGGCTGTCACCAACGCCTCGCGCTGCATTCCGACATCTGAAAGACAAAGGCTTACCTACTCTTCGTGCGCTCCGGAGGTCTTCACACTGCATTCCGGCATCTGAAAGACAAAAGCTTACCAACTCTTTGCACGCTCCGGAGGCCTTCGGCGCTGCATCCCGCATCTGAAAGACAAAACAAGGTGCGTTTAAAGACATTGGGGAACTTTAATACTCACGTGCCATTACTCCTTTCCACATCTAACCCAGTGGGTATTCCGGCACCCTGCAGCCGCTCCGAACTTGTACCTGCAAAATAAAAAGACAGTTAGAGCGCATCGTGAAGCAGGCAACAAGCGCTTACTTACGTGCTTCCACGAAAAGCCAAACGAACCAGGAGAAGGGAGTCATTCTCCTGGGTTCCCAGTACAGCTTTGGTGATTCAGAAACCAGGGCAAAGGTGGCCAAACATATCGTCAAGAAGCCTAACCAGTGGACTAGGAGAAGGTAGTCATTCTCCTGGTGTTCTTTATGTTGTTTTATGTGTAGGGCTGGAGTTAGGTGGTTGTGGATAGAGGACAGGACTTTTTCATTTGGGCAACCACCCTGACGACGAGCACCAAAGTTTTCCTTAGGTAGGGAATACCCTTTAGAATAGCGAGAGTTGGGCCTTTTTTTCTTATTGTTTAATAAAGAAGTTTTCATACCATGCCACCCCTTTGTTCGACTTGTTCCTCTAGTACGCCACACCGCCTAGTGCGTCCAAAAGAACCATATTCGGCATTGGCCACTGGCCATGGCTAGTGGCTTGGCAGTGTTTTAAAATGTGCTCACTGGCCAGGGCTCAAGGCTAGTAAAGCCAAAGGAACGGAAGATTGAACCACTTTGTTGCGCCCGTGGCGCTCATTGGGCCATAAACCTGGCATCCTGAAGGTGTACTCACACCCTACCAAGATGACCCTCATGACCCATTCTGATTCCCCTAATATGGCTGACAGTTAGGCCATTGCAGCCCATTGAAGGGAGCAGGCTAGTGTGCATGGGTGGGTGAGTATTTAAACCACAACATGCATTTCTCTGTACTAGTTATTCTGCCTCAGCAACATGACTCTTGCTGGAGGTCTCCTGCACCTGAAAAAGAAAAGTACATGGTTAAACACAGATCGCCGCACAGACTACAGTTAAGAACAAAAGCTTGCCTCTCATTTTGACTCAGCCTGCAGTACCGGAGGCACCCGCCAGCACTGGCCCTCTTCATTTTCAGCTCTGCTTCCTCCATCCACTCCATATATCCTGGCACACCGCATACCTGGAAAGGAGGAAGAAGTCGGTGAAGTCGTGCATTTTCTACGCGGAGCACTGCACGCGTAGCGGCCTCAATCACACAATACGAATAACACAAACCGCTTATTCCAAACAGCTGACTAACAACACGCGCGCTCTGCTCAACGGGCAGCGTTTCGCCCCCCTAAGGGAACACATGCACATGGGTATGAGTAAGCTACTAGAACAGCAGGAAAAGCATGTTCAGTAAGAGAGACAAGTTGAAATAGAATTGGATTACAGAATTAAAATAAGAGCTAGACAAGAGCTTGGACAGTGCAACAGAAAGGCAGAAAGAAAGGACAAAGTACAATTGTGCTACGCGCAAGCCAAAGCTGGACTGGGCACAATGCGGTGAAGTAACTGGAGCAAGTCGCTAAGCAGAAGAGGAAGAGGAAACAAGCGCCCCTGCGTCCGTCTGCAGGACTGAGAGCGCCATAGAGCTAACCAGCAGGTGAGCTCAGACTACCTTGGGAAAGGGAGTTGGAGGGTGGGGGGGTGGCCAAGGGGAGTATACACTGCCAGGTGCACGCATGACACATGTGTTCTGTTTAGGAGGGAGTCCTGAGACGTGCAGCTCTACCCCCATCCATCCCAGTTTGCAGAGAGGGGACCCTTCCGATGCTACACAGGGCGAAAACAAGATCGGAGGGTTTGGACGCTCGTGCAAGGTCAAGGTAAGAGTTACAGTTGCTGATGTTGTTACACTGGTGGATGAAGGTTATGCAGGCGGTGCTGATTTTCGTCTGTGCAAGGAAGGGGACCCATGCATTTTTCTTTTGAGGTTTCATGTTTGTGCGCTTTTCAATACTCATCGATGACATCCCAGTGGACTCTCACTAGATGGTTAATCATTATAGATGTTCCTAGGCTTTGAGATGGAACATTGGATCGTCCACAGCATAGAATTTTATTGCAGAATGTGCAAAGTACAGTGTTGTTTGACTTGGAAGAAGCTCCAACTGTCAGCAGTGGTTTTCATTCCAGTTGCCTTTTTGCCTTTTTCCTCAGCTGTGATGGATTTGGAGCCCAAACAATAATGTCATCATCATCACTGCTGTTTCTGTCGTGGTTGGACATGTTCGAATGTCCAAAGAGGGAGGAATAGGTAAAATAATAAAAACAACAACACAAAAAAGACAAGGCTTCAAAAAACAAAAATGGAGAAACTGAACAAATCACAAGACAATGGAAAATAGAATTAGTGGACAAAAGGACAAAAAGGATGAAGGGGTAAGGTGCCAAAAGTGCTTGCAGTTACTCCGAAACCCTTTCACTAGCAAGTACAGAAAGCAATGATAAATGTAAGCCTCTTTTTTGTGGGTGTGGTGATTATTCGTGGCTACAGACTGCCGCACCAGATGACTGAGCAGTCATGTACGTGTGGATGTCGTCAAATGGCATGGGCGTATCCACGCAATACAGTGCAACGTGCGATTGGATTGTTCATTGGCGTGCATAAAATCACATGTAGGAGGTTGGTGTCCTATTGGCTCATTTTTCACATGCGTGTTACGTCAAACGGCATGGGTGTATACGCGTCAATGCATCGCAATGTTTGATTGGATCATTCGTTGACGCACATAAAAGTCACAGGTGCGGAGCCACAGCACATGATATGATTGGCTGATGGATTAGGCACAAAGATGTGTAGTCGCGTTGTCCTATTAGCTCATTTCATGCATTTTTGGCAGGCACAGCTACAAAACCTTTTTTAAAAAAAAATATATATCTATATATATTCATGGAAAAACACCTTAGTTCCAGGAACATGAAATACATTGCAAAAAGCCCCTTGAAATTCAAGGGAAAACACTTAAGTTGCAGGGACGTTAATGTGAACAATAAATTGTAACAAAACCTTTGAAATTCAAGGAAAAAACATTAGTTGCAGGGACATTAAGGTGAGAACTTAACACAACAAAACCCCTGAAATTCAGCTAAGGCCGCCCTAACTTCGTGCACCCTTTTGCGCATCCTTTGGTCCCAATGATGACATCACAGATCACATCACTGATTACATCACGAATTACATTACAACAGTAACTGGCATTAAGCATGGCCTTTAGCCATGGTCAGTGTGCATGGCCAAATATATTCTAAACACATGAATGGGTACTAGTCATGGCCTTCAGTTATGGACAGTGGTCACATCCTTCACCCATGTGCACTGAATATTTTAAAACAGTAACAGGCTACCAACCATAGATTTTGGCCTTTACCAGTGGATACAGCTTTCAACCGTGTCCACTGTATATTATATGCACTGGTCAGGCACTAACCATGGACTTTAGCACAATACTGGCCGGTGGCCACAAGCTTTGGCTGTGACCACTATATATTATAACATATAAATGGGCGACTAGCCATGGCCTTTGACCTTGAGTAGTTTGTACATCCTTTGGCCATGCCCACTGTAGAGTAGATTTTAAAATAATAAAATGCAATAAGCGATGTCCCACTGTGTATTATACAACACTAACCAGCCACTAGCTACGGCCTTCGGCCATGCCCACTGTATATTGTATATACTAACCAGCCACTAGCGATGGCCTTCAACACAGTATTAGCCAGTGGCCTTGGCCGTTGGCTGTGCCGACTGTATATTCTAACATATTAATTGGCACTAGCTATGGCCTTTAGCCATGACCACTAAATATAGCTTTCAACGTTTCCCACTGTATATTTTAAAACAGTGATGGGCTAGTAGGCATGGCTTTTAACCATGCACATTGGTATTTTTGAACACTAACCAACCACAATCTATGGCTTTTGGTGCTGGCCAGTGCACCCAGACTGTGTCACGGCCAAGTCCATGGCCTAAATTTTTATTAAGGTAATCAAAGTTTTCATGAGCTAACTTATAAACGATGGCTTTCGCTGAATTCCATGGGTTTTGTTGCGTCAAGTTCTCACCTTAATGTTCCTGCAACTAAGGTTTTTTCCTTCAGTATAGATATATGTATAAAAACACATGCAATTAGAGGGTTGTAGCACTACAAAAAACCCCTATCAAACATGTCACAGAGTAACCCTAGCACACACGACCATACCAGCTTCTAGAAAAAAGTCTTTATTTAGTCATAGAAAGACATGTAACCAAAAGAAATTGCAATTTTAGCATAATGAGGGCAGACACTTAATAATAGGCTTGTCATTATGGCATACAGGTCTAAAAAACACTCACCCCCTTAGGGTGGAATTCTCCACGTTGTAGACACCAAGCTTCCTCAGGCTGATTTAAATCCACGTTCGTAAAACACCATTATAAGTAACACCGGAAGAGAAACGGCTTGATCATTAGGCTCCTCCCCTTCATCTCATTGTTGCCGGTCATGTGACCACATTAGGTCATGTTCACAAAGATGTGCATCAGACCGCCATATTGAAATGGCCACATAATTATAAGTGTATATGTACATCCATCCCATTATGTTGTCAAGTACACATAAAAGGGATAATTGAGAGGTTTGGAGACGAGCGTTCTGCTCAATGCCAAATTGTCTTACCTTTAAAATAACATTTGTAAAAAATGTATTCATGTGTTTATCAGCGTTAATGCGCTATGTTATAACATGGTTTAGATTCGAACATCTAACCATTACGCCCCAAGGCTTAGAGTGTTTATGAAGCAATGAGACATAGCGCGGTGCAAAAATCTCTCACAGTCTCGAATTGACAAACATTTACGGGTAACATGATGTTCAAGCAGAATTCTGCTATTTTCAAAACATTTCCCCAAATTTGACGATAGAAAGGAGCTAAAGTGCAATTAAGACAACTTACTACAGTATGTTCCTGCAAGCCTCATAACCTTCTAAAGTGCTAGGGCAATGTTGATTGATGTAACAGCTAATAGCAGAATATTC
This sequence comes from Ambystoma mexicanum, assembly GCF_040938575.1. Classification (NCBI taxonomy): domain Eukaryota; kingdom Metazoa; phylum Chordata; class Amphibia; order Caudata; family Ambystomatidae; genus Ambystoma; species Ambystoma mexicanum. Next base: position 662,285,673 of record NC_090927.1, on the reverse strand, counting down.
ATCAAAGTAGCATAATCAATATCTAAAGTGCTAGTGCAATTGTAGCCTCCCTTTAACTTACACAAAGTGCATCACAGCCCAGTTATATACCAAAGGGCAGAGGTCATTAGCATTAACTCATAAACTGATGATGAAATACTTCACTGCATAACCTCTAAAGTCAGTGCAATGATTATGTGCAAAAAGGCATAAAGGCAAACGTTGGCATTCTATATGCGTGAACTAATGATAATATATATATATATTAAATGAAAACATTTTAGTTAAAGTGCAGTTAAGTTGAGCAGATTTAACGCAACAGAATCCTTGAAATTCAGCGGATGCGGGTAGTCATGACCAGCTTAACTCGGTGCGTGCACATTGATGTCCCACATAATGCCTCCTTACCATGCGCCACGTCCAATAGAAATAACAGACTTCGCGCCAGACAAGCCAAATTATATGAACCATTGAGAAGAGCCCTTCCGGCCTTCAACCTCAAAACTATTTAGAAACCCAACCTACGACTGCCTAGCCACTCTAAGTTGCCTTCTCCAACATCCACCTTGAATGTGAATACCCTTCAGCTCAATAACCACAAATCCAAAGTTTGCTTTATCGCTGACAAACCTATCCGAGCCAACAAAACACCTGAGGCCCCCCCCTCTCAAAGGAGCGCTTCTCAATGCTAGATCACTATTCGCACACGCCACCGATGTTGCCGACTTGGATTTCCTCGCAATTACGGAAACTTGGCTCCATAATGCAGCAGAACCTGCTCTTATGCTAGCCATCCCTGATGGCTACACCATAGTCAGACAAGACCGTGATAATGCACGAGGTGGCGGTATTGCTATTATTTCCAAAACAGCTTTTGGTCTCAGACTAGTCCCTACCCGGCTATCACAATCATGTGAAACTCTCACTGCCAAAATTCAGATAAATAACTCGCAATCCCTTACTATACACCTTATATATAGACCACCTGGCCCTCTTGGTACCTTTGAGGAAGACCTGCATAATATAATTATGAATAACCTTAAACCCACCACGCAACTACTCCTATTAGGTGACTTGAACCTAGGCTTTAATGACCAAATGGACAAAAATGCAACGGAAATAGCCAATACGATCAAAGCACTAGGCCTCACCCAAAAAGTCAATAAACCTACTCACCTTAAAGGGAGAATACTGGACTGGATAGTGGACCTTAACTGTTCAGCCACTATTTCTTCCATCTTGCCATTAGCATGGACAGACCACTCTCTGATCTCCTTTCACCTATCCACTATCAGACCTACTCCACTGGCTCAACCACTAGCGCCACCATGTTCAACCAGAAGTAAAAAAAGTATTACGGTAGAGAAAGTTATCCCCGCCATACTGCCCACACTTAACGCACTGCCTGAAAATCTTGACCCTAGCAGCCTAGTTCAGGAATATAACAACATTATGCTCACCACACTGGATAAAATCGCCCCTATCAAACTTAGGCCTAGCAAACCAATAGCCCACTTAAACAAATGGTCCACTCCACAACTCAAAGACCTCCGCACTTTAAAGAATAAAAGTGAAACTAATTGGAGGCTCTGCCCCTCTAGCGAGAACAAAGCCAAATTAACCACACTTTCCTCACACTACAAGAAGAAAATGTGCCAGGCAAAACGTAATTCATACGACGAACGTATTGCTAACTCAAATTCAAGCATGAAAGAACTCTTTTGCATACTCAAAGAATTAGAGTCCCCTATTGCTATTCCTGATGTCTGCACCAAGGACAAATCCTGGTGTACAGACATCCAACAGGCCTTAGTGAATAAAATTGGCACACTCCAGAATAAAATTCAACAAAAAAAAAAGCTCTAAATTTACAGCACTCGCCTAACACTCTCCTGCCTAACGAGTCACCATCGGCACATAATACTACCTTCTATTTTTCCAAAATGTCGACCCTAGAGGTAGAAAAAATGATCCTATCTTTGAAGCCCTCAAACTGTAAAGGCAATATCTGCCCAGCACAGCTAATAAAAGATGCTGCTAGAGAACTCTCCCCATTCATAACCAAACTGATAAATGCCTCATTTGCTACAGGTACCATACCCGCCAACCTCAAACAATCCTGGGTGTTACCACTCCTCAAGAAACGGACACTAGATCCTCTTATTCCCACTAACTACCGGCCCATTACTACGGTCCCATTTCTACTAAAAATATTGGAAAAGGCCGCCTACATTCAAATTCAAAAGCATTTAGAATTGCATAAACTTCTAGGCAACAGACAATCTGGTTTCCGTCCACTACACGGAACAGAGACAGCCCTAATCAACCTAAAGTCCCAAATAGACGAGTTGAGAGACAAAGGAAAGACAGTACTCTTGCTCCTACTTGACCTCTCTGCCGCATTTGATTTGGTCAACCACAAGGTCTTATGCCGGCACCTTGACTATGCAGCTCACTTCTCCACGGACGCCATCAAATGGATTGAGTCCTTCCTGAGTGAGAGAACTATGAGAGTTTTCTCCCCCTCAGCAGCTGCCGACCCTACACCCATCCTATGCGGTGTTCCCCAAAGGTCCTGCGTCTCGCCTACCCTCTACAACATCTTCACTAAGCCACTGTTCGACGATCTGGACCAGCTGGGTATCACCTACACTAACTATGCAGATGATACTCAGATTCTCCTCCCACTTTCTGGGATTACGGTACGGACATGGGTTTAGTGAACAAAGTTTACCTTATCATCCAAGCATGGATGGCTATTCATGGCCTGTGCTTGAATGATGATAAGACTGAACTTATAATTCTGGGTTCGCAGGCCACTATCAAAAAACTAGGCCAAGAATATTCATCATTGAATATTGACGGCAATACCATTAAAGTTTCCAAGGAAGTAAAACCCTTGGATTCTACTTGGACTCCACACTGTCCTTTGATAAACAGGTCAAATCCCTTACCTCGGCTACGGCTTACACCTGCAAATTACTCAGAGCTGGTAAACCGTTCCTCTCTGACAATAGCTGTCTGATCCTGGCTAGAGCTCTAATACTCTCCAGAATCGACTACTGCAATGCCCTCTACAGTGGGGCCAATAAATCTACCATTCGAAAGCTCCAAACACTACAGAATAACGCCTTAAGAGCAAATAAGAAAACCCACATCTCTTCCTTGAGACGCCAACATAAATGGCTATCCACATCTAACAAAATACTACTAAAAATGCTTTCCTTGACACATAAAGCCCTTAACAACGCAGCCCCTAGCTACCTCACAGATAAACTTCAGAGAAGAATTTCTCTTAGACCTACCAGAATTGGGAATACTAATTGTCTGACTATCCCCAAATACAAGCTCACCACCATCGGGGGTAATAGCTTTATTGTTAAGGCAGCCAAAAGCTGGAACTCACTGCCTCAGGAGCTGAGAGCAGACCAACCCTACTCACACTTCAGGAAAAATTTAATAAAACATATCACTGCTACGAATCCTTAGTCTCCCATCACCCTTGAGGACTTGCCCACTTCTAGTGATTTGATCCTCCTGCAGTAACAGCAGACTACTGTATTAACATTGACTTCTGCATTAATTTCTGAAGACCTTGTGCATTGTGATCCATTCGGGAGCCAGTATTTTACAAAGGGCCCCACGTGGCACATTTATCTTCTGTACAGTGCCTAGTATTCAGTTACTTAAGTTCTTCGGCTATTCCTATTTTGCACATTGTATATATCCTGTATTCTTGTAAAAAACGGTATATCTTGCTATATGTAAATATTGTAACCTGTGTATACGTAACTATGTAAGTTTTGCATTTCCTTATTGCTGCGCCCTTTTACTCACAAGTCTGGTGCGCTTAACAAATGAATAAACAAACAAACAATGCTATGTCCCCCATAATGCCATTTTGTATGTCATTGTGAATCTCTTCTCTTATAATATAAATGTGCTAATGGGCTTTGCAACTGGAACACAAGTTAAACTGGTCTTGACTTTCCACATCCACTGAATTTCAAAGGTTTTGTTGCGTTAAATCTGCTTAACTTAACTGCACTTTAAAGTTTATTCATTGAATTTCAAGGGTTTTGGTATATCATAGTTTTTATTAGGGGCCACTAGCTATGGCCTTCGTATATGTTCCCCCAATATTTTAATAGTCTTTTGGGTCCACTAGCCAGGGCCTTCGGACGTGCCTACTGTATATTTTAGAACACTACCAGGCCACTAACCATGGCCTTTGGCCGTGCCCACAGTACATGATCACAGTAGATGATCCCCCAATGTTCCTTTTGGTTCCACTATGTGGCCATGGCCGCACATGTCTTTTGGGCCCACCAGACAGGGCCTAGAGCCCTGTCCAGTGAGCCCGGCCTTTGTCCGTGCCCACTCTATATTTTAAAACAGTGCCGAGCCACTAGCCATGGGAATGTGAGTGAGCATGGCATGCATAATTGGGTGTGAGTCTCCGGTAGTGGTCCTGACAGCAACTGGAAATGCAGCCTCAACTTCAACTGCAGAGACTGTTCTTTTACCGATTTCCAATCTTTCCATGATGCACGTCATGTGCAAACGATGCCCCAAATGGGTAGTCAAGGGAGATGTCACAATTGAGCAATGTAAGAAGTTAATCGCTGAACATCAGATTAACTATCACGCTTATTTATTTTTTTAAGTGGCAATTTTGTTCCCCCCTCTTTCTAAATATATATTCAGTTTAAAAACTTTGATAAAGGGACGTTATGGTTAAATTGCATTACTAAAACCCTATGAAATTCAGTGAAAAAAACTTTGTTAAAGGGACGTTATGGTTAAGTTGCATTACTAAAACCCTATGAAATTCAGTGAAAAAAACTTTGTTAAAAGGACATTATGGTTAAGTTGCATTACTAAAACCCTATGAAATTCAGTGAAAAAAACTTTGTCAAAGGGACGTTATGGTTCCAAGTAAAACCAAAAAACCCCTGAAATTCACCAGTTATGGTAAGCTAAGCAACCATAACTCGTGCCACCACCGTGCACTGCTAAGACTAACACCCTGGACATCAAAGGTGACATCTCAAATGTCATTGATGACATCACTGATGACATCTTATGTCTGGCTCCCTCTTTTCTCCTTTACTGACATATCTAGGCCAGTAACAGTCAGGAACTAAAAATTCAAAAAGTAGTATATTTGTAGACTTAAACTTCAAATATGTTCTTAAAGTAATTCACTTCGGGTTTACTCACAGCATATGAAACATATACATTGGGGAAAACACAGACTTGGAAGACAACAATGCTTTCTATGTATGAAGATGATCAGTAAGGTTATCAACACTTTCTTATAGTTATGTTGTTTTTTTATTACTGTACTTTCCCTGGATATGCTCATATTTGTATACATTGTACTACTTTCCTTAGGGTCCAGTCACATTATGTGTTATTTATATAGCGCCTTAATCCAAAGCGCTTTACAGAGAACATATTTATATACAATATCACCCAACCGAAATTGGTACTCATTTATCGACCTCGGAAGGATGAAAGGCTGAGTTGGCCTTGCTGGGATTTAAACCTGCAACCGGCAGATCACGCTCAGATCACAGCAGCGAGCGCTCAATCCGCTGAGCTATCTTACCGGCTTACATAGGGAAGTAGTAGCTTTGAAGCAGAGCAATCATTTCTGTGCATAAAGATAATCAGTTAGATTATTAACATTGTCTGGTAATACTGCTGTTTTCTTGTTTATTTCCTTTTTCCTGTATATGCTCATATTTGTATGTGTTGTCGTCTATGTTTTGATTGCAATAATGCAATTATGTAGTAAGTGAGTTTTATTAGCTACTTATTAAATGTTTCACAGTACGCAAAACTGTAATAAGTAAGCATTTATCATTTTACTATTCAACATGGCAAGATTATTAATATTGCACCTTCATCATGTATGCTGCACACAGTGCCTATGTTTCTACATGAGTAGCTTAGTATGCTGGAAATAACCTCATAATCGAATGCTATTTGTATCAATGCATTGCTTAATGCACTACGTACCTCATGATATTTATTCCAATGATCCTTGACACTTTATCAACATTACAATAAGAATCCCTTGTACAGACTTTTCATGAAAAGTAAATGCACATGTGATGTCATCAGTGATGTAATCAATGGCATTTGTGCGTCCCAATTTTTTATTTAAAACCATACTTTTAAAGGAAATAGCAAAACTGTACATTTTTTAAAGTACTTTTATTTCACAATAAACGCTCCGAGAACATCCAGCGATTGCCATAATCAAGCAAATGGGTAATTTTTTTCTTCGTTCTCGATCCACAAATGTTTATTGTGAGTCACGCAGTGTTCCTTTTGGGTATAAAAAGCTCATTGGATGCACTGTGAATAGCAGGGCTGTGGCATCAGCTTGGCGCTAGGCCACCTTAAACTGTCAGGTTGCTCCTTATCAATGGTACCGCGTAAGGGCACATCGGCCCGTGGCGATCGTCCCAAAAAAGAGTCATTGTTATCCAGCCATTCACGTGTTTCTGCAGCTTCCGGTTGAAAAACCCGTCAGCTGGTATCTGGAATCGATAACAATCGCAAGAAAGGCAGGATGTATCTGTTTAAAAACGATAACAGAAATGTGTCTCGGTAGCCGATCTTTAGTACAGCGTGTCATTTTACCCATTAATTCGGCACTGTGTTAAAACCAATGATGAACACGTACGTGAAACAATGGGAACACAGAGAAAACAACGTGGAAAGTAGTCTTCAATTTACTTCAAAGGTTACTGCTATGCAGTATGTTCAGCTCGAAATGGGATGCTGACGCTACAATCAGGGAGCAAGGTAAGGGCAAGAAGAACATATAGATGGAATTTTAATTAAATATTAGCGTCAAATTACACGTTTGTGGAACCTGGGAGAACCCACTAGTGGACTACATGCATCTCGATGCTGGACTGGCCATGAGCCCGAGACAAAGGCAAGAACACACCCAGGTTGTATTTGCGTGTTGTTGCAATATGACACAAACAACAACCGAGTACAATGTAAGCCAGCAATAACGGTCGGCGAATGATAAGTTGACTTGTTGGTCTATAAAATCGTCGAAGGTAAAACTTACATAATGTTTGGCATTTCCATTCTGTCGGCGTAATGCAGACTCTCCGTTCAGGTCATAAAATTAAATTACCCACACACCCATTGATTTAATCAACAAACACAGTAACTGAGCAAATTGCAAAGTACACTGGTTTGAACTGTAGTACTTCTAAAGTGCTAACTATGAGGGTCTACTATGCAATGCAATACTCATTATAAACTACCTACACTAACATGTGTGTTTTTCTTTTGTCACAGTGATTGACAATAAATGTCTGTTCCAATTATCCATGTCATGAAAAACTGCAAAAAAACAATGGGGTTCCTGGGAGGCTCTCTGCCAGTCATTAGTCCTGGGTACGAGAGCCTTTCCCAGGTTCTTTAGCTCACTATCTTTCACAGAGGAGAAATATCCCAATCATATCAGTCTTTGTCCTGCCCAGGGTCAGTCCAGCAGCGAATTGCTAGGCAATTCTCCTCTCAACAAGAGTACCAACAGCAACCCCAGACATGTGTTTCGGTCTGGTTGGACTTCATCAGTAGCGTGGACCTGTGCCTCTCTAAGAATAGTGAGTAAGGGATCCACTTCTGGATTCCCCTAGTAACTTAGGGTAGGACCCAAAGTTACTTAAATATGAAAAAACAAGGGGGTTCCTGGGAGTCTGTCTGCCAGACATTAGACCTTGGTGCAAGAGCCTTACACAGATTATTTAGCTCACTACCTTTCACCCAGGGGAAATATCCCAATCAGATCAATATTTGTCCTGCCCAGGGGCAGTCCAGGACCGAATTGCTAGACAATTCTCCTCTCAACAAGAGTACCAACAGCAACCCCAGACACATGTTTTGGTCTGATTGGACCTCATCAGTAGGGTGGAGCTGCCCATCTGTAAGAATAGTGAGTAAGGGGTCCACGTCTGGAATCCCCTAGTAACTTAGGGTGAGACCCAAAGTTACTTAAATATGCAAAAAACAAGGGGTGTCCTGTGATTGCTATTGGTACTCTTCTTCAGAGGAGAATTGCCTAGCATTTCGGTGCTGGACTGCCCCAGGGCAGGACAAAGACTAATATGTTTGGAATATTTCTTCTCTGTGGAAGATAGTGAGAGGAAGACTCTGGTAAGTCTCTCGTAACCAGGACTAATGTCTAGCAGAGGGACACCCAGGACCCCTCTTGGTAATTTGCATGAAAAACCTGCATAAACCACAAAAAGTCAACAGTAAGTATATAATGATTTGACTCACAAACACCACAGCATAACTGTCGTGATGCCCGCTCCCGGGGAGCCGGTTCAAGCCCGGCGTCCCCGAAAGCGGACATCCAGTCCCCAAGGAAGGGCCCAGCAACCCCATATAGGGGCCCTTTGGACAGTGTCCTGGCGCCTATGGCGCCAGGCTCATAAAAGACATCAGTCCTGGCGCCATAGGCGCCAGGCTCATTATGGGAATGCTTGGGTGCACTTACCTGATGCAGACCATGCTGCAGGATCCCGGCCTCCTCGAGGCCTGAAAGGAACTACTTTACCTGTGGGACTAATTTACCATCCGGGCGTGGTCTGGGAAGGATACATACCTGGAACTTCTTCCAAGGCTATTTAAACCCCACCCGAACAGCCACACGTGCTTCGCGTTGTTCTGCATCTAGCAGCTGGACGCTCACCGTGTCTGCTCCTGCATGCTAACTTCTGCCACTCCTGCCAGCATCCTGGATCACCTGCAAAGGAAGAGAAGAAGAGAACAGAAGAAGGAAAAGTCCTTACCTGCTAAATCCGCATCCCGGAGACATCTCGCCGACAATCCTGAAAAGGAAGACTTTAATTTAAAAGCTCATCGCGTCGATCGCTGCAGCGCCGCATTCCACTCACCTTTACAGGGCGCCTCCATGTTCAGTAGCGATCATCCGGATTCGCAGTCACGCCCCAGCGCCTAGGGAGAAAAAACACCAGAACAAAAGGTGAGAGAGAGAAGGGAATAAGGAAAGCTAAATCTCCATGTTAAGACTTACCTGTTGATTCATTCCCTCTTCATTTCAGGTCCGCGCCGCATCCTGGCATTTTCGGACCCCGGGCCCTAAGGGGAAAAAGAGACATCAGCGTTAATGAGCGAATGAAAAGACATTACCAAAAAACGCTCATTAAAGACTTACCTGATTTCTACAAGGATTTCACCGCTCATCTCGGGTCGGTGCCTGTTCCCCGGCATTCCGTACCCCGGCCCCTATGGGGAAAAAGACACTAGCATTAGTACATTAATGCATGGACACAAGGGGAACCTCTTATCAAAAAACTTACCTGGAAGCCAAGCAAGTTTGGTTCTCACCAATCCGAAAATCCAGTGAAGTAACTGGATACCAACGCGCCCCTGCATTAGAAGCAGGATGGAGAGCTCGTCCTTCCAGACCCTAAGGTGAGACGCTACGAGAAATCACAGAAGGGTTTCAAGGAGGGTGAGAGGGGAAAGTGGGAGGCCGATTGCCTTACCCCGCAGACAGTTAATCCCCTATTTTCGCCTACAGAAGGATACTTCTGCGAGCCAGACAAGCCAGATTTGGGGGCCCGGTCCAGTCCGTCTTCCGAACCCTGCGCATCACCTTAGAAGAGGTCACAACAGCGCGAACCAGGCCAGCGCCTCCGTAGGAGTCAGGTGAGCGTAACAATAACACACCCATTCAAGCAAACACCTCACCATACACCACAATCCACAATGTTTGCTTCCATGGGTATCTTATGCTGCAGCGCTTGTTACCAAACACTACGATCTTGACTGCATGGCCTGGCCAAAACTCTTTATACAGCCTCATCAAAAGAAACACTATGTATATACTAATCAAACTCACCACCACAACAACATAACACAGCCATGCAAACAAACACCTCATCAATAAATACAACCCAAAATGTGAAGAGTCTTCAATATCAACATTCTGAACACAATCCAACAAACAATCTAAGACACATCATGGCACTGTCCTATAAAGACTATTACTCTACTACCAATCAGTACACACATTTTTTAAAACATATCCCCTAAACAGCCCACATACCACAGTCAAAATCTTTGATATCATGCGTATTATGCTGCGGTGGTTGTAGCCAGAACCTAGAGTCTTGGGTGCATGGCCGAAGGCCTACGGCACTTCGCCCATAGGCCCTGGCCACAACCACCGCAGCATAACACACCCATAGAAACAAACACCTACAAAATAACCACAACCCGAAAACATAATACATCCACCTAAAAACCTACCCACTTCAATGAACATTCTAAAAATGATTACAACCAACGTAGAAACTCTTCAATACATACCCTCTTCACCCAATGCTCTTCTAACGGCCCAAAACCAACATCATACTAAACTAAAATAGCCAGTAGTGCCCCCAGTGTTTATTATGTCAGCAGATACCGCGAACACATCACAACCTCCTCCCACCCAAACAAATACAGCATTTGACCCATCTCTTACTCCCCACCCTCTCCAAGCACTCATACACACCAACACACTCCCCATAATTGGATTCATGCTCCCTTCCAGCACATGTCCGTGCATCCAATATGGCGGGTGCATCGAAACAATTTGACGCACCTCATCCCAGCCAATCAGAGAACACGTTGTGCGTCCACGTCCACGTTAATGACGCAAGCCGATTATCCAATCGGTGTCCTGTCCGCGGAGGACATATCACTTATTTTTTTGCCTTACGTTTTGGTCATTTAAAAAAAAAAACTACTAGACTAATTTACACCAAATTAACAAAAGCACGCTTTCGGGACCAAGCCGCTGCTCCTGCCGCAATTTTGGTGAAAATCCATCCAGCGGTTTGGGCTCTAAGCGCGACAGCAATGTTTTCCCATTATGTCTATGGCAAAAAAAGAAAGTTTGGGAACCCCCTGTAACTTTGCCCCCCCTTGACCAAACTGCAAAAAAATATAGTGGGCCATATACTTCAGCGCATATGTAGCTCAGACAAAGACTTCCATGAGGAAGCCAAATACATTTGTAAAATATTTGTAAACAGAGGATATGCTAAAAGCACAGTGGTTCAATGTTATGATAAAGCTAAAACATTGAACAGGACAGATCTTTTCAAACCTAAAACTAAATCCGAAGATAAAGTGATCAGATTCATTACAGGATTTAATCATCAGGCATCAGCTATCAAATCCATTATGCATAAACATTGGAAGGTATTGACCACTGACCTTGCCCTATGCAAAGTTCTGAACTCATGTGACATTTTGGAAAGCCCCTACTTTAAATAACATTCTAGCCCCTAGTATGGTTGTAACTGACAATGACACTCAGAAATGGCTCTTTAATAATAGTCACAAGGTTGGTTTTGCTAAATGCTGTAAGTGCAAAATGTGTGATTACGTTTCCAAGAAAACCTTATGTCAGCTCTAGTGGGCTGACGTGGAAACACAGAGATCTCATAACGTGCATCACTAAATTTGTGGTTTATGTTGTTATATGCAGCTGTGGTCTACACTATATCGGCTCCACGATAGGACCGATGAAATTGCGCATCCTCCAACAGTACAGAGTAATTGGGAATAAAGATCTAACCTACTCTTTGCCGATTCATTTTGTAGAAAAACACAACAACAAAGTCAAGGACATGTCGTTCTTAGATTTAGCTCATGTTCCCCAACATAAAAGGATGGGCAACAGGGAGCTAAAATTATGGCAACTTGAAGCCAAACTAATATGTACGTTTGAAACAGTCAAACATAATGGGCTTAATATAGATTCCGAACTATATGTCTTCTAACATGAATGAGTAATTTGGCCACATTATTTCATAGAGAATCAGTGGAATTGTAATTCGAAAGTGCATCATCTTTGGCCTTTTGAGATGATTTGTAATGCCTTTTTGTCCATATTGGAATGGATAGGCAGAACCTATGATATCCATTTTGATATAGCCTATTGTAAACCATATATTATTGTTTTCTGTCTCTGTATCCTTATTAATGATTTACCATTATTATTATTTATTTCTCCTCTCTTCTACTTTCTCATCTTTCCGTTACTATATCTACTCCTCCCTTTAACTATAGTTTTTCACTTAGAAGCCTCTGTACTCTTTCTGTTGTAGTAACTAGAATCACTTTGTCATTTTCAGTTTTTTACCCCAGACAGGATGCTCTTCAACATGGGGTTACCTATCTAGGTTGTGGTGTCAAAAGAACCCTCACTGGAGGAAAAATAATACCATAGCAATATAGGGGCATAATGGAACCCCCATAAGTTAATTAATTTATTCTGGTTGAATATTGGAGAGAATATTGTCTCTAGACCCCCTTGTTAATTTGGAAGGTAATGGCAAGGCTTATTAAGACCCGATAGCATTAGCACTTTAACTTTGTTGTATTCTATTTTGTAGTGTCTCTAATCTATAATTGCAGTACTTATTGGGGATAGCCGACAACATGCCACTAGCATATACTGTAGCTCACTCTGAGCTGTTGTGAAAGGCCAGTACTTTCTCAGCAGCATGCAAAGTTCATTTTTGATGTTAACCGTAATGCATTCTGGACATTGAAGTCCGACTTTGTATTGTGTTGTAAGTATTAATAGGCCATTCCTGGGGGATCTTGGGTTGACAATAAATGCTGCACTCTCCTTTCAGGCTTTTTTAAACTTGCACGACTGGGGTGTGAACAGCTGTTAGGTGGGGATGGTTTCCTAATCTATGCAGCCGAGTATATATTCACTGGCACACTTGTGCACAATTCTCGCAATATCAGTATATATATATATATATATAGAAGAGGATGCCAGTACTTCCACAGATGTCTCAAACTCCAGTAATGAGAGTACCCCCATCAGGCTGATTTTTTTAGAGGAAATGAGACTCTTACATCAAGTGGGAAAAACGGGACAAGTGCGAAATACAAACAAAAGCAAGCAATTCCCAAAAACAAAGTCATCAAAAGGAGGTCAAGGGGGCGCCGGGGACAAAGGAAGAAAAGGAGAGCAATCGACAGGCTGTCTGACGCGCTCTGGCAAAACCAAGAAAGCTTCCCAGTAGAAGATACCATGCAAGTAATCAACTTATCTAACAGAATCTTGACTCAATATGAACAAGAAGTACTAGAAAAAGGCCTTTCCTTTTGCCCTACTGCTGACTTTGACTATTCCCAAGTAAGAATCGATCTGTACTGTTTTATTCACAAATTGAGACTGACTAAATTCTATGCTGGTCTAAATGATGCACCAACGCCTGGACAGAACAAAAATCCTTCACAATTGAACATCAGCGATATACCAGTATTAAGAGATCTTGTAAATCTAGTAGATATGGATACCATCCAGATTCCTTCACATGCAATACAAGACGAGTGGCAAATTGAATTACCCATGGAAATAGACACTGGCATGGCGATTTCTAGTGGAATGAAAAATAAGTCCAAATTCAATCCCTCTTATGTATTCTGCCCAACGATAGATCTCTTTGAGGACCTTGTTATAGATGATCTAAAAAAACTGGCGGTCAGACCACATGCAGCCCAGAATTTGACGAAACTACAACATCTAGCGATGGAAAATTTACAAGCAGATACGTCAATCATTATTAGATCCTCGGATAAAGGTGGAAATGTGGTAGTTCTCAATACTAAGGACTATCAAAGAGAAGCAGCTCAGCAATTGAATGATCCAAGCAATTATGTTAAACTGCCTTGTGACCCTTACCCTGAATATAAAGTGCAATATGACATCATGTTGGAGAGATGGTATAGTCTGGAACTAATTTCCATTAAAGAGAAACAGTATCTAACTAAAAACCATCCTAAAACTCCAATTATTCACTTTATACCTAAAATCCATAAGTCCATGACTAGACCACCAGGAAGACCTATAGTGGCATCAATAGACTCTCTCTTCGAAAACACCTCAAAGTTTGTTGATACATTTTTATTTCCCTTTGTAGAAAATGTACCCTCATATACAAAGGATACTACAACATTTCTGAACAAAATTGCACACATTCCATGGCAATCTGACTTTCTTTTGGTTACATTAGATGTTGTTTCTCTTTATACGTGCATTACTCATTCTAAAGGTATACAGGCAGTTAAAAGATTTTTGTCAACAGGATCTTTGAGTTTTCGTGAACATTCCATTATGCTTTTGGATATGCTGTCTCTCATCTTGACCCATAACACTTTCATGTTCGATTCCACATATTACAACCAAATTTGTGGGACGGCTATGGGCACAGCAGTAGCTCCGACTTTTGCTAATTTATACATGGGCGCATGGGAAGAAGATCTTTTTTCTAATGATGACTATAAAGAACACAGACAAAGTAATTATGTGGCAAAGGTATATTGATGATTTATTCATCATCTGGAGTGGGACGAGTGTGGAATGGACACATTTCTTTCATGTTTTGAATCAAAATCAGCAGAATTTAAAATTTACGGAACAACATAGTGAAACAGAAATAGTCTATTTAGACATAAAGGTGAAAATCATTGAAAATAATATAACCAAAGAGCTGCATAGAAAAGAAACGAGTACCAACATATTATTACACGCAACAAGTGCGCACCCACAAAGTCTCAAAGACAGCATTCCATTCGGTGAGTTTTTGCGAGTGAAAAGAAACTGCAGTGTGAATGAAATATGGGAGACGAATGCCAAAAAAACTGCGTATAGATTCCTAACCCGAGGCTACAAAAGAACGGTTATAAATAAAGCCTACAACCGGACCTGTGACAAAACCCGCGAAGCAATCTTGGCCAAAAAAAGCACACTCGGGGATCAAACAAAGGATCAATTGCACGAAAACAGCTCACTCAGATTCATCACTACATTTAACTCTGGAGCCAAAGAAACAAAACACATTTTAAACAGACATTGGCACCTTTTGAAACGCGATATGGATATCAGCCCACATTTGCCGACACATGCCACTGTGACCTATAGAAAACCTCCATCTATACAGAAAAAACTATCGCCCAGCATGTTCCAATCAACTAAAAAGAGTATGAATACCTGGCTAACCAGTAAAATATCAGGCTTTTACACCTGTGCCAAATGTAAAGCATGTCGGTATGGAATAAACATGAAGGTTTTCTCACATCCTCGAACGAGGAAAGAAGTTAAAATCAAACGAGACTTGAGATGCTCCACACAATTTGTCATTTATGTGATTACCTGTTCTTGCAAGTTTTGGTACATTGGTAGCACTAAGCTGGAAGCCAAATTATGAATACTACAACATCTACGTGCCATCAAGAACCATGATATGACGTACCCACTTGCAAAACACTTTGAAGAGGTTCACAAAAACAACATTAGTTCCTTCAAATATTTTGTCATTGAATCAGTGGGTATTCATCCCAGAGGAGGGGACAGACTCCGAACTCTAAGACAATTGGAATCCAGATATATAGTAGACTTTAACACTAAATATCCGGGAGGACACAATCGTGATGAAGAATTATATGTATTCTTGGGTTCTCAATAATTCAAGAAATTCTGACTACTTTAATAATCATCATTACTATCTAGTTGTTTGGGTGTATTCACATGACAACCTGGGTATATACGTGAACGTCTGTACTCTCTGAATTCCCTGGTCTTACTAATTTTTCTACCTTTTTGTATATCTATGTTTTGAAAATCTGGTGTTCTTACACCATAAACTAAGGTTTCTAGAATATTATGTCTGATTTGGATGCTGATGCATCCCTGTGCGGTTCTTTCTGCATTGATTTATCATTGTCTATTTTATTCTCATAGTGTACAGCACTAACATTTTTTAATTTTTATTTTTTATTTTCTCACACATTTTTGAAATGAGACTGTTTTACATTTTTAGAAATAGTGTATAGTTTTTTATCAATATGCAAAGTGAAGTATTATCAATTTTTTGTTTGTATTATATGAAAGCAGCACCTCTCCTAAACACATGATGGTTAAATTACAACATATATGTACCCGTATAGGTCGGATGCTGCCCTCACTATTGAACCAGATCAACTTTTATGGTTTCAAGAATATTTACAACATGTTTTACATTTTATAGGATTATGATGGCTTCTGCAGCATATTCATGTCAAGTTGATCTGATTTGTGTATATTAGATTATACCATGGAGGCACCCGCAAGGGCCAAATACAGCCTCAAGCAATAACACTAGGCGCCCGCAAGGGTAACATACTGCCTTTTTACTGCACCAGATCAACTCACATATAGCCTTATGATCACTGCTTAAACCATATTTGGTTTTAACATTTGTACTTTACAAGTAGCACCTTATTGATAGCACTTAGCACTTTGGTAATTAATAATCCTCTAATGTTTACAATAGCACACAAGCACTTTACTATTTATGATATATTTGTGATTTTGTTATTAATGTTTACAATGTGTACTCTGTAAACTCTTGACAGCAAACTCCGGTTCAAGCTAAGATATTGTGTTGGCTCACTTGAGCTGTTAAAACATATTCAGTGAAATATAAAATTATGAAAAACTGTTTGCCTCTAACCTTGTTAGTAATGGTGACAACTATCATGCCAAACATATTATTTTAAATTACTATTTTAAAATAACGTTTCTTTAAAAAACGTCCACCTTTAACCCACTTGGGCTAATAGGTATTCGGGACGAGAGCGAGGACCAAATCATTTAAATAGTATCAAAATATTATTATAAGTAACAGAAAATACAATGGTTTTTCTTACTAAGTGCTTTAAAGTGAGAGGTCACACAGTTCCAATATGGCCACCTCCTTGACTAACAATCATCATTGCATTTAAGTAGTAAACATCAACAATGGAGGCACACACTATTCTCTATAAGATTACAGTCCTCTCTCTCTGTCACATACCAGACGAAGACCGAGTAGGGAGAAACGCGTCGTTTTTTTCTGCGCATTCAAGACTGCTTTGACCTCCTTGTCTATGTGGTTTTAACTAATAAAGGACACTTTAATTGCACAATACACAAAGACGGTTTGTGGATCAATTGGAGAAATACAACGTTTTGCTGGAAAACACAGCCGGAGCGCCGATGCGACACGGATTGGCTTCCAATCCACTTCTTTTGTGTATATATGCTTTTAGAAACGGGCCAAATATCGCGTGACAGGCGACTCCTTACCTAGCCATCTGCTAGTGTATTTTTACACTAGCAGTTTCTGCGCACATTGGCTGCCTTATTTGTCACCTTTATAAATAGGTTACTCTACCCCATTCCAATATGGTGGACCATTACATCGTGCAGACCATAGAGATCTATGGGGATGGTAGTATCCCTTTTGGTCATATGGCCTAACAGGCATAGGGGGAGGAGCCCGTCACCCGATTTTCGCTGCACTTTCTTTTAAAATGCGCAAGAAAACAGAGGATTGATAACTAGCCTGAGGAAGCTTGTGTGCTACTTCTGGTCTGCACTTTTATGAAGATGATAATTTTGTATCTTGTATGTGATGCACTAATTTGAATGTATTAAAGGAATTATTTTTGTACTTAAAGTCTGGTCTAGTGTGCTTGGGTGTTTGGCAAATTTCCTCGATTATAGCCGTCTATCATCCTGTGGCTATTGTGGGTATTTACTGTTAGTTTATTATATATATATATATAATAAACTATGTGTATATATATGTGTATATATATATATATATATATATATATATGTTGCATTTTATTTTAATTCCCTTTGTTCTATGTTTCATCCCTATGTGTTTTCCTCCGCTATTCCACTCCCCTTTTTCCATCCCCAAAACGGCCCTTTTAAGGGTCATCTTTTATGTTCCAAAAATAGATAACATTGAACACTAACTGCAAACACATATTACATTATCTATTGTAATTTTTTTTTATGCAGTTGCAGTAGTCAAAATCCCTGAATTATTTGTTTGTAGCCACGGTTACACTGCTAACAGGAGAAGCAGTTTAACCACGAATGAAAGCACCCCAGTCGTGGCTCGCTTTAGCCGCATAAGCAAAATCCTGTAATTCATTGGTTGATACTGTAGCCACGGCTACCAACAATATCTAAAAAATATACAGCTCTGTGTCTGTACATACCTGCATTAAAGATATATATCATATTGATCAAATAACTTACCAAATACCTTCATTCATATTTTCTTCTTTCTTCCATATTATCAACTCTGAAACCAAATTAAATATAGTTTATAACAAAACAAAAAGAACATTATTTTTTTTTTCATAATGGTACCAAGTTAATACTGATTGTATTCCCAATATACAACCATTAACAGGTTGTATTCATTAATCATACTTTAGAGGAAAGAAACTTCTCATTGGAGAGAACAAAAATCTTCTATTCAGTTATTTGAACTATTTAACAATAATTATCTACACATATACAAATTATACAGTATCTCACCTTCTACATGTATATGTATATAATAACATGTACAATAAAAATGTAAACAATTTTATAAAATAAAAATGGTATCAAAAAAACACCCTTCACAAAATAACACTTTAAAAAACTAAGAGCTGCTACAGTGTAGTATAGGAAGAAAATGCAGTATTATCACTTCATCTATACTAACCATTTCGGTAACTACGAACTGGGTTTTGCATCAGCAAATTCTAAAAAGATGTGCCCACAAAATACACAGATAAAACCATTTCACTAAAATGAAGATATGTTTAAATACTGTACAAGCATTGTTTAATATTAAATGACAAATTAACAGATTAATGTATGCAACCTTAACCAAGACATACAACCTAACTGTGTCTTCAGTTTTACAAATAAATGGAGACATGCCAACAGTGTAACATTATTTTGAGTATTAATCTTTTTAAAGTATAGAAATACCTACATTTCACATAATGGGTACATAATAGAAACGTTTGTGTGTAAACATATCACTTAGCAAAAACGACACTAATACCCTAACAAATGTCATTTCCATACTTCTTATAAAATATGAGTGCTTCCTTTGTTTGGCCACCTACACACATGAGAGGTAGATAATGACATATTATAATGTACACATCATATTTGCATTTCTTAAAAACTAAACATTTTGATTTAAACTTCTATTAGCACTGACAGTTGTACGCAGTGTGCAATACTTTTTTTAATTTTGTTTTTATTGAGCATTTCAATCATACAAAAGAAAGGCCAGGTAACCCCTGGCTACAACAATATGGAACACTGATAAAAGAATGCAAGAGATAATTTCCCTCCTCTCCCCCACCCTCTGCCCCCCCCCCCCCCCGCACATAACCTTTCCAAGCCCAATCGGGCAACGGGTATAGAAAGCAGTGAGGCAAAACAGGACACTGGGTAAAACAGCTCGAGAAGACTGAGGTCAAGGCTTATACCAGTAGCACTGGATAAACAAGTAGGCACGTAGTAAGGAGCTTGAAATAAAGTGCAGTAGCTCCAGCAGCACAACAGAGTTACAGGCTTGTTGCAGCACAATCATCATTCAGGAGAACAACAGACCAATCCTGCACAAAAGAGGACATTGCATTATTGGTTATAGCCAACAGTTTTTCATATGTAAAGGTGGACCATAGTTTAGCAAGCCATTCAGCCTTGGAGGGGGTGGAGGAGCTCTTCCATTTTTGAGTGAGAGCAAGTCTCCCTGCTCTCAACATCGCCACAACCACCTTTGGAAAACCATACAAATCAGAATCGGGCATGGGTGTACCCAGGAGGATCTTCAAGAGTAGAAGGGACGGACCCGTACCTACAATGTATTTGATCCAGCTAAGCAGCTCGGCCCAATACACCTGGACGGCCGGGCAATCCCACCACATATGATACCAGGTACCGCCTTGTGAGCACATCCTGGGGCAGAATGGGGATACATCCTCAAACATCCTGGACAGGGTAACAGGCCGGTGCCAAGAATGAAACATCTTGAAGTCGTGTTCCATGGCCTAGGTATACAGAAACCCCGAAAAAATAGACCTAAAGATCTCCCTCCACGTGGTTCCTCAAGGGCCATCCCCAACCTTTCCCCCCATACCAGTTTAAACGGCTGTCTACCCTCCAAATTAGCCGTGATTAGGTAATTGTAAAACCTAGAGAGGGAGCCCTTTCTAGCCGTGAATTCCACAATAATTCTCTCGGAGGGAGTAAGGGGGATAGACAAGGTGGCCAGCCATCTGGGGTGAGTGAAGATCCCCATGTTGGGCAGAATCCTGTGCAGTGCCCTTAGGGACCACTACACACAATTAAGACACAATTAAGACTACAGGTGGCAATACAAGTTTTACCTTTGGTACAAGCCTGTACTACTATGTTAAAGTGGTAGCTGTAGCGGAGCAGCCATGCTTATCTCAAGAGTATATGAGCAGTAGCAGAGATTACACAAAGGGAGCACAATTACTGTGACTCAAGCAAACACTGACTCAAGGTTTCAGGTAAAAAATATAAGTACATTTATTTTTAAACCATTTGTTATAAACACAACACTTCTATTAATTCAAAATCACACGTAAAATACACTACAACCAACCATTTCACTTTGGTACCTCTAACTCAAGGTAAGTACCCTATGTTTTAACGGACCGCTGTTGTGAAACAAAAGACGTTACTGGGAATACACTTGCGATCACTTTTCGACAGTAATGACAGTTCAGTCTTACTAAAGAAACACGTGTCCGCGGCAAGAAATGTTACCGGGGCAAAAACACACTTAGCACCTGAGTTAACCAGAGAGAGTTGGGGGCAAAAAATCATAGGCAATACTTTTGTCAAGGCAGACAGAATCAGAGAACACTAGTTGACGGGAATTCAAGAGTCAATAGGCCGGAGCCAGTGTCAAGTGGAACCGGGTTCCTGTTGTCGAGGATCACACAGTTGGACAGTTCAAGATTCAAGGTTGCCAGGAGTACTTAGATATTGTCAACAGAGGAAGCAAAAGTTATAAGAAGGAGGGAAGACAAGGGCAAGCCCTGGAGGCGAAGAAAAGGGGTCACCCTAATTCTTCAAGCAGTACACAGTACCTTATTCAATGAAGAAGCTGGTGCCACAGCAGTTGTTCCTGGTAGTTTCCTGCAGACCCACGGTTCGTGGAGGGTCGGTGCGAAGGAGGACGACTGGAGGGGTCTGCACCAAACAGGGATGAGGCCGGCAGCAGCGACGGTAAATAAAAGGTGCACTCCTTAAAAACAGGAGAGGCTCTTCAGATGGCTATCCAGACCACTACAGCGGTGTGCAGCGATTTCGACCAAGAAGAGGATCCTCTGGCTGTGGAAGATGAGCTGGTTATCCCCACCAGGCTCAAGGGAAGAAGACTCCGGACTGGATCTTCTCTGGTCGTCGAAGGGTAGAGAGCTCAGGACTGCAGCAGGGCTTCACCGGGACGGGGTAGTTGCAGCAGCCGTCTTCTCCGCTTCTCTTTGGTTCCTTGTAGTTCCAGTGGCGACTCTGACTTCTAGCCCAAGAGACCTGCCTTTTATGTGAAAATCCCCCATTCACACAGCCTGGCTGTCAATCACGCAGCAGGGGGGTTGTCCAGCCCGGACAACCACCTCAGCTAATCATGGCAAAGTGCGACTTGGGTTTCCTAGGATACCCTGTGCAGGGGGCAACTACACCCCTCCCTCACATTCAGCCCACCTAGACACCCAGGCACCTGGAGGAGGGCTTCTTGTCAGAAGCCCGCCAAAAGACAGTGAACAAAGGAGGCAGACCTGGTTTGCCGCGCAAAGTAAATCACAAGGACTTTAACAAAAAGAAATGGCGAATAAACCCGACCAGAGCCAAAAGAAAAAGTATTTGGTCAAGCGGATTTAAGTTTGAGCTAATATAATAGCCTAAAACAATACCACGTTTATATAGTATAATCGCGGTAGAAAAGTTAGGGTAGATACCACTGCCACCAGCCAAGTCTAAATGTTAAGAGTGAAACAATGCTCTAGGAGGTACAGATGCAAAGGGCTAAGGATTAACCCTTTCAAGTACTCCATGTAGGATGGGGTGTACTGGATCTGTGGTTAAATGACTAAGTAAAGTTAATGGCAACCTTACCCTTTTCTGGGGGACAGTAGTCAGCCTCAGAAATAGAGTCGGTGGGAAGCCTAAAAGACAGCCCTGTGTCACTGCACTGAAGGTGCTGTGTAACACACAAAAGAAGGGGGCTACTGAAGGGGTGTACTCCAGAGTCCACAATCACAAAAGCAGATGAAATACATATGGTAAAAACACAGGTAAGAGTGGTAAAAAGAGGCACACTCTTACCAAGTGAAAAAAAAATAACTCCAGAAATCCAGCAAAGCTGCTGGGGGACTCACTAGGTGAGGGAAATTAGCCATAAAATGAGAATTCTTCCTAACACCCCTTAAGGCGCAAGTATTCAAAGACAGAAGGCAGGTTATCCCCCATTGCCTCAGAGAGCTGGTCATACTCGATGAAGGCACCTTGGCGGAAGAGCTGAGCTGCCCTCTCCAACCCCTTGTCCGACCAAGCCTGAGTATCGTGAAAACCCCTGGAACCAAGGTCAAAGGAGGGCCTACCAAAAGGAGAGTTGTTTATTGTCCTTGTCTGGTTTCCAAGACGCCCACAAGACGGCCAGGGTTGGATGATTCTTAAGATGTATGGGAAGGGATTTTGGAGATGCCCAGAAGAGATCCCTAACTTTTTTCGGATGAGCGTGAAAGTCCTCAACATAAGCCAAAGAAGTCCCCATGTCGTCTCTCATGTGTTCTAACATCACTCGCAGCTGGGCTGCCTTATGGTATAACCTAAAATCGGAGTATCGAGCAGAGTATCAGTCTGCATCAGTCTTCATAGCGAGAGGTCCTGCTGCCAGACACAGCGTTTTGTTTTTTTTCTCCTGGTTTTGCTTGGATTTGCTGGAATACATCTTTAAGGGAAAAACAACCTCAACTTCCTTAAAAAGACTGTGTGCGCGCTCCGTGCTCACAGAGTATCGAGCAGAGTATCAGTCTGCATCAGTCTGCAGCAGGAGGAGCAGGGAGCCTCTAGTCTGGCCAGCCGGCTGACTTCCAGAATCTTGAGGTAGGCGAGGAGTCTGCAGAATGTGTGTACGTTGCATGTAACTTTATTGAGTAAATACTGAAACTCTGAACAGTGATTCTGTCTCGGCACTCATACTTCAATACTCCAGTACGGAATAAAAACTGCACATTGCGTACTACACAACAGGGGTGTGGACTAAGCCGAGGGCAGGATACTAAACCATGGTTTCTAGACCCTGGCCGGCCTCCCTTTGCCCCCACCCATTTGCCCGGGGGGGGGGAATGGAAGAAGACCCTGAGCAGCGCCGCCTCAGGAGTCGTATAGTAAAAAACCCTGCGATGCTCAAACAAGGTCCCAACACGAGTACACAGGTGAATAAGCCGGGAGCAGATAAAACACTTGCCCTCTCTGCTCCCCCGGCTACAGCACTATCCATGCTGAAATCTCGTGAAACAGAAGAAATGTCCTCAACGCTCCCACTTTCTACAAAACAGAACTCAAATCACTTACCAGCTATAGGCACCGATTCAATCCCACAACGCTCGGTGCCTCCACGGGTGTTGTCTCCTTTGCAGCGCCCTGTGGAGGGCTCAGTGGGAGGAGTCCAAATGACACTGGCTCTGGTACTAGATCAGCTCCCCCCCCGGTACGTCTGCTTTCGCTGAGCCCCCCTCTACCGCCTCAGCGAGTGGCCGTATGTTTGAGTGGGTCGGAGGACCCCTCGCAGAGGGCCTTGGGGGCGAGGCGCGGGCAGAGGGGAGCCTTTTGGATTGTTTAGAGACCACAGATGGCATCCGGTGCAATTTCGGACAGGCAACACCCGATCTGGACGCCGGCCGCTGCTGGAGGGGATCATCTAAGGCAGTATAATACTGGGGTGAACAACCAAGAGACATACCAAGAGCAGAGGGGTACCTCTCCGAGGCTCAGTACAAGAGCCATTGTACATGCACGCGCGGTGGAGGCCCCTTTTGAAATCAACGGGACGCCAAAGGAACAATCATTAGAGAAATCCTCAGAGCCATCAGCTTACACCACTCGGCCTCGGCAGAAATCAATAAAGATCCCGAGGCAGCCACAAGACCAGTCACAAGACCTACAGACTGAAGAGAACAATATACATGCCCATTATCTAACTATGGGGCAACTCAATCAGACTGGCCAAGACATACCCGACCCAGCTCTGGACCTCAGCGATCAACCAACCTTGGCTTGCAAGGCAAAACCAAACTCCAAATTTTCAGCAAACGGCAAAAAAATTCCATATAAAAAAAGAGGAAGGGCAAAGCCCAAACTCCCCGCAACACAACGAAACAACGCAAATGCATCTGCACAGAATAAAGCCGCAATGACTGCAAAGGGGAAAGGAGGGAAAAAAACACTGATGTACAAACAACCAGTAAAAAGCGGGCCATGGCGAAAAAGCCCTTACCGACCCCCCCCCCCCTACTCTCAAATGCCCTGTGGAACTTCTTTAAAACACAAGACAAAAGAAAATTATCCTCCGATATTGAACCTTCTGATGCCAAAATTTTGGAAGCACTAGAAGAAACTCCCCCTCAACCCAAACTCAGAAAAACAATAACGACATCAGCAAAACAATCGGATGGGGTGGCCACTGAAGCAATCAGGCATCCAGAAATACAGGCAAATACTACGGAAACAGGGACTCCATTTCATCCTGCCCCGCAAACATCGGATAATTCCAACAAAAGGCCGCAGCCAGAACCCCACACACAGCCCTATGGGATTCCGGAGATACTTGAGCTACTTCAGCCGAAACTCTACCCAGTAAACAGAGCAATGAGCCCTCAACCATGGGCTAAACGCCATCTCCCCCAGCCGAAATGTCCAACCATCACCCCCGCAAGTTACAATAGAGGCGCTTCCTCAAGGTCAAACTGAAACGGGCCCTTGGAACTCCTCACCCAGGCCCTGTAACTCAGTGGACGCTGGTCTCATTTCGGACAGGACCAGAAAATCAACCTCGACCCGACATTCTGTAGAGTGTATAGCTACACCACTAAAAAACGGGAGGCTCAGTGAACTTCCGACAGACCCGCAAAGAGAGTCACCGAATAACAGAAGAGACATGACAACAGTCATGTCCGCAATAGCAATTGCAATGGCACCCTTCTGTAAACTGTATGAGACCATAAGTGTTGCAGCAAGAGATAACACAACAACATTAGCACTCATTCAGTCTAAATTAACATTCTTGGAAGGTTTCATTACAGCAATAGACCTGAAATATGATATATCTCAAAGGAAGCGGGACATGACTGAGGGGGAACCTGAGAACAGTCCGGCTGGTTCTGGACAAGAACGTGGGACAAGTCGATCACAGGAGCAAAAATCCACACAGACGATGTGGGAAAAGGGCAATGAAGAAACTATTGCACCACTGTTCAACAAATTAAAATTAGCTCCAAAAATGAATTCAACACTACTGAAGTCTAATGCACGATGTACGCAGGCCACTGAACCACCAATTGGGAATGGTACAGGAAAGAAAGCTCTAAGATTAGCAGAGAAGGATCAAATAGAAAAAATTAGGCAATCTCTAATGAGCCCTGTCTGCAACCGGAAAACTCTTGAGGTGCAATCAACCAAAAGAGGAACTGACTCCCTCTCATCAGTGACCACTTCAGTTTTGCCAATTGATCTGACGAAGTCACCAAAAACGACGACTGAATTCATGGACTCCAGCCTCATGAATGTGTCGCAACATAGGCAAAGAGACTCGGGTGTCAGCACCCAGCACCAGCCTGAAGAAGACAGCGTCACGAATAAGGAAGATCAGAAGGCACGCAACTACAATCACAAGACAACGACTTTGCCCTCGGCCGCTGACCAGTTACTAACTGAAATGTGCCAGAATCTGTAACGCTCACCTGATTCTCGCAGAGGCGCCGGTCTTGACTGGGCGACTACCATATCTTCAAAAGTGATGTGCACCACCCGGTTGGCTCTTTGGGCTGGACCTCTGTGCACTGTATGCCTGACTCGAAGAGTAAGATGTCTGCAGATAGAAAATATGGGATTAATGAACTGGGGTTATTGGGGTGTCCCTATCTCTTTCCTTTTCTCCTCTCCTGTAGAACCCCAGAGGTTAACGCTCTCACCTTAGGTAAGTGAACGCCGAGCTCTCCATCTGCCTCGGGGCAGGGTGCTGTAACCAGTTTCTTCACTGGATAGGTAGCGCAGGCCTCTTGACTTCAGAGGACTGCTGTCCGTCGTTTACTTCACGAACGGTGAGTTCCGAATATTTCAAATGTCTCTTATTTTGCAGGGTTCCGGCGATGGCGGTTGACTGGCTGAAGTGAGTTGAGGATGGACCTGTATGCGGAATAGAAGCGCCTGGAAGCGCGTAAGTAAGCGCTTGTTGCTTGCTTCACGATGCGCATTAACTGTCCTTTTATTTTGCAGGTACCAGTTCGGAGCTGCTGAAGGATGCCGGAATGCCCACTGAGTTCGGCGTGGATGGAGTAATGGCACGTGAGTATTGAACGTTACCCAATGTCTTTAAACGCACCTTCTTTTGTCTTACAGATGCGGGATGCAGCGCCGAAGGCCTCCGGAGCGTGCGAAGAGTTGGTAAGCCTTTGTCTTTCAGATGCAGGAATGCTGCGCGAGGCGTTGATGACAGCCGATGGACCAGGTAAGAGATGCGCTGTCACTGAAGACCGTAGTGCTAACCTGTTCTTTCTTGTCTTTATAGATGTTGCTGAAGACTGGATTCAGGATGGTAAGCCTTTTTCCTTTAGGCCCAGGATCAGATGCAGAAGACGCGATGAGCGTTCTGCTGCAGAGGATGCAGAATAACGCAAAGCAAGATTCATCCATCGGGTGTGGTTTAAATAGCCTCCTGTAGTGCTTAGGTGTCTCCTTCCACAGCCACGCCTAGGTAAGAAAAGAGTTCCTGCTTTCCAGAAGAGTTCCAGTGTTCTGAACCTAGGGAGTGGCTCCTGCCCCACCCAACAGGAAAAGTAGTCCCAAACAGAAGAGGATCAGGGGTTCAACTGGCAGGTAAGTAAGCAGCATGGTCTGCTGCAGGTAAGTCCACCCAAGCATTATGAGCCCGGCGCTTGCAGCGCTGGGACTGGGCATATTTATGAGCCTGGCACCACTGGCGCCAGGACAGGGTCCAAAAGGTCCCAATTGGGACTGGCTGGCACTCGGAACCTGGGTTATGGGTCTGCTTCCAAGGGAGTTGAGTAAGTCCTGGCCTTTTGGAAGCAGAGATCATGACAGTACCCCCCCTCAAGGCCCCTCCCAAACCGGGCTTCCCCGGGGGTTTTGGCTTGTCAGGAAATGTTTGATGAAATCTTTTGATTAAACGAGGAGCGTGGACATATTCTGCAGGTTCCCAGGATCTTTCTTGAGGGCCGTAGCCTTTCCAGTCAATTAGGTAAAATAGCTTAGATTTGGAGATCTTGGAGTCCAGGATGCTTTTGACTTCAAACTCGAGTTCTCCATCAACTAGGATAGGTTTTGGGGATTTAGTTAGTTGGGTTTGAGGTTGCACGGGTTTTAAAAGAGAGACGTGGAAGACCGGATGTATCTTCATGTGAGGGGGCAAGTCCAACTTGACCGCTACTGGGTTTACTATGGTAGTGATGGAATAGGGACCAAGGTATCTTGGGTTGAATGTGCGTGGTCCTTTTAGAGGTAGATATTTGGTGGATAACCAGACTTGATCTCCTACTTGATATTGGGGGGCTTCCTTCCGATGTTGATCTGCTCCTTTCTTGTATTGTTCCTTAGCCCTTTGAAGGTGAGAAACGGCTTCCTTAAAAGCTTGGGTGATTGTAGAGTGCAGGTAGTCTACTGCTGGTGTTCCAAGATCTTGGGGTGGATCCAACTCTGAGGTTCGAGGGTGACAGCCGTATAAAAGAAAAAACGGGGTTTTCCCAGTTCCTGAGTGGACAGAGTTGTTGTAGGCATATTCGGCTATCCAAAGGATATCTTTCCAAGTTTTTTCAGTTTGTTGCAGCATGCAGCGTAAATACTGTTCCAGAGTTTGATTGGTCCTCTCGGTTTGTCCGTCGGTTTGAGGGTGGTGACTGGTCGATAATCTCACATCAATTTGAGCCGACCGACAACAACTTCGCCAAAAATGAGAAATGAATTGACTACCTCGATCCGAAATTAGCACTGAAGGAAAACCGTGCAGTCGGACAATGTTTTCGAGAAATTCTCGGGCCAGAGTTGTTGCTGTGGGCAAGCCTTTGAGTGGAATGAAATGCGCCATCTTGGAGAATAAGTCCACGATTACCAGGATCGTATTGTATCCGGAGCATGGAGGTAGGTCGGTGATGAAGTCCATAGAAAGCGTATGCCAAGGGCGAGGTGGGATGTCAATAGGGCGTAAGAGGCCGGCTGGTCTTTCCTTTTGACTCTTGTTTTGGGCGCATACTCCACAGGGCATTATAAAGTCTCTGATATCTTTTTTCCAAGACGGCCACCAGAAGTAGCGCTTGATCTTTTCTGAGGTTTTGGCCATACCGGGATGTCCTTCCATTAGAGACTCGTGATAACAAGAGATCACCTTTTTCTGTAAATCTGTGCTGGGCAGGTATAATCGTTCTTGGAAATACAATACGTTGTCCTTTACTGCAAAGTCCTTTCCCTGCAGATGCCAATTCTGTATTTCTGCTGGAGTTATAAGTTGCCTGGTTTTATCCTTAATTTCCTCTATGGATTGTGTGGTTATTACACCCAGAATTCTTTGTTCGGGAATGATAGGTACAGGTTTAGGGTTGGTCAAGTGTTCCTCCACTCCCATCCGAGAAAGGGCATCAGCTTTACCGTTTTTTGTACCAGGTCGATAGGTAATTATGAAGTCAAACTCGGCAAAGAATAGTGCCCAACGGAGTTGTCTAGAGGATTGGGCTTTTGCGGTTTTCAGATATTGCAGGTTTCGGTGATCCGTAATCACAGTAACGGTGTGTAGGGCCCCCAGAAGATAATGCCGCCAAGCCTTAAAGGCAGACTTGATAGCCAGAAGTTCCTTATCAGTAATAGTGTAATTGATCTCAGGAGGCGAGAATTTGCGAGACCAGAATGCCACGGGATGTAACTGATTGGTTACTGGGTCCTTCTGTGATAGAACTGCCCCCATGGCAAGGCTCGAAGCATCAGTTTCAACGATGTAGGGGAGTTCGGGGCGAGGATGTTTTAGAATTGGTGCAGAGATAAACTTTGTCTTCAAATTCTGGAAAGCTTTTTCCGCCTCGGTAGAC
This sequence comes from Ambystoma mexicanum, assembly GCF_040938575.1. NCBI lineage: Eukaryota > Metazoa > Chordata > Amphibia > Caudata > Ambystomatidae > Ambystoma > Ambystoma mexicanum. The sequence continues at coordinate 662,256,432 of NC_090927.1, read as the reverse complement.
CATTCAAAACGTTTGTTTTTCTTTAACAAGGCGGTGATGGGCTGGACTATTCGAGAGAATTCGGGGATAAACCTGCGGTAAAAGTTGGCGAAGCCTAACATGCTTTGAACCCCTTTTACGGAGGATGGTGATGGCCATTTGAGAATTGCATCGACCTTCCTTGAATCCATACGCACTCCGCTAGGTGATAATATGAATCCCAAGAATTCAACTTCCGTCACGTTGAAAACACATTTTTCCAACTTAGCGAAAAGTCTGTGTTGACGCAACCTCTCGAGGACCATTTTCACGTGTTTCCGATGTTCAGATTCCGATGAAGAATAAACGAGGATGTCGTCAATGTAAACGACAACACATACATCTATGAGTTCTCTGAGGACATCGTTCATAAAATATTGAAAGGCGGCCGGGGCATTGCAAAGCCCGAAGGGCATGACCTGATATTCAAATAGCCCATACTTGGTGCGGAAGGCCGTCTTTCATTCATCGCCCTCTTTTACTCGTACCAAGTGGTAGGCTCCTCTAAGATCCAGCTTTGTATATATGCATGCTCTTCTGACTTGGTCCAGGAGTTCAGGGATTAAAGGTAACGGATATCTATTCTTAACGGTGATCTGGTTCAGGGCGCGGTAATCTATACAAGTTCTAAGGTCCCCTTCTTTTTTTGGAACGAAGAACAAAGCTGAAGAAGCAGGGGACTTAGAAGGACGAATAAACCCATTCGCTAGGTATTGATCCAGGTATTGTCGGAGGTGAAGGTTCTCAGGCTCGGTGAGGGCATAAATTCTGCTACACAGAGGAGTAGATCCAGGTATCAGGTCTATCTGGCAGTCATAGGACCTATGAGGAGGTAGAGAGTTAGCCTGATCCTTCCGGAAAACATCTTGGAATTCTAGGTATTCGGGAGGTAACTGGGGAGTCTCCGAAGAAATTGCTGCTAGAGCAACACCAGGTGGAGGGTGACAAGTAGAGACACATTCTGGGAACTGAACCGTTCTTGTTCGCCAATCGATCCGAGGATTGTGTTTTTCTAACCAAGGTATCCCTAGAATAATCTGGAACTGAGGGGCCTTGATCACATCGAACACGATCTTCTCATGGTGTCCATCTTGACTTACTAGCGTCACTTCTTGAGTGGTATGCGTTACTGGTCCGGAGGCTATCTCCGTACCATCCACCGTAGTAATGACGTCCTTTACAGCCTTGGGACAAAGAGTTAGATTCATCCTCAAAACCATTTTTGATCCACATAATTGCCGATGGCACCGCTGTCGACGTAAGCTTCAATCGCATGTAATCGATCTGGATGATCTGGGCTAATGAGGACCATAGGTATCACGAAATGCGAGGTCACGGAACTGGTTTTAACGCTCGGCAAGAGGACCTCTATTCTTGTCGGGCGAGGTCGTTTCCCTGCTCAGAGTTTGTGACCTTGGTAACTGCAGCTCCTACCACCTTCTTGGCTGGTTTCACCGGACAGTCTCGAAGAAAGTGCCCTGAGTTTCCGCAATAGAGGCATAATTGCAACTGTTTTCTCCTTTGCCGCTCCTTTTGTGTTAGTGGTCCTTTCAGGCCCCCTATTTGCATGGGTTCCCCGGAGTCTACTCCTTTGGAAGGAGTTGGTGGTTTGGAAAATACTCGAGCATCAAACTTGGAACGATCGGCCTTCCTGTTCTGCAGTCTGTGATCTATTTGAACGACTAAGTCTATATAATCCGAACAGTCTTGTGGGGGATTCACTACTTGGGCTAAAACGTCTTTGAGCTCTCCACGTAGACCTCTATAAAACAGCGTAATCCTTTTGTCCTCAGGCCATTGAGTTTCCACTATTAGTCTGTTGAAAGATGCAATATAAGCCAAAAGGTCTTGATTACCCTGTCGCAACGAAAGAAGCTCATTGTCCAAGGCCTGCCCCTGTGAATATCTTGCGAACAGTTTTTCCATACTAAGCTGAAAGGCTTGAAAATCATGGAGAACCGGATCATCTTGATTAACTAGAGGGATCGACCAGTCTGCCGCATTGCCACTAAGGTACGAAAGCACAAAGGCTACTTTAGCTTGATCAGTTGGAAAGGCTGCTGGCCGGCATAAAAAATGCAACCGGCACTGATTGATAAATACTGCAAACCTCTTTGGGTCACCAGAAAATCGTTCGGGCGGAGCCAGAGGTACATTCCCAGGTAGGTTGATCTGCACTGGATTCATAGGGGATGTTGAAGGAAGATTTGCCCCTAATGCGGGTAACGGGGTCTGTCCGGCTTGTGACTGTAGCAATTGTCTAGCAAGATCGTCTGTTCGCTCCTTGGAAATAATTAGTTCCCTTCTTAGAGCATTCGTTTCCTGACGAGCTGCATGCACTTCTGCCATTAGTTCCCCAAGTAACCGGGCTAGGTGGTCGGTATCCGAGGTTTCCATAGCGCCTGGGCGAGAGTTTTGCGGTAGGCTTTGCGTTCTGTAACGCTCACCTGATTCTCGCAGAGGCGCCGGTCTTGACTGGGCGACTACCGTATCTTCAAAAGTGATGTGCACCACCCGGTTGGCTCTTTGGGCTGGACCTCTGTGCACTGTATGCCTGACTCGAAGAGTAAGATGTCTGCAGATAGAAAATATGGGATTAATGAACTGGGGTTATTGGGGTGTCCCTATCTCTTTCCTTTTCTCCTCTCCTGTAGAACCCCAGAGGTTAACGCTCTCACCTTAGGTAAGTGAACGCCGAGCTCTCCATCTGCCTCGGGGCAGGGTGCTGTAACCAGTTTCTTCACTGGATAGGTAGCGCAGGCCTCTTGACTTCAGAGGACTGCTGTCCGTCGTTTACTTCACGAACGGTGAGTTCCAAATATTTCAAATGTCTTTAAAAGTCTTTTGTAATGCTGTCCCTTATTTTGCAGGGTTCCGGCGATGGCGGTTGACTGGCTGAAGTGAGTTGAGGATGGACCCGTATGCGGAATAGAAGCGCCTGGAAGCGCGTAAGTAAGCGCTTGTTGCTTGCTTCACGATGCGCATTAACTGTCCTTTTATTTTGCAGGTACCAGTTCGGAGCTGCTGAAGGATGCCGGAATGCCCACTGAGTTCGGCGTGGATGGAGTAATGGCACGTGAGTATTGAACGTTACCCAATGTCTTTAAACGCACCTTCTTTTGTCTTACAGATGCGGGATGCAGCGCCAAAGGCCTCCGGAGCGTGCGAAGAGTTGGTAAGCCTTTGTCTTTCAAATGCAGGAATGCTGCGCGAGGCGTTGATGACAGCCGATGGACCAGGTAAGAGATGCGCTGTCACTGAAGACCGTAGTGCTAACCTGTTCTTTCTTGTCTTTATAGATGTTGCTGAAGACTGGATTCAGAATGGTAAGCCTTTTTCCTTTAGGCCCAGGATCAGATGCAGAAGACACGATGAGCGTTCTGCTGCAGAGGATGCAGAATAACGCAAAGCAAGATTCATCCATCGGGTGTGGTTTAAATAGCCTCCTGTAGTGCTTAGGTGTCTCCTTCCACAGCCACGCCTAGGTAAGAAAAGAGTTCCTGCTTTCCAGAAGAGTTCCAGTGTTCTGAACCTAGGGAGTGGCTCCTGCCCCACCCAACAGGAAAAGTAGTCTCAAACAGAAGAGGATCAGGGGTTCAACTGGCAGGTAAGTAAGCAGCATGGTCTGCTGCAGGTAAGTCCACCCAAGAATTATGAGCCCGGCGCTTGCAGCGCTGGGACTGGGCATATTTATGAGCCTAGCGCCACTGGCGCCAGGACAGGGTCCAAAAGGTCCCAATTGGGACTGGCTGGCACTCGGAACCTGGGTTATGGGTCTGCTTCCAAGGGAGTTGAGTAAGTCCTGGCCTTTTGGAAGCAGAGATCATGACAGAATCCAAAGGCTAATAACCCTAATCAACTCAAAAAGCTGACGTTACCAATAGATCCAGCAACATCGTCTGATCCTCGTCGAGGAATATCCACAAGGGAACATCGATACTCAAGTCCGACTAGCCATTATCAACCTACTAATAGAGCCCCAAAAAAAGCAGAGATGGGGGCGGAAACCGAGAAAAGAACTCGACTCTTCAAGTTAGAACAAGCCTCAAGTAAAGACAATTATATGGTTCTGAATCGTAGAGCTGTGCTAAAAATAGCAGCAAACACCACAGCCTTAGAAAAGGTAAAAACCGAAGATTTTAAACTGATTGAGCCGTATCACAGTGAAGGCAAGGCAAAAGCATATCTGCACATAAGGAAAGCTGCAATCCAGGATCTAAGTCGGGATGCTGGAAAAGACCCAAAACTAGCAGGTTTTACTCTATCTGAAATAAAAAGCATAAGTAAACAACAAAAAAAGGCAAACAAGAGGACAAGATTACAAACGAAACGACACATGAGCCCAGTTCTACAGATCGCCACAGTTCCCGAAGAGCAGAGCTGAAGGCTCATTTTGAGGAGTCTACAGACAAGATACAGCACAAATATTTGACGGACTCAAGGGAGGTATTTTACGATCAGGACCGCAAAGAAAGAAACAGAATAAGATCAACTTACCTGAATACAGACAGGCAATATGGATATCAAAGAAGACAAAGCGTAACAGAATGATCTCCACGCCGTGGTAGAACCAACAGCCACAGAAATCTTAGCCAGGAATCACCGACAAAGAGAGTGTGCGATACACCTGCCAGTTCAAAGAAAGAAGCAGCGTCAGGTGGACCATGGAATTGGCTAAAAGGGGCTTTGATCCCAAAACATTGGAGATAGCAATCATTGAAGGAAGTTAGCAAAATCTACTTCCAATCGGCCATGACTCTAGCTTCGTGGAATACGAGAGGCCATGCCCATCTAACCAACCGCAACAGTGAGGACCTAGGACGATTTGACATTCCAAGAGACGTGGCTGCTTGAGAAACCAACAATGGATGGTTTTGAAATCGAAACATCGCCAGCAGTGAAAGGCATGTTTGGTCATCCATCTTCAGGGCTACTCATCGCAGTGCGAACAGGCCAAGACCTGAGGATCATCAAGACCATCACAAGATCCTACGGGGTCTTGGCCGTCCTCATACAATGGAATCACTTCTCGAACATTGAAGGGTCTTGGACTACGACACATCTCGCCTTAATTACCATCTATTGGAATCCCCAAAGAATGTCAACCACAGACTTCTGTCAAACTATGGCCGATATCATTGATGCAATTGTAATTGAATGGAACATTACGTGCATAATAATCAGTGGAGACTTCAATTCTAACTGTGTGCACTCAAAAGACCAATCTACACTAACGATCCCCTCGTCGCAAGCGGATGATGGAGGTCGAAAGTGGATGAACTTGATGACCTCAAGAAACTTTCATAACGCCGCTTGGATGAAGGATTGGAACATACAAATCCCGACTTGGGAAAGGGGAACGTCCACGGCCACTTTGGACTATATCTTCATTTCTAACGCCATGCTGTTAGAAATCAACCACTATCAGGTGGTTAAAACAAAGGCAAGTGATCACAACATACTATCCATAGCATGGTCGGCCAACTCGCACCAAACCGACTCGTATTCAGTGTCGGTGGAGTCTAACAGTCAACAAACTCGCCTGCGTTTGTCAGCAGCAAAGGTGCGAGCCATTACACAAGAATATGCCACAGCAGGTGCAGATCTTCAAACGACGGATGCTATATCCAGACCAAACTATATCCCAATCCTGATCAAGTTTAAGACTAAACAGAAACACGTTAAAGAAACCTCAGTCAACCATACTCATGCATACGACAAAATAATAGCAGGGAAAAAAACTGCATAGAGAAAATTAAAACGTAAGGCGAAAGCCGAAAATAATGAGGGAATGTGTGAGATATATGCCAAAGAACAAAAAATGTACAAATCATGGCTGAGATCACGCAGAGCTGTCTTTGTCAAAATGATGCAGAAACCATGCTAAGAGCACTCTCAACGAAAATATCAGCAGACTTCTGGGCCTTAATCAACACCACCAGAGGTAACATGGGAGTCAATATGGTAAATTCAGTTACTGAATCTGCATGGGATACATTTTTTACAGAGCTTTTTGCAATGCCATCGACAATCGACACCCGGAGACCAGTCGATACCCCTGGATTGACCTGTCATCAAAGTCAGACATAAGGCTGCCATCCAAAAGCTGAAAACATCGAGAGCTCCGGGCGTGGATGGCCTTACCAATATAGATCTAAAAAGCTACATTAATGAATGGACGGACTTTATCAGCCTTCTATTCAATCATTGCAGCATCAGCAGACAGATCCCGGCGTCATGGACCAAAGCAACAATAGTCCCGATCTTTAAGAAAGGCTCCAGGGAAGACCCGGCGATTATCGCCCCATAGCCCTCCTGGACATCATGGGAAAACTGTTCGCAACTCTTCTCTTGCAGCACTTCCGAAGTTGGGCTAAAACGGCACCCTGTAATGACCACCTGCAGACGGGTTTTAAGAAAAATGGCAGTACATCAGTGAATATCTTCCTTTTGAACATCCTAAAGGCCAAAATAAAACAGGGATCTCCAACTGTTTACGCCGCATTTATAGACCTGTCTCAGGCTTTTGATAAAGTCAATAGAACGCTCTTATGGGGTAAGCTAAAACTTTGGAAATGCCCAGAAGCCATTCTACATCCTATAATAGCGTTACATACAGGGACATCTCTTCGTGTCCGCTTGAACAGACAAGGCACACTGTCCAGAGAAATCCGAGCAGAAAGAGGAGTGAAGCAAGGTTACCTCCTGGCGCTGGCCTTATTTGTGGCCTTCTTAGGGGATTTTAAAGAATCAGAAGTAGATGCCCGCTCCTTTCCGCCGAAAATAGGCAACACTAAGGTATAATGCATTCTATATGCAGATGACATGATACTTCTGGACCAGACGCCGGTAGGCCTCCAACGACAGCTCGACAATCTCGCCAAGTACATGGAGACCAATCTTTCAATCAACAATACTAAGACTAAAATCATGATTTTTACCAAAAACCAACAGCTATGCAAACACCAAAATCAGTAAACAGAATTGAAATTGAAGTTGTTCACCATCCATGCCGATTTCGATCTGGCAGAAACTGGAGGGCTACATCTGGAAAACAGTTTTGGGTTTGCCTAACTCAATACCCATATCGGCACTAAGAAGAGATTTAGGACTTTTGTCTTTGGAAGCAACTGTGAGCATCTCATCTATTTCATTGTACAGGAAGACACTGCTACAAGACGATCTCCCTATCTTTAACATTATCGGGAATGAGTTAAAAGCATCCAAATGCAAAGCTGTGCGTATTTGGATTGACCAACAAAAAAACAAATTATATACCCTAGCCTGCACTGAAGAAGACCTGATAACCAATCCGCAAAGAGTTATCCAAAAGCTTAAAAACGAAGACTGGATAACCACAGTTGAAAAAGCAGTGGCGATCAAATTTTTGAAAGACTTGCCTCCGACATACAACAAGTTAAAAAGCCCCTTGGCGTACTGTATAAAATTTCCCGACAAAAACCTCAGCAAAACGTTCCTAAGAACGCGGCACAACCTTCTGCACACAAGAGAAATCTTAGAGATAAGAAGCCAAGTGAAGGTGACAACCTGCAGACTCTGTAAAATTCCAGAAAATCAAGAAGCAGTCTGCCATCTGCAGTTAAACTGTCCTACCTTAAACACAGACCGCACAGCCTTCTTAGCACCCTTGTGGGTCAATTCAGTACTGGTAGAAGAAGATACATGGTGGTCACGGCTGAACTCCGGTGAAAAAGTAAGGTGGGCGGTGGCAACAGCCAAATTGATGGAAGTAGCGTTTGGGAAAATAAATTCCTCCGAATTAGTTGAATAACCCCTAGCTCGGGCACTGTACAGCAACGCCACATTGACGTTCTCGACGCACTTGAAGATGGCAAAGTAAGGGGCGACTACGCAACGCTCCGACTCGCCTTCAGCAGAAGATGATTTTACTTTATTTCAGTTTTGGTCTCCTTGTAAAAATCAATTTCTTTTTGATTATACACAAGTAAATACAAAAATAAAAAAATAACCTAAAATCAGGAAAACCAAAACATCAATGTGCTTTAGGTAGTGTTAAGGTTGAAAACGTAACTCTTGCCCTTTTGCCGTTCCAAATAAAACAGGTAACCCGAGCTTGTAACACCTTGAAGAAAGCTTCCGGGATAACAATAGGGAGGGCGGAAAAGAGATATAGAAGCCGGGGTAAAACATTTATTTTAATCGTAACCATGCGGCCGAACCACGAGAGTGAGCGGTGCCCAGCGAACCAAAACCCTACTGATTTTCACCATAATCGGGGGAAAGTTAGATTCAAATAGCTTACCTATGTCCCTAGGGATAGAAGTGCCTAAATATTTGACGGCCTCCCATTCTGTTCTCATTCCCAGAACCTCCGATTTGTCTCTGATTTGGAAATCGCCAACACTCATGGACATACTAGACTTAGGTATGTTGACCTAGAGCCCTGAGAAGGAACCAAAAACACTAATCAGGTCGAAGAGACGAGGGAGAGAATCATGGAGATTAGTGAAGTAGGCCAGGATATCATCAGCGAAGAGGGACAGTTTGATTTCACAATAGCCACATTGAACCCCCGAGATCCCATGGTCCACCCTCATCACAATGGCCAGAGGTTCCATTGCCAGGGTATATAAAACGGGAGATAGGGGGCACCCCTGGCGGGTGCTTCTAGGAAGGTGCAGGGACGCCAAGATGGAGCCATTAACTAGAACCCTTGCCACAGGGCCATTGTACAAAGCTGAGACCCACCCACAAAACCTATGTCCCAGGCCCATTTTTTGAAGCACCTTACCAATGTAAGTCCAACGAGAGAAGGTAGGCCTCTAAATCCTGCCTCGAAACTTTGTGCATGAGGTCCAGAGTCTTTCTCATGTTGTCTGCGCCCTGCCTTCTGGGAATTAAGCCGACTTGGTCCCCATGCACCAAGGATGGAAGGTGCTTTGCCAACCTATTGGCAATGAGCTTGGCCAGGATTTTAACATAAGTATTAAGGAGAGAAATAGGGTGATAGGACTGACGCTGAGCGGGGTCTTTTCCTTCCTTAGTAAGAACCACGACTAGAGCGGACATCATTGAGTGAGGGAGGGCTCCTGTGTCAAGGGCGGAATTCAACATTTTGGCCATGAACCGGGCCAGGACAGAGCAGAATGATTTGTAAACCATCGTAAAAATGGAAATTCCCCACAGCTCCACGGGTGGACCCTTCTCTACCCCATGCCCCATGCTGTTTTTGTGCACCGGGTTAACCCCAGGAATACCCATAAATCCCAAACATCTTTGAAAGCTTGGCAATCGAAACTGACAACGCCAGTAAACTAGCTTAAGTAGATTTGCCACCCCCCCACCCAACCCTGAGTGCCTCGACGCAAACATTGTCGCCAGGCCAGACCACCAGTGTCACCCCCCACCGGGCTCCCAAACTCAACAACAATACCAAGAGCCCCCCCCAATCAGAACACAAACAAAGAGTGTGCCTGCCCATTTTGCCACAAAACACTGATGTGATAGAGGCCCCTCGCAGGATTTCCAAAAAGAACTACAAACAAGACAGCATTAGGCTAGGATTCTTACAACATGCAAGCTAATTCTGGCTATGGCCAGAGGCAATTCAACCATTAGACGGGCTTGGCGAGGCTGGGGCGATTGTCCTGAACTTTCAGTGCCCTCGAACGTTGTGGCTTGCGTTGGTTGCCTTCGGTTTGAGGAGCCCAGCCGGCTCCCTCTCCTGTCCTGCTTCAGCGGGCTTCATGCCCACATCACCCAAAAGCTCCTGGGTTACTCTGGGGATATCGTCCTCCGTAACTACTACATATTTGTAGCCCTCAAGTTCAAAGGAGAGTGAGAAGGGGTATCCCAACCTGTACCGCACTCCCTTGGACTGAAGCATTTTCGTCAGGGGGAGCAGAGCCGGCGCCTTGCTAAAGTAAGGGCTGAGAGGTCTTGATAGATCGAGATTTGCACATTTTCCCAACTGATTGAGCCTTTCTTCTGTGCCAGTTCCCGAATTTTGCTTTTCTTCGAGAAGTAGTGGAACCTCACGAGGACCTATCTAGGGCCTCTGTTGGAGGCACCAGCTCTATGTGCTCTGTCGATGGTTGGCTCAGTAGTATTAGCATCATCAAAAAGGGACCTGACAACTGTTCTGACTGCTTTGAGAATATCCAACTGCGTCTCTCCGTCTCGTTCCAGAAAGCCCAGAAACCGTAGATTACAGCGGCGCTCCCTATTTTCTAAATCGTCCACCTTCAAGGAGCATTTCTATTCCCTTCTCTCCAACTCAGCCAGGCGCGTGTCAAACTGAGTTCTCAGGATATTGATGGATGAGGTGTTTGCTTCCAGGACTTGGACCTGGTCATCAAAAGTGTTGACCTTCTTGTCCAGAGTATGCAGCCTCACTGCAGTGTCTGCTCGAAAGCCCTGTATTTCTCCTAGAAGCACAGCCATGCTCTTGGTGTCAGAATTGGCATCAACGGTTTCTGACTGCACCGGGTCCACCATGCTGGGGAGAGGCGGCGGGCAGGTGGGAGGACGGCGGAACCTCTGAAGGGACTCAGACCAGCTCATGAACGCCCCAGCAGAGCAAGGATACGGGCCAGACCTCACCTTGAGTGCCCCTCAGAGAGGGAGATGTGGGCAACCCAGGCAAGACGGGAGGTAGCAAAGAGTCCAGGTCCGTAGGCTGAGAGGGAACACTGAGCACCGCCCCCACGTCTCAAGGGGAGCTCGGGCAGACAAAGCAGCCTACCAGGAACCCTCCAGCCGAGGAGAGGGCAAGTCAGAGGAGAGTGAGCCCACGGGGTCAGATCCTATGGGCAAACGAGCTGAAGACAGTGTAGTGCCAGTAAAGCACTATAAAAAGGAAATGGGCCCCAGAGGACCAAGGGGCCACAGCCTCAAGGCCCCCTGGGCGCAAAGTGGTCACGGAAGCGAGCTGGAAATATACCCACCTCAAAAAGAGGGAAGATCTGCAACTATTGTCCCCAGTAAGGACCTCCCCACCCTCCACAGGTCCGGCCCCAGGGGTAGGGCTCCCCGCTCCCCTCTTCAGATGGCAGCCCAGGTCGGGGGAGCCAGAAGGGCCTCCCCGGATGACAGTCGAATGGGGGGGGCCAAGGCACGTATCTCCTCACCAGATGTAAATGTAGGCCCGCTGCTCCATGGCCACCGCCGCTCCACTTCTGCAGATAAAGCAGGGCCGATGCACTCCGCGGGAGCCAGCCAGCAGGACCCCCCCAGCGGCCAGCCGTGGATCTCACTGTTCTCACGGCCTTCCAGACACCCAATGAGCAACAGGCCCTCTCCAGACAGGCATCCAGGTGGGGCGGGCTCCACAGCAGTCCAGGTTCAGTGGCGCCCCACCTCCCTCGAACCGGTGGACAGAAGAAGTCCGTCTGCCCCCCAGGCCAGGTGGGTGGGTGGTAGGGCCACAGTCCAAAATCCCCAGAGCACCGCCGGCACAGGAGGGAATCGAACAGCGGACCACCAGCCCAAGAAGAACACGGCGTAGGCAGCGATGACCTGGGCTATACCCACAAGGGGGCGACAAGACCTCGAAGATCCGGCAGGCCACATCCAGTCACGGCCCGGCCGACCTCCCTTTCCAACCAGGGGTGCCGCTCCTTCGACAGCCCCATCTGCTCGAGGGCTCCAAAGTGTCCCCGGGGTTTGGGGGATCTCTGCCAGCTCTCCACGACGATGGGCACCTCCAACGAGCTTTCTTCCGGCCGAGCCGCTGCCTGCCGGGTGCTGCGCAGAGGGGGTGCTCTCTCTCCTTTGCCCCGTCACAGGGAGCAAAGATTCCACACGGGGGCAGCTCCCCAGCCGCTATCGTGTAGGGGAGACCCCCCTGTCAGGCCTCCGTGCCGGTCACCCTCACACGCCACCCCCCCCTCGATGGCAGCTGACCACAGGAGATCGTGGCCCAGGGTGGGAAACAGCAACCTCTCGCACTCAGACCAGGGGGCACCGAATTCAGGCTTGCAAGCACCCCGGAACACCAGGTTTTCACTCCACTGGTTCTCTGCTTCTCTCGAATGATCGTAGGGGGGACAGAATCTCGCTCTAGGGGCTATTAGGGGGAGCTCAGGCCCTTAAATTCACCCTTGTGAAGGAGACTGGCTCAGAGACAACCGAACATCTCGGCGCCCCCCTGGTGGCTCTGCAATACTTTTTTTAATGAATAGGCATTCTCAATTATAAAAATGATTTCTCCAGCATGGGTCTGGCATGGATTCACATGCTCATGAATATTCCCCGTCGTGAGGCTGGGAATCCTCGGTAAAGAAAAAATCAGTATCAGTTTCGTTTCTGATCTGTCTTTCGTATAAGTAACCAATCACTGACCTCTGCGTCATACTGACCACAGCCAATGACTGCCCTCTACCTAAGCCCCGCCTCTGGCAGCCATCTTCAGATTTTTACCGCACGTTCAAGTGTTGGGATCCTCGTGCTATTGCTCTCGAGCGTTAGTGCTATTTTTTCACGTTTTTTCTCAAAAAACTTCTATTTTTCGGTCAAAAGAGCCTCAAGCTCCACCGTTTCTTCATCCGAGCAACGGGGACCCGTGTCGGATTCGTCTACGCCCCTCAAGGGTGAAGATTTTGTCGAGCCACGCTTTGGAGGACTCCAGAAGTTTCTCAGGCCCATCTCGGACATGGCCCAGGAGAAAGGAAGCTCGACGCCCGGAAAGCTGTTCAGGGTCTGCCCTGGATGCCAGCTTCAGAATGTCTTTAAGGAGGACGAACACTCCCTTTGTCTTTACTGCCTACATGAGGACAAGACGCACGTGGAGAAGGAATGTGCATTTTGCAGCAATATGTCGGAGCGGACCATGAAGGACCGCCATCAACGTCTCGCCAACTGGCTGGAAGGGAAGAGCCCGTCAGGCGAGAAGAAGAAGAAGAAGTCCGAGCGGTCTTCTAAGACCTTTGAGGACGCCCCGGCGACGGGGGTCCAACACAAGGCCAAGCACCGCGAGTCCGCTGGCACCGGGAGCGCCGAACGGTCGGGCTCTACGGGCGCCAGGCAGGGCGCACCCTCCCCGGCACCATCAACCACGAGCCAACGCTCTGGTTCGGGTAAGAGGAAGGCCGAGCACCCGGCGAAGCTCCTGGAGGGACCCCGGTCGAGCTCGAAGGCCCCATCGGACGGGGAGCGAGGCAGTGACCCTCCCCCCAAGGAGAAGGCGGTGAATTCACCTAGGGTGGTGAAAGCCTTAATCCATCCTGCCAAGGCCTCTATCGAGACAGTCGCGGCGCCCCTGGCTCAGCCTGTGGAGGCTACACCAGTGGTGGCGACCTCGGGGCTCAGAGTCTCCCTGCCACCGCGGAGGGAGTCTTCTTTTATGCCCATCGACGGGACCCCCGTGAAACCTCTGATGGAGAAGAAAAAGGGGGGGTAGGAGGTCGTCGTGGATTCGGCCTCGACCTCTGAGGAAGAGCTGATCGAAGTCTTAAGCCACGGCGTTGGCGTGGACGAAGACCAGCCCGTCGGGAGGGACCCCGACGTAGGAGTCGACGATAACGTCAAGGGTGCCGACGGGGCCCCTGACCGCCCGTCGGACTCCCCGCAACCAGTGCCGCAAGACAACTTGGCGGCCATTTTGTTGGCTATACAGTCCTTATGCTCAGAGATAAGGACGAGACTGCCGTTACCACCAGCGGAGGAACCGCTCCCGACGGGGGACCCGGAGCCAGGCCCTTCTGGGAGCCCTCCCCCTAAGAGAAGAAGGATTCATCCTCCACCTCCTTTTCAGCCATCGCGCCCTGTTCAGCCCTCCTCCCCGTCCACGACTCGTGGGGATAAGGGGACTGACACGGCCACGACGGGTACGGACGACGAGGTTTACGACGAGGATCTGCCGTCGTCACCTCCCACCCGGGCTTCCCCGCCCGACGAGATTGGATCGTTTCACTCCATGATCGCCAGGGCATCCGAGCTTTTCCAGCTCTGCCCGGAAGAGAAGAAGAAGGAAGGCTTCCTTTATCAACGGCGCGAGGCCAAGAGGAAGACGGTCCTCTCTGCACCTCTACTGGACGATATTTGGGAAGAGGGCCTCGCCCTCCTCAAGAACCCATCCACGACGCCGGCTAGAAGGGATCGGTACGAGAAGAAGTACCGGGTCCCGGCTGCGGCCCCCTTGTGCCTTCCGGCACAGCCGACCCCGGACTCGGTCGTCTCCGCGGCGGCCAGGAAGAAAGCGGGGGGGGTGCGGCCTCTACGTCGACCTCCCCGCCGGACGGCGAGGGAAAGAAGTTAGATACGATGGGACGCAGAGTCATCTCGTCTGCAGCGACGACGATTAAGGCGGCCAACACCTTGGCTATCGTAGCCGGCTACGACAGGGAGCTGTGGTTCAAACTGGCCCCCCTGCTGGACTTCCTACCGGACGACAAGAGGGCTGAAGCCCTACAGATCTTGCAGGAAGGAGAGGTGGCGTCGGACCACGCCATCACGATTGCGACGGACATCGCTGACACTGGATTTCGCCAGTTGGGCAACGGCGTGTGCCTTAGGCGGCGTGGATGGCTCAAGGCTACGGACTTCCGTCAGGACGTGCAGACCAGAGTCTTGGACATGCCGTTCGACGGAAGCAACCTGTTTGGGAAAACAGTGGACGATTCCCTTCAAGCCATCAAGGCAGACACGGAGACGGCCCGGGCTCTTGGGGTTCTCCAGCAACGGCGGCCGCCCTTTCGGAGCGGCGGAGGCAAACAGGGTGCCTCCAAAGGTTCCGGCGGCGGATTTTCCACCTACCGTCAGGCGGCCCGTTCGTCGTCACAGGAAGCTTACAGGGGACGAGGCAAGTCAGGCGGACCCCGCCGTCGTCGCCAAGGAGGACAAGGCGGCAAAGCCTCGTCAAAGCAGGACTGAACCGGCCGTGGGGTCGGGCCCCCACCGAAGCACCCCGGTGGGAAGCCGGCTGGCGAGCTTCGTCAGCGTGTTGGAGTCCATCTCCACCGACCGTTGGGTGCTGGACGCCCTAGCTCAGGGTCACGCGCTCGAGTTTCTAAAGAGGTGCCCGCGCGTCCCCCCTGTGGCCAGGAAAGAACATCACGTCCCTCAACTTCTCTTGGAGGTAAAGGCGATGCTCAAGAAGAGCGCCATCAAGCTCGTCCCAAAGAGGCTTCGGGGCTCCAGAGTTTACTCAAGGTACTTCTTCGTGAAGAAGAAGAAGACTGGAGGATGGCGTCCCATCCTGGACCTACGACGACTGAACAAATTCATCAAGGCACAGAAGTTCCGGATGATCACCCTCCAACACGTCCTGGGTCAGCTGCAGGAGGGCGATTTCCTGTCGTCGTTGGATTTGGAGGATGCCTACTTCCACATTCCCATCCTAAAGGGACACCGAAGGTTTCTCAGGTTCGTGGTCCAAGGGCGTCACTACCAGTTCAGAGCCCTTCCCTTCGGACTGCGTTCAGCACCCAGGGTGTTCACCAAGTGCCTCGCACCGGTGGCGGCGCAGCTGCGCCGAGAGGGGATCCACGTCTACCCCTACCTGGACGACTGGCTCATCCGAGCGAAGACGAAGGAGCTCGCCGTGGAGCACACGGCAAGGACCGTCCAACTTCTCACGGACCTGGGATTCTCCATAAACTACGCCAAGTCCCACCTGGTGCCTGTGCAAGACGCACTGTTTCTGGGAGCGAAGCTCGACACAGTGTCGCTTCTGGCCTCTCCGTCGGAGGAAAGGACGAGGGCCATCTTGGGCAAGGTGCAGCGGATGCTGGTTGCGGACGCGGCCAGAGTGAGGTCCATCAAGTCCCTCCTCGGAATGATGTCTTCTTGCATTTACCTCATCCGCCTGTGCAGGCTCCGGATGCGCCCGTTGCAGGAGTTCCTGGACGCGCGCTGGATCCAGACGACGGGCAGCTTCGAGGAGAGGATCACACTCGACGAGAGTTTCCGACAAGCGATCCGGTGGTGGGGCACCCGCGCGCATCTGGCAGCGGGCATGGACTTCCAGACCCCCGGCCACCAGGAGACAGTGACCACGGATGCCTCCCTGGAAGGGTGGGGAGCGCACACCGGAAATCTGCACGCGAGAGGCCTATGGCTCCCGACGGAGAAGTCCCTCCATATCAACGTTCTGGAGCTCCGTGCAGTGTTTTGGGCCCTCAGGTCCTTTCTTCCATCCCTCAAGGGCAAGGTGGTGAGGATCTTCACCGACAACACCACCACCATGTTCTACATCAGGAAACAAGGCGGAACCAGGTCCCCAGCCCTGTCCAGGGAGGCGCAGGATCTGTGGCATTGGGCCGTCGCCCAAGGGATGTTTCTGGTGCCGTTTCATCTGGCAGGGATAAAAAACACCATCGCCGACTCACTCAGCAGGGAGCTGCGCTCGTGCCACGAGTGGGAACTACGACAGGATCTAGTGGACCGCCTCTTCCGACGGTGGGGCACACCCCAGATCGATCTGTTCGCGACGGCGACAAACTCCAAGTGCCGGAGGTTTGCCAGCAGGTTTCCCCAGCCGAGGAGCATGGGCGATGCTTTCTCGTTCCCCTGGGAGGGCCTGTTTCTATACGCGTTCCCTCCATTGCCATTGCTGATCCGGCTCATCAACCAGCTCAAGAGGTCACGGTGCAGGATGATACTCATCGCACCTGCGTGGCCGAGGCAGATATGGTTCCCGGACCTTCTGGACTTGTCAGCGTCCCCGTCAATCAAGCTGCCAGTGGACGCGGATCTTCTCTCCAGGGAAGGAGGCGCCATCCTCCATCACGACCCGAAGTCGCTGAGCTTGCAGGCCTGGCTCCTGCAGCGTTAGAGTTTGGAGGATACGACATACCGGCCGACTGCAGAGAGGTTCTTGCAAAGGCCAGGGCGACTTCAACTCTTAAATGCTACGGACACAAATGGAAGAGGTTCTCTGTCTGGTGCCACGCACAGAAGATTAACCCTCTACGGATTACGGCTCCCCAGGTACTGATGTACCTACTGACGCTGGCCAAGGCTGGACTGGCTCACGCGTCCATCAAGATTCATCTTGCTGCGATCTCCCGATACACCAGAACCACGGGGCGGACGTCTTTGTGGTCTCATCGTCTGGTGAAAGAGTTCATGAAGGGACTGTTCAGATAGTTCCCGCCGGTGAAGACTCCGGCCCCGGCGTGGGAGCTCAACGTGGTGCTGACCAAGCTCATGGGACCTCCGTTCGAGCCTCTGCACTCGGCTCCATTGAAGTTCTTGTCGTGGAAAACACCGTTTCTTGTGGCCATCACCTCCGCACGACGGGTGGGAGAGATCCAGGCCCTTTCCTGCAAGGCCCCGTACTTGACTTTTCACGACACGAGGGTAGTGCTCAGGACGCACCCCCTCTTCATGCCCAAGGTGCCATCGGAATTCCACCTCAACGAACCCTTGGTGTTGCCTGTTTTCTTCCCGTTGCCTTCGTCGCCGGCTGAAAGGACTTTGCACTCGCTGGATGTGGCTAGAGCGCTGAAGTTCTACGTGGACCGCACAAAGTGCTTTCAGAAGACGTCACAACTCTTTGTGAACTTTGGGCCTGTCAATCAGGGGAAGGCTCTCTCGAAGACTTCCATTTCCAGATGGCTCTCCGGCTGTATCATGTACTGTCATCGGTTGGCAAACCGACCGCTGCCTGGCCGTCCGAGAGCCCATTCCACCAGAGCGATCGCAGCTACCACGGCGTTCCTATCTGGTGTGCCCTTGCTGGACATCTGCAGGGCTGCTACGTGGAGGTCGACGCACACCTTCACGAAAATTTACTGCGTCGATCGGGATTCCAGGGAGGAGTCCAGGGTCGGCCAAGCAGTGCTGCGCAACCTGTTCACCTAAGGTGAGCCTGGTGAGGAGGTAAGAATTGCTTAATGTTGAGTTTGATGTAATGCTTAATGTTGAGCCTTTGCCACCTCCCGTGGTTGTGCATGTGTGTACTGCTATGTATTCTTTATTCATGAGCATGTGAATCCATGCCAGACCCCATGCTGGAGAAGGAACAAGTTACTTACCTGTAACTGTTGTTCTCCAGCATGGGTCTGGCATGGATTCACATGCGAACCCTCCCGCCTACCCCTCTGCGGCTCTTCACTTGGTCATACTGCCACTTCACGTGCTACCAAATCTGAAGATGGCTGCCAGAGGCGGGGCTTAGGTAGAGGGCAGTCATTGGCTGTGGTCAGTATGACGCAGAGGTCAGTGATTGGTTACTAATACGAAAGACAGATCAGAAACGAAACTGATACTAATTTTTTCTTTACCGAGGATTCCCAGCCTGACGACGGGGAATATTCATGAGCATGTGAATCCATGCCAGACCCATGCTGGAGAACAACAGTTACAGGTAAGTAACTTGTTCCATCTACATTGCCATTTGATAACTTCTTTCATAATTTGGTGTGCGTCCTTTTTTGGCCACCTACATACCTAAGAAGCTAAAGACAATTTTCTTAAACATACCAAACAAAATAGAAAAACATGCAGAGTTTAATGACTGGATAGATTGGGAAACTTGTCTGAACATTTCACAATGCATACAGAAGATATTTATACATTTAACAAACTAGCAACTTTTGTACTATATGGTTTTTGCATCCACATCTTACTGTTTACTTGTTTCATATGTAAACAGTCATGCCTTTCTACACTTCCTCATACTCAAAATAATGTACATGGAACCATTTATGTAACCTAGCACTTACATGGAACACTTGCACATATTAATATATACAGTGTTTTACACTCTTTTAGTGTATATACGCTTCAGAATATTACCTCTACATGTATTTTGTACTTTTTTAAAAGTCCATCTTAGTAACAATCCATCTCCTACTTAATATAAAACAATTATTACTCTATTACTCTGTTCTCCCATTTCAAACTTTTATTTTGTATGTTTATATTCATAAAGCAGATTACACATATATTTCAACACTGTGGTTTTTACAACACTAAGTAAGCATTCTTTAAACCCTTTGGCAATCTAGCTTGGTGTATGACTATAGAGTCATTACAAACAAGCCAATCTACTTCTGTACGCACCCATGTCGTGAAATGTCCACATTCAATGGATGCCACTTCATGAAAAATAATTGCACACGTTTTAGAAGTTTTCTTACTAACAGAAACTTGACCACATTAAAAAATTCATTATTGATGGGTTAATTTTCCTACCATCTACACTGTATCTTTGAAACATCAATACATACTTATTAAAAACTTGATTTTGCAGTGTTGATTGTAAATTTAAACCACTGACACTGCATTACATGTGTAAGGAACTCATGGTAACAACAATAAAGACAGACACCAAGTGATCACAGTTCAAGGGTGTTTATTAAACTGTATGCAGGTTCGAAAAACGCCTAATCTAAACCTAAATCTAAAATGGGAGCTATCTTCGACCATCAAGTGAAAATGAGGCAGTCCTTGTGGCGTCTTGTCAAAATAAATGGCCTATACTAAAAAAAAAAAAACAGATTGCCAAATCATTACAACTAAATACAGAAAGAGTGTGAGATCTGGATTTTCAAAGAAGTGTTCACAAATATGCCAGGATGTGATTGCCAGGGGTCTCCCTTCCCCACGTTTTGAGCACGGGATAAGGCGGGTCTCCTGAGTACAGCACATAATTGAGCCTTCCCAGCACAAGTCGACAGTTCTGTTTCAGTTATCCGATTCTTCAATGGTTAAGCCTCTCTCAACAAAAAGTCTCTTCCCTTCGATGGCCTGAAGTTTTCAACAAACAAACACAGAGTTCTGTTTCCCATGTTTCTTCGGTGATGGGTTCACCCCTGGCTCCCCTCTTCTGTGCAGACCCTTCACAAATCGTAATTCAGCCTAATCAAATAAACAGTTCCTTTTCCCGATAAGCTTTGGGTGATGTGTTCACCCCGGGATCCCCCTCTTCCAGGCGCAGATCCCTAGAAAGTTCCTTTATGATAACAGGACCTCGAATAGCTATGTTCTCTTGTTTTCGAGGGCCTGTCCAATTCAAAGTACCGAAACAAAAGTTCAATCAAAATTGTCTTCTCCTTCACACCAGGGTTCCCCCTGTTCCGGGCTCAGACCCCTCTTGGACGTCAGCCTCCTTCCGCCGGGATCACCGTGGCTTTTCCTTGGTTCACAAATCTTAATGTCTTTTTAAACAGTTACCATGAACATCCCTCTGCCGTGCTCACCTTTGTCAACACACTGTTCCTTGTAACTTTAGACTTTGCCTCTCTTTATCGGCATCCCTCCTCCGTGTTCAATCTTGCCACTTCACACTTCATTTTAGCAGGATTCGCTCCCCTTTACTTTTGAGAGGTTTTCTCTTCTTGATGCATTATTCACTTCCCTTGCTTTCTTGACAGTTTCTCAGTCAAAGACTTTCGACTGTACAGGAATTTGCTAGACCTCCTGTATGACTACTTTGACCTGTCTTGGTGGCTCTTCTATGGCCTTCTGGTATTTGCAGTTTCAGTCAACACATGATCAACCAGAGTCTCTTGAGTCAGCATCCACATGGTCCCGGTCCCCTCTGCAGCTGGTCTTCTCATAACAATTTCACAGTTCTTTGAACTATTCTCAATATGCAAGTTTGAAAAGGTTACCCTTAGGTTATGTTGATGTGCCCATTCGTTTGAATTCCATTAAAGAAAAAGAAAGAAATCACACACTTTATGTGTTTAATTCACACGGTGTTAATTTATATAGATATTCAACTGCCCTTTAGTGATGACACGTGTTTCGATGTATACACGTCTTTTTCAAATCAGGGCTACCAATCAAATCCCAAAATGTTCAATCACAGTCATTGTTGACAGAAATAATACATGATTAATTGCAATTATTATAATCATTGCCAAATTTTAACGTGAGTAACGAAACAGAACCATCAAAGATACATTTTCCAATGCAGAAAAATGTCAGCAATTGTTTGTGCATTCATAAAATGAAAAACAAATGGACGTGGCCATGTTTAGGGAGGGGGAAAAGGGGTAGGAGGTTGTGGGAAATCAACATGAAGAGAAAAGAGAGATGAAAAATAATAATGTCAGTGATGAGTACCCAGCCTTTGGATGACTGACAGTTATGTAAATCACATCAAATTGCAGTCTGCTTGCGTATCTTACCCAGTAATATTTGTTGCATCTAATATCCTTCACAGCATTCTCATCCAGTCCTGGGTTAATCCCTGTTTTCCTATGGGAGAAGTGCCCACACAGCATAAGTAACCTCGTACGTGTTATCGCAATGAAATATTATGTGTTTTTCTTGTTTTCCCATGTATGTGTAATTGCCCTTATTCAGGTAATAGCAATTCTCGGATCCATAATTTAGCATGAATGCATCACGGTGTATCCTGTTTTAATTCAATAGCTGTAAAAATAAATGTCCATTTCCTAAAAAAAAATTGTATGTCTACACGGAGTTACACCAACATGATGGCTGCATCGGGGATGGCTGTTGGGCTGAGCTGCGTTGTGCACATCCCCGTGATTAACTGTAAAATTACATTTCCCAAAAAGAAAGAAATTGTGTGTCTGTGCGGAGTTAAGACAACCTAATTGCTGCATCAGTTTCGCTGTTTATGTAAGGATAGCCGTGGAGCTGAGCCGCGTTGCGCGCGTCCCAGTAAAAGTGAAAAGGGGGGATTCTGTTGTGACTGTTCCCGGGCATGGTCCATGAGGTTCCGCATGCCTTTATTCCGTGTTAAAGTGCTTAGTAGGCAAGTTATATTGTCCATGTGAAACTCACCTCCGTCCTCCTCAAACAATGCCTTTCTGTCCTCGTGCAAGTGTGTCCACCAGCTCCATTTTTGTTACTTGGTTACGTTGCTAAGCAACCTAGTCCTTCTGCTATTTCTGACTTGGCCGCCATCTTTTGGGCTAGTGTGCTTTATTTGCAATTAGTAATATGTGTTTCATCTACCAATTTGCAATGTTGCGTGTTTAAGTGGGGTGCTAGCTTCATTATAATCTAGCCTTCCTGTCAAATTGTTGATATTGTAAATGTTGTATGCAAGCTGTTTATTTATGACTTGTGGAATTACGACACATATTGTGAATTTTTAAAATGGAAAAAAAAGGCAATAGTCAGTGCCCAATATGAATGCCAAATGGCTCGCTCACACGTGTTCATTTTTATTGATTTTGATTTTAATTTTAATTCCTATGGTTGAAATGTAGTGGTTCGCAAATTCTAATAGGGACAATTCTTGTTGTGAATGTGTAATTAACCTTCTCATGATAAATGTTGGAAGTAGATAGTCAGTGCTCAGTGTGGATGCTAAATAGCTCACTCAAAAATGCTGAACTTAAATCCAAATTTGAAAACCGCTAGTCGGAATATAGTGATCCACAATATGATTCCTAAAGGGGACAACTGCTGGATTAAAGTAAAGAACAGAGTGGTGTAGAATGAAACTCGTATTGGTCAATCACTTGTGTATGGTCATTTGAAAATGATGTGCCATGCCAAATGTGATTTGTTTTGTCTGAAAATGGGTATGTATATTCTCTCCTATAACCCAGATGCACAGGTCAAAACATTAAAGACATTTTACAGAAATGAATACATCTCTTTGTCCGAGTTTAAACCTCTTTCCACTGTGCAGAATTTACAAATCATGTTAGCTTCTTCCTGTCGTAATTTCAGTTCATGATTTCCTCCTCTTGGTCCCAGGGTTACTCTCTTCAAACCTACAAATTATAAAGTTATTTTGTCATTGCATTGATGTTCCTTTTGCCAGTGTTGGGCCAATGGTGAGTTTGTGTTTTGATTCCCTATGGATGAAATGTGTTCTCTTATCCTCGTCCTTAATTCTCTTATGATGCTCCCTATGTAGATTTTTCGGCATTCGCAAATGATGAAATATATGGCAAATTTATTTCTGCAATTGATAAGTTAAGCAATATTGTGCTTGATGCCATATTTGTCCTCAAAGATTAGTGTACTGTCAATAGCGTGTTTGCACATTGAGTAGGTCCCACATTTCATAAAGCCCTACGTTTGTTTGGGTAACCAGGTAGTAGCATTCAATGTCTTTGGTTCTGGAAGTAAAGATGGGCTTAGTATGTTTTTTTATTTTTTATGGATCCGAGAATTACTATTACCTGAATAAGGGCAATTACACATACATGGGAAAACAAGAAAAACACAATATTTCATTGTGATAACACGTACGAGGTTACTTATGCTGTGTGGGCACTTGTCCCATAGGAAAACAGGGATTAACCCATGACTGGATGAGAATGCTGTGAAGGATATTAGATGCAACAAATATTACTGGTTAAGATACGCAAGCAGACTGCAATTTGATGTGATTTACATAACTGTCAGTCATCCAAAGGCTGGGTGACTGTGTTTTTATACTAAGTTCCATATCATACTCATCACTGACATTATTATTTTTTATCTCTCTTTTCTCTTTATGTTGATTTCCCACAACCTCCTACCCCTTTTCCCCCTCCCTAAACATGGCCATGTCTATTTGTTTGGCCATGTTGTTAAGGACCTTAATGACCTTATGGACAACCAAAAGAGAAAGAAAAACAAAAATTATTTTAAACATGAGTATGACAATTTGACCAAAGCAGAAAGAACGGCATTGCAGGAACTCAGATTGAATCACAACTTGACTATAAAAGCAGCAGATAAGGGAGGCAAAATTGTTATCATGAATCGGGAAGACTATGTAACAATGGCCATTAACCACTTAAACACACCCTTATGCTACAACAAACTTGACGGTAACCCAAACAGCAAATTCTCATTGAGCTAAGAGACGCCATAACAAACTGGCACAGACCAGGTTTGATTACAGATGAGAAAAGATTGTTCCTAGACATGCAACAACCTACTTTACCTACAATATATTTTCTACCGAAAATTCACAAGGCATTTGACAAAATACCAGTAGGGAGACCCATTCTTAGTGGGATTAATTGGGCGACAATGAACATGGCGGAGTTTATTGATAACATACTCAGCCCTCTGGTACACCAAACCAAATCATATCTGAAGGATACTACTTCTGCAATTAATAAATTGGTTTCAATAAAATGGGAATCTGATTATCTATTAGCCACTTGGGATGTTATGTCACTGTATACATCCATCAGACATGACACGGCAATTGAAGCAATAGACTACATCTTCTCTCAAAAAAGTGCATCCAAATTTCAATCAGTCAGTATGCTTAAGGAAATGGTACTCTTAACTGCAGAACAACGTGTTTATTTTCAATGGAGACTTTTACCAACAATCCAGAGGGGTGGCAATCGGGGTTAAATTTGCCCCCGCACTTGCCAATTTAATGATGGCGATGTATGAGGACAAACATGTTTATGAAGATGAAGCATATCAACAACATGTGATTCTTTGGACTCGTTATATAGACAATGTTCTATTAATATGGAAAGGAGAAGAAGACGGGTTGGTACAATTTAGGAACAGAGCCAACGCTAACTCCATGGGAATAGAATTCATTGGAAATTCTAGCAAAGATGAAATTAATTTCTTGGATCTTAACATCTATGTGAAAGAAAACCATTTGATGACTAAAACGTTTAGAAAGGCAACAGAGGCAAACTCTACTTTATTTGCAACTATCTGTCATCATAACTCTGTGATTAGGAACATTCCAAGTGGAGAATATGTCAGAGCCCGCCGAAACTGCTCTGAACAAAACACTTTTGAGGAAGAATATCACTTGCTATCAAGAAGGTTCAAAGCAAGAGGATATGGCACACAAACCATTACTAAGGCACGAGTGAAAGCTAGACATCTGAATAGAACAGAGACTTTAACTCCAAAAATTAAAACTAGCAACCAAATGGAAGAAGTTAGTTTCATTACTACATACTGCAAGAATAATGGGACTTTGAGAAACATCCTCAAAAGGAACTGGCATCTCTTGCAACTGGACCCACATGTCAAAAACTATATTAAAGACAGCACAGTGATCATTTACAAATGAGCAAGGACCATAAAAAATATACTACGCCCATCTTTACTTCCAGAACAAAAGACATTGAATGCTACTACCTGGTTACCCAAACAAACGAAGGGCTTTATGAAATGTGGGACCTGCTCAATGTGCAAACACGCTATGGACAGTACACTAATCTTTGAGGACAAATATGGCATCAAGCACAATATTTCTGAACATATCAATTGCAGAACTAAATTTGTCATATATGTCATCATTTGCGAATGCCAAAAAAATCTACATAGGGAGCACCATAAGAGAATTAAGGACGAGGATAAGAGAACACATTTCATCCATAGGGAATCAAAACACAAACTCACCATTGGCCCAGCAATGGCAAAAGGAACATCAATGCAATGACAAAAGAACTTTAAAATGTGTAGGTTTGAAGAGAGTAACCCTGGGACCAAGAGGAGGAAATCATGAACTGAAATAACGACAGGAAGAAGCTAAAATGATTTGTAAATTCCCCACAGTGGAAAGAGGTTTAAACTCGGACAACGAGATGTATTCCTTTCTGTAAAATGTCTTTAATGTTTTGACCTGTGCATCTGGGTTATAGGAGAGAATATACATACCCATTTTCAGACAAAACATATCACATTTGGCATGGCACATCATTTTCAAATGACCATACACAAGTGATTGACCAATACGAGTTTCATTTTACACCACTCTGTTCTTTACTTTAATCCAGCAGTTGTCCCCTTTAGGAATCATTTGTGGATCACTATATTCCCACTAGAGGTTTTCAAATTTGGATTTAAATTCAGCATTTTTGAGCGAGCTATTTAGCATCCACTCTGAGCACTGACTATCTACTTCCACCATTTATCATGAGAAGCTTAATTACACATTCACAACAGGAATTGACCCTATTAGAATTTGTGAACCACTACATTTCAACCATAGGAATTAAAATTAAAATTAAAATCAATAAAAATGAACAAGTGTGAGCAAGCCATTTAGCATTCATATTGGGCACTGACTATTGCCTTTTTTTCATTTTAAAAATTCGCAATATGTGTTGTAATTCCACAAGTCATAAATAAACGGCTTGCATACAACATTTACAATATCAACAATTTGAACACGGGAAGGCTAGATTACAATGAAGCTAGCACCCCACTTAAACACGCAACATTGCAAATTGGTAGATGAAACACATATTACTAATTGCAAATAAAGCACACTAGCCCAAAACATGGCGACCAAGTCAGAAATAGCAGAAGGACTAGGTTACTTAGCAACGTAACCAAATAACAAACATGGAGCTGGTGGACACACTTGCACGAGGACAGAAAGGCATTGTTTGAGGAGGATGGAGGTGAGTTTCACGCGGACAATAAAACTTGCCTACTAAGCACTTTAACACGGACTAGAGGCATGCAGACTCTCGTGGACCCTGCCCGGGCACAGTCACAACAGAATCCCCCCTTTTCACTTTTACTGGGACGCGCGCAACGCGGCTCAGCTCCACGGCCATCCTTACATAGACAGCAAAACTGATGCAGCGATTAGGTTGCATTAACTCCGCACAGACACACAATTTCTTTCTTTTTGGGAAATGTAATTTTACATTTAATCACGGGGACATGCGCAACGCAGCTCAGCCCTACGGCCATCCCCGATGCAGCCATCATGTCAGTGTAACTCCGTGTAGACATACAATTTTTTTTAGGAAATGTATTTTTACAGCTATTGAATTTAAAACAGGATACACCGTGAGGCATTCATGCTAAATTATGGATCCGAGAATTGCTATTACCTGAATAAGGGCAATTACACATACATGGGAAAACAAGAAAAACACATAATATTTCATTGCAATAACACGTACGAGGTTACTTATGCTGTGTGGGCACTTCTCCCATAGGAAAACAGGGATTAACCCATAACTGGATGAGAATTCTGTGAAGGTTATTAGATGCAACAAATATTACTGGGTAAGATACGCAAGCAGACTGCAATTTGATGTGATTTACATAACTGTCAGTCATCCAAAGGCTGGGTGACTGTGTTTTTATACATATCATACTCATCACTGACATTATTATTATTTTTTATCTCTTTTCTCTTTATGTTGATATCCCACAACCTCCTACCCCTTTTCCCCCTCCCTAAACATGGCCATGTCTATTTGTTTTTCATTTTATGAATGCACAAGCAATTGCTGACATTTTTCTGCATTGGAAAATGTATCTTTGATGGTTCTGTTTCGTTACTCACGTTAAAATTTGGCAATGATTATAATAATTGCAATTAATCATGTGTTATTTTTGTCAAGAATTACTGTCATTGAACATTTTGGGATTTGATTGGTACCCCTGATTTGAAAAAGACGTGTATACGTCGAAACGCGTGTCATCACTAAAGGGCATTTGAATATCTATATAAATTAACACTGTGAATTAAACACATAAGGCGTGTGATTTATTTCTTTTTCTTTAATGGAATTCAAATGAATGGGCACATCAACATAACCTAAGGGTAACCTTTTCAAACTTGCCCTTTCCTAATGGAGTAGAGGAACCAAGGACTCCACTGTTACCCTGTTTAATGCGACCTTTAAAGTGGGTGAACTGACACAGAGGGCGCAGAGTTCTACTTTACAAGTATCTAGAAATAGGTTCTTCACAATTTCAACATATTCTCAATATGCCACTTTGCGACTTTCATTCAACACAGTTCGGTTTCTTTATCAGTTCCCCTTCGACTCACCGGCTGTGATGAATCGCTTGGCTTTTAATTCTGGCGTCAAGGCCGGTACCACGGTAGCAGGAGTTGCCCTCGCTTCGGCTTATCGGCATAGGCACACTCTGGGCACCATTGACATCTGCTGCAACACACTTGGGCTATTGTTTGCGGTCTTACCTTTCCTCTTACGAAGGCTTCACTCCTTGTCGCCCTCTCTGTTTCAGACACTTTTCTCCTTCTCTTGAACTGCCAAGTCTGTATAGTTGTCTTGTCATGCGGTCTGCCTTGATCGTAGTGTGCTTTCGTGCTCAACCTTTTATCCCTGTTGGGAAGAGAAAGGGCTGTCAAGTGTGCGCGATTCTGGTCAATTGCCTGACTTTGCCTGACTCTTGTATTGGGACATTGTAAAGACCGGAGGGGGGGGTCTGTACTTCTGCTCTCTATATGGTGGAGGAGAGGCACAGAGGACCCCAGCCAAGATTCTCTATTACGGTAGCAATGGACGAGCAATTGAGGCCTACCTTCTCAGGAGGTGATGCAGGCTGGTTCTTAAGTACAGTATAGTCCGGGAGCCACCACAAAGGAATGTCTGCATACTGTATTAGTTAACACAGTCTTTATATAATTAATATTCAAGGTTATGTACAATATCACGATAACTCACTTTGTACTCGGTTATCTATAATGGGAAATATACAGTTCTACGTGGTACCACAATTACTATTCGATCTCTTTAAAGTGCGTCAACTGTACAGTTAAATGTCACACAAATCAGTTTGTAAAGGAAACCAACAATAGATATAAGAGGAAAGCAGTTGGTTTAAACAATTGGCAGATTACTGGCTCCGATACATAGAACTTGTTCAGTGTGGAGATCCCCCCCACCTGGGCAACCTGTAAAATAAAGATATATCACAAGCCAAGTCCATATATTGTTCACAAGAATCTTTCCAATAGTTCAGCATCCCCAAAGTACCTGGCTTTGTAGCGTTCCTTGTCGAGGAATCGACGGCCCTTCTTGAGTGCCCTCCTTTTAAGACAGGAGTCACGGTTCGTCGAACGTCCAACGAAGAACAGGGTGAACTATGGCGAAGTGGCAGCTTTGTTGCTAGCGGTGCTCGTCGACAGGGAAGCGTAAACATCCTGCAAGGAAGAGGCATGCGGGGCACCTCGATGTCGATAGTTCTGGACCGCAAAGAATTTGAAGAACTGTGGCCCAGCAAGGGCGTCGAGTCGTCAGCGTCTCTGTGGTCTTTGGGTGGCGGGAAACCCACTGGCGGATGCTCCTCGGCGCGTCAACGGTCTGGCCTTCTCCAGCGGGATAAGGCGGGCGGCGGTGCAGGCGAGAGCGTCCCTTGGATCAAATGAAGTTCTTTGGCAACGGGACCATGGCGGCTCCGGTCGGCGACGGTGGTCGTCGACGGTGGCGGACAACAGTCTGGGCGTTTCTCTTTGGGATTCCGTGGCAGTCCCGGTCTCGGTCGGCAGCCTGTCATAGGTCTGTCTACCTGGGAGCTTTGGCAAAGATCAGCTGGTGCATGATGGTCCCTCGTAGCTCGGGAAGAGGGCGCCTTACCAGGTCCTTTCTGGGTCATTCCTTAGAGACACAGCAGCTTTCAGATTGATGAAGAAGGGTAACAGCAATTCTTCTCTTCCAGCAGGGCTTCAAGGTCAAGCTTCAGTTTGACTCCATTTACTCTTCGTAGTTTGGACTTCAGCTTCTGAACACAATTTATAGCAGTGAGAGGCCCCCGGATATACTAGTTGATCTCCCATTCATTCTGCTGGGTCGCACTTAGGCAACCAATCGGTCAGAAGGGCATCCACGCAAACAGGCATACAATCAGGTGCATAGTGCATTCAGGCCATTCACTTCTGTCCAGACACTCAGAACAATGTATGTGTATTGGGACAAGTACCCAGCCATTCAACACTCCACACTGTATTCATACCGGTTTTGGGCAGGGCTGTCTCAGTCATTGTGCCAAACACCAGATACTAGACATCCACAACACAGAATGTGTATTTGTCACACACTCCATTCACCCAGGTCCCACCCACAGGGTGTACCCACAACATACAGTCGCTGGGAAGGCTCCAGCCAGTCTGGCCTGGACTTCACAATAACACCATATATGGAACTTCCACCCCACAGCCAGTCAGGGGGAAGGGACAGAGTCAGGGCTTCCCAGGACTTTGGGAAAACAAGGTAACAGGCAATAGGAAGCAAGAGGCCACAGGGGCCATCTTGTTTCCTATCTGGAATCAACTGATTCCAATGGCAGGCCTGGGTATCCCAAAATGAAGGATACTCAGAGCACCTGTCAAATTCAGCATGGAGCTGACACCAGCCCATACCCTGCTCTGTGGGCCACACACAGGGCCCAAAAACATACACTAGGGGTACAGAGTTGTACCCCCACCCATGGCTGCATTAGGGTATTCCGTGGGTCTGTACACCAAACAAAGAGAGCTGCACCGCCAGGAGTCCCACATGAACTCCTGCGCGGAAAACAGGACAGAACACACGATAAAAAGCAGTAAAGGGCAAGGATACAGAGGCCATGTCCCTCCGATGCATTTCCAGCATCACTGACATGTCAGGAAAACGGCTTGGGTATTAGTCCATTGTCTTTCGTGTTTTGCGAAAGTGTTTGTGTCAGAAAGGGCAGAGGTGGGCAGTGTTTTTGAATGTCCTACGTGGTAGGATCGGGAAAAGGTATTGCACGGAATTACAACCCTCGTACCACGGTGGTAAACTTAGAAAGATGAGATGGGTAGAGTTTAAGCAACAAATGGGAATGACCAGGTTTATTATCGTGAAATGAACAAGTATGATTGTGTGAATGGTAGTGTTTTGTCAAAGCAGGTTGGGAGTTCGGGAAATAATTATCAGAGGGACGTTGAGAAGAATGACTGGGAGTACTCGGGTAGGTAACAGAAAAACAGGGATTCTGGTAGAAGTAGTTTCCCACGGCAGCAGGGTTTGAATTTCTAATAGGTTTACAAGATGCAGAGGGGTTATTGGAATTTGGTAAGGGAAATTCATACAGTGGAAGGGAGGTTGATATAGAACTCCCTATAAAAACCTCAGGGACTTGGTCTTCCTCGTCTTCTCCCCCCATGTCATACGGCATCTCACCTGGGGTATTCCCCCGAGCACAACCCCGGTGATTCTCCCCCACTGGTCCAACCCCAGGAACTGGAATCAACAGTGATGGCCGTGTCCTGTCCACTTGGATAAGGGATTCCTGGGCTCTTTTCAGGAGAACACCCTTAGGTTTCTCACACATGTCACGGAACGCTTTAATTACAAGATCAGAAACATTTACCCTTTTCTGATCAGGGATAGGCACATACACAAATCTTTCACAGAGATCTGGAGTAGAATAACCTTTCTTACATTGTGGACACACATGATTCCACTTGTAACAAATTCCTACATACTTATCTACAATAACATTTTCCTTCACTAATAAATAATGAGTCA
Source organism: Ambystoma mexicanum (assembly GCF_040938575.1). NCBI lineage: Eukaryota > Metazoa > Chordata > Amphibia > Caudata > Ambystomatidae > Ambystoma > Ambystoma mexicanum. The sequence continues at coordinate 662,225,302 of NC_090927.1, read as the reverse complement.
TTGAAAATTCTTGACTATCTTCCTGTGTATTTTGAGAACATTGTTGATTTCCACATGCAACAGCTACTAGATTTTGGATTGACATTGCTGAATGTACACTGTATGGTTTTTTCATCTACAGATCGATCTACATCCACACATAGCTACATCTCTGCTGCGAAAGCTATTTCTTGCATCGATGGGGTCATTTGAAACAACATACACAAAGCTGTATTGGAATAGCTTTCAACTCCTGTTTCATTACTTAATCTGCAATGAGAATATGTTATATTTGGACAACTCTCCAACCCTGTTAAATTCTGTTGTATTTTAGTCTTACAAGGACTGATTTCATTTGAATGTGCTTTCACCGACTTCTTATGTTTCGTGTATGAGTGCTTTGCAGGGACAGGTATAAGGTTCAAGTGAGGAATATACAGTACACACATCCTATTCTTCAATTCAAGAAATGTCAGCTGTCACTTTGCTTTCATCAAGTTCATTAAAAATAAACCTTCTATATTGTTCACACGTGACAAAGCTACATATGACATTCTTTCTTTGAACACTGTATAACTAATGTCAATAAGTGCAGCTTCTAAAGTCAACCCTTGTGATTTATGAATAGTTATTGTATAAGCATAGCACAATGGAAACTGCTCTTTTCACAAAAGTATCCTTAAAAAGCATGAAACTTGCAGAGGTCCGAGAAATCAAATGAGTTCCTTGTACATGATCGAACTTAAACTTCAATGTGTTCTATATTTGTACTGTGAGGAAAAGTGTGAAATGCAATCACTCTTCCCATCACACCAATTCCTACATGCAAGCTCCTCTTTAACATTACTAGTGCATTGATGCACAGTTTTAAAACTCCTCCCAGAACCTGCTGTTTTAGAAATGGAGTTCACTAGTTGACCTAATCAAGCTTTTGCTCTTATCCAACTCTAAAGGCATAACATGACCATCTAAAATATCACATGATTTTATCTCCACAATATTTTGCTTCTCTAACAGTAGCATTGTAGATATGAGATGGCATTTATAACACGCCTATACACAAGTGTTTCAAGGCGCGACAAGGCAAGGGAGGGGAAAAGAGGGAAGACAGAGACAACGATCTTACTAGGCCAGGTGACATTGAGATTGTGCTAGTGCAGGGGAGGTGTGGAAGGGGAGAAATGCCAGGGGGGGGGGGTGCAGTACTAGGATAAACATTAAATAATAGAAACAATAAATAGGAACAATAAATAAGAAGTGTGGCCAGCTGGTGGCAGGTGCAAGGGTAAGTGCATACATCTGGTGTCAAGTGTTGGTAGGGGGCTGTAGGGATACAGAGCCAACCCCAGGGTGCAATGGTTGCCAGGGGGGCAGTGCAGGTGTGCAACTGGTGGGTAGGGGACCTGGGCCCGGGAACAGAGGGTTGTCAGGTGTCCAGTGCAGTTTCAGTTTCAGCCAGGAGTTCAGCAGGGGAGAGGAAGAGAGAAAGCAGAGGCAAAGAGGAAAGTCTTGAGGTGCTTCCGGAACCAGAGATGGTTTTCCTCAATTTTCAGAGAGGCTGGGAGGCTGTGCCAGAAGGAGACCCCAGCCGTAGAAAAAGATCTACCACCAACTCGTTGCTTGGAGAAGAAACTGATCCTGAGCGAGTTGGAGGCGGAAGAGTGAAGCGCATGAGAAGGAAGATATTTAGGAAGAGGGAGTTGAAGTTATTGTGGCCCCAGGCCCCAGAAGGCCTTGTGGACAATGCAGAGGGTTTTGAAATTAATCCTTGCAGCCACTGGGAGCCAGTGCAGATATTTCAGTCCTGGAGATATACGATCCCTGGGTTTGAGGCCAAGGACAAGTCTTACAGTCCTGTTCTGGATGTGTTGCAGAGGGCGGAGAGAAGAGGCAGGCAGATTTAGAAAGAGGCTGTTGCAGTAGTCCAGCTTAGAGAAAACTAGAGCTCTGGAGACAATGAGCTTCTGGGGGAAGGATAGGAAAGGAAGAATACCTCTGAGGAGTGCAGCTGGTAGTGATTTCTTAGAGATGTCAGATATGTGAGGATTGAAGGAGAGTGTGGAGTTGAAGATGACCCTGAAGTTCTTAGCCTCACAGGTGGGAGCAGGAAGAGTGCCAAGAGAGGCCGGTCAGAGAGAGACAGGAAAGGAGGGAGTGGGTGTGACGATGAGGAGAATCACAGCCTTACTGGCATTAAGGCAGAGATCATTGCCGGCACATCACTCCTGGATAGCAGACACAGTCAGAGATTAGAGAGGAAGGAGAGGTGGCTGAAGGGAGCTGAGTGTCATCCGCATACCACTGAAAAATGGGGCAGAAAGTGGCAATGCGGTGGGCAAGAAGTGCCAGGTATTGGTTGAATAGCCAGGGAGAGAGGTTAGACCCCTGGTGAACACCACAGATAGAGATAGAGGGGAGGTAGGACCCAAGTTGGACCTGGGAGGGTTGATCGGAGAGGAAAGAAGTCAGCCAAGCCTGGGCCTGATTGGTGATACCCAGGTTGTCACGGAGACGGTTGAGCAGGATAGCATGGTTGACCATGTCAAAGGCAGAAGAGAGATCAAGTGAGATGAGGACATGGGGTGTTGGAATCCAGGTTGGAGAGCAGGTCTTCACGGATGTTCAGGAGAGCAGTTTCTGTGCTTCTGGCAGCTCTGAAGCCAGACTGATGGTCATGGAGACAGCCAGCAGATTCGGTGTGAAGATTAAGCTGGGAGGTGGCCAGCTTTTCCAGGAGTTTGCCCAGGAAAGGAGTGATGGAAATTGGGCGATAGTTAGCCGGGCAGGACGGGTCAGCAGAGGGTTTCTTAAGAAGAAGGTGCACAAGGGAGTGCTTCAGGGGGAAGGGAAGACTCAGTGGCGAAGGAGTGGTTGCGGAAATCAGCCAGAGCAGGAGCCAGGGTGTCAATGTCGTCCTTGATGGTTTTGGAGGAACAGGTGTGAATCTATTTGACTTTCCTAGATCTGACTTGTCTAGAAACATCATCTGGGGTTAACAGGGGAACGGCAGAGAAGGAGGGAGGAGAGGTGGCCGAAGAAAGGCTGGAAGAAGAGCAGGGGGTAGAGGGAGGAGGGAGAGAGGAAGATCGAGAGGACAGGATGTCCTGAGTTTTAGAGATGAAATGAGAAGCCAGGGCCATGCAGAGGGCCTGGGAGGGGACAGGAGAGGTAGAGACTGTGGCAGGATTGGCCAGTTCCTTGCAGATTTTAAAAGAGTTTGACTGAGTTGTTAGATGCCGCAGAGACATGGGCTTGGATGTGAGCTCTCTTCTTGGTGCGGACAGAGACAGTATTGCCTTTGAAGCAGGTGGCAGGCAAGTTTGTCAGAGGATGTACCAGAAGCACACCATTTCCTCTCAGCCACTATCCACTTGCGTTTGAGGGGAACGAGGTCTGAGTCGTACCTGGAGTTGCACTTGGCTTTGGGCTTCAAGCAATCCTCACGACAGCGGCAAGAACATCAAGAGTATCAGAAATAGCGGAGTGGATCATGGAAAGGGCTGTGTCTGGGTGTGAGTCAGCCAAAGGGGGAGGAGGGGAATAAACTGGCAGCGAAAGCCTCAACTTGCACACGCTTCATGGGTCGGATAACCGAGAAGGTAGGTGGCAGTGCTGGAGTTGGCTTGGCCTGTGGGTATGGAGAGAGTGAGATAGGAGGAAAGGAGAAAGTGAGAGAGGAGTAGTGAGAGAGATAGAAAGGGGAAGGTCTTTAGAGATCAGAACATCTATAGTGTGCCCTGCAGTGTTATTCTGACCAGAGGGGAGGATAGAGAGTGAGAGAGAGTTGCAGAGGTCGTGAAAGAGTCCAGAGGAGGGACAGAAGCATCCAGGTGGATGTTAGTCTCCAAGAAGGAGGGGTTGAGTGGTCGAGACCAGGAGGGAATAGGAGAGGTCCGCCCACTCAGAGAGGAAGGAGGTGATCTTACCAGGTGGCTGATGGATGGTAGTCACAGTAGAGGGAGGGAGGGAGGGAGGGAGGGAGGGAGGGAGGGAGGAGGGAGGAGGGAGGGAGGGAGGGAGGGAGGGAGGGAGGGAGGAGGGAGGGAGGGAGGGAGGGAGGGAGGGAGGGAGGGAGGGAGGGAGGAGGGAGGGAGGAGAGGGAGGGAGGGGGGAGGGAGGGAGGGAGGGAGGAGGAGGGAGGGAGGGAGGGGAGGGAGGGAGGTGGGAGGGAGGGAGGGAGGAGGGAGGGAGGGAGAGGAGGGAGGAGAGAGAGGGAGAGAGAGAGAGAGAGAGAGAGAGAGAGAGAGAGGGAGAGAGAGAGAGAGAGAGGAGAGAGAGAGAGAGAGAGAGAGAGAGAGAGAGAGAGAGAGAGAGAGAGAGAGAGAGAGAGAGAGAGAGAGAGAGAGGAGAGAGAGAGGAGAGAGAGAGAGAGAGCGAGAGAGAGAGAGAGAGAGAGAGAGAGAGAGAGAGAGAGAAGAGAGAGAGAGAGAGAGAGAGAGAGAGAGAGAGAGAGAAGAGAGAGAGAGAGAGAGAGAGATGCAGAGGGAGAGAGAGGAGGAGAGAGGATGATGGGGGAGAGAGAGAGATATATATATCTCCACATCTCCACTCTGGAACATTTGGACTTGGGTGCAGAGAGGATCTTGTTACCATCAGGGAGGAGAGTGTCAAAGCTTGTGACAGAGCTGGCCGTGAACCATGTCTCGGTGAGACACAGGACATCGCGGTCAAGTTCTTCCAGGAGGTGGGAGGAGTGGTTGACAGTTGAGCGAGAGTTAAGAGTGACAATATGGAGAAGGTTGCCATCCTTGAAAGATTTCCGTGAAGGGGTACAAATCAGAGGTCTGCCCTGTGTAGGTGTAGAAGAGGCCCCAGTGGGGGCAGAAAAGGAAGGAGGAGAGGGCAAGGTAGCCAAGTAGGAGGCAGCAGGGGGAGGCAAGGAAGCCGTGGAGGGAAGAGACGGGTCAGCAGGAGAAGAAAGGAAGTTGATGAGGCTCGGGAAGCGTCTATCAAAGAGGAGATGATTGGCCTGAGGGACTTGGACCAAGACGGTACCATTTGGGTAAACCTTTATAATGACCTTCGAGGAGTCGAAGGAGGCCAGGAGTGCTGCCCACAGGGTGCCAACATTAATGGGAGAAGAAGAGAGAGGAGAAGGCACAGAAACCATATGAAGAGTCCATAGGTCTGGCGAGGGAACGACAAAGAGGATGTCGGTGTGGGTTTGCCTAGAGGAGGCACTGGTATAGGTGTCAGCGATAGGGAGATCTTCCTACCAGATTTAGTGAAGAGAGCAGGATAGTCGATAGAGAAGAAGTTGGAAAAGATAGGAGAGATAGAGAGCACCATAGTGTAGGTGGGGTGAGGAGAGAAGAGGAAGGGGGGTAAGGGTGGGGAGAACACTAGGGTAGGATGCAGGGAGGGGCTCAAGTGGACTAGACTGAGAGAGACGAGACAATAGTGGTCAATTATACAAGACAGACGCTCAGACAGTGATAGAGAGTTTGCTAGATGAGAGCTTTGCTAATAAATCAATCTGCAGAATGGCACTACTTTCACAATGTAATTTAAATACCGGAGAAAAACACACCTAAGTCTGCGAGTCCTTAAAAGGGGAAAAGGCCTAGGCTTCACAATGACATTTTAAATACTTCCACAATGCAATTTTTACATACCAGAGAAAAACACACCTAAGTCTGACAGTTATGCTTGTTACATTCTGCAAGTGTGCACATCAAAGCAACACAAGAAATACGTATTTCCTTAAGAGTCGAAATGACATCAGATGGCCTGCAATCTGCATGAAACATGTTAGAAATCATTTTCCTCAAGGACACCTATATGAATCTTATTAAGCATGTCTGCATACTCTAAGTCTGCAGATTGCCTCATTAATCGTATGTTATGTTACGTTATGTGTTTGTTTATAACGCGCCAATAGCCCGCAATCATCAGGGCGCGGGAGTGTCCGGGGTAATTCAGTGCACATAATATTATATGCTGTAGAGGGCGGTCTGCGGAAACATAATGAGATTATCATTGGAAGAGGTGGGTTTTCAACGATTTCCTGAAACTCTGGTAGTTCTCTTCTAGTTGTAGAGTTAGTGGGAATTCTTTCCAGCATTTTGCTGCCTTCACTGGGAAAGATTTCCCCCACCCTTGCACACGTTTAGCTCTAGGGATATTCAGATAAGCCTTATCCTCTGATCTAAGGTGTCTTTGAGGCAGGTACAAAGAAAATTGCTTCTTAAAATATCTCAGGGCTTCTCCAAACAGACATCTGTGAACTTTGGTCATCGCCTTAAAGTGTACTCTCTCTTCCATTCTTAGCCAGTGAAGGGATCTTCTCCCCATAGTCACATGCTCCCTTTTTTTGATTCTCTTGGTAGCTCGAACTGCGTCATTTTCCATGACCTGACACTTTTTGTATATCTTTCTTCGTGGCTCCTATCAGTAAGGCGTTACCGTAGTCATGGCGTGACAGAATGACCGCTCTTGCTATAGTTGCTGCATTTGCTTCATTAATAAATGGCCTTATGGCTCTCATGAGACGCATGTAGTAGGCATGGTTTTTCTGCAGGTAGTTAACCTGAGCCTCGGATCCTACTGATGCTTCCAAAACCATCCCTAGGGTTTTTACGTGGGGCATCACTGGGATTTTAGCCTGTTTGATAGTAAAGGTCTGGTATTCTGTCCCTAACTTGGATCTGGCCTGTTGCGTCCCAAAAATCATCAGTTCGGTTTTCGCATTATTAAGACACATCCAATGACCTTGCATCCAAATGTCAATAATGCGATAAACCTCTGATATTTTTGCGCTGTCGCTGCTGTATTCTGCCTTGAGTTCAAAAATGAGCTGCGCGTCATCTGCGTAGTTAGTAAAGAACACGCCGATTTGTTCCAGGAGCTCGCATAGACTGCTCATATATAAATTAAATAGCAGCGGTGACAGGCTAGCACCCTGTGGGACACCAAACAAGATAGGGGCAGCCTCAGAGAATGTGTCACCCCAGTGGATTTTAGCACTCCTGTCTTTCAAAAATGATGCTAACATCTCCAACTCCTTAGGCGTGCAACCAACTGTTTTAGCCAGTGCTTCCTGCAGGAGATGGTGATCTACCAAGTCGAAAGCTGTGCTGAGATCCAACAGCATAAGGATACCGGTGCTGCCCTTGTCTATCAGGTCTAACATGTAGGTCTGAAGATCGAGCATAGCTGCTTCGTGTCGTGGGAGGCTCAAAAGCCTGATTGCTGTTCATGCAGTAGGTTCCAGTCTTCTACATGCTTTTGTAGTTAGTTCATGCCAACTTTATCTAGGACCTCCAGGATAAAATTTGAATTAGTTATGGGCCTCAGATTACTGGGGTCCTTCGGATCCAGCCCTGGTTTCTTCACTAATGGGGTAATAGTCACCTTAATTTCCTTTGTTACTGCCCCCTCCCTAAAAGAGGCATTAGCTATCTTTGTCAGTACTGGATCAAAAATGTCTTTATTGTCCGGTATGATTTTGGAATATTCTCTGCGCAAGAGGTGGGTTTCATTTTAGCCAACACTCTACTTAGCTCCTCCTCGGATATAGGGAGGAAGCTGAAATTCTCTCTTCCTTCCTGGTTACCTATTTCCTCTGGAAGGATAAGGGGCTCTCCTTCTCTTCTGGCTGTAATGATGTTATTTCGAGCCTTAGAGATCTTGGCAGCGAAAGCTTCTTGTACCCTATCACATTCTTCCCTAGTGGGAGTATGTGGAGGGGAGAGTGATTTCGGCTTTTCAATCCCTCTAAGTATTTCGAAAGATTTTACTGGATGTGTTGGTCGCTGCCTCTATTTCTTTGTTCTAATGATTCTTCTTTGCTTCCCTGATACGTTTCCTATACCTGTAATTGGCCTTTTTCCAATCATCTTTGATTGCTAAAGTGGGATTTTGGCGCCATGATCTTTCTTTGGCCCTCTTCTCCTGTTTTAGTTTATTTAGTTCTTCGCTATACCAAATCTGGTGATTACTATTTTTTCTCACCAGTTTGTGTTTAAGTGGGGCTTTCTCCTCTACCAGTTCTTGCATGTGTTTATTATATTGTTCCAACAAGGTCTCGCAGTTGTCCTTTTCTGCGAAGGAGTCGGTGATGCTCTGTAGGCATGGTTTCAGAATCTCAGGACCAATACTCTTAAAATTTCTTCTCCATACTTTAGTATGGGGATTTTCAATGTAAGATGCCGATTGATTCAATTGCACTACAAAGGTAACCAAGTGATGGTTCCGTGACATTATATGCTTTCAGGTTGTTGGTAAACACCCAGTCTAACTGGTTACCTTGGGGGGTTGTAGGTTCGTTGTTTAATACAGGGAAATCCAAGTTATTCATTGCTGTTTCCAGCATTATGGCCTCCTTGTCCCCTTTATTCCCTCTCCACCTATTCATGTCACCAACTACCAAAGTGGATGTTTTATTAGATATAAGTCGAGAGGCTTGAGATGTAACTTCATTCTCAAAATCAATAATTAAGGAAGGTGGTCTGTATTTAACAATGATGTTTAAACTATCGTTTGGGGTATATGCGAGTTTTAGGTAAATGGTTTCGCAGCCTATGCATTCAAATTTGGCTCTGAAGAGGTTCAATGTTTCGCGAGCTATAATGGCAACACCTCCTCCCATTCCAGTCTCTCTATTTGTGTTATACATGATGTACCCTTCGGGAACCGCAGCTTCGCATACTGGGCCGATAGGAATTTTTTAACCATGTTTCTGATAAACATAAAATATCTACAGCTTTCTCCTTTATCAGATAATTTACGTTATGTGCGTGTTTGTTCAAAGATTGTGTGTTAAGTAGTCCCACTTTGAGACTCTTCAACTTGTCAAGGCGATCTGTTTTCTTTTCACTGCCTTCCCGTTCTGTTTGTCTAGAAGGGTTGTTGTTCAGTGCTTGGTTCCTCTTTCCTGTTAAGCTACTGGAGGATGCAACATTCATTTCTTCCCCCTTGCTCTCTCTAGCTTCCATTGGTCTATCATCACCCAGACGAGGTCTACTTTCAGTTTTTTCCCGCTGCTGCTCACTGGCGCGTATTGGGTGGAGGACAGAGTAGTGATAGGGAAACTGTACTTACGTCTGTGGCCCCTGTGCACCTCTTTGCACAAACTGTAACAGACTGTGCCTGCCTGTGCGCGCCGGCGCGTTCGAGTGGGTTTGTGGGTAAGTAATGCTCTAGGACTACAATCCTTCTGGGGATTGTAGTTCTTAGAGCAGGGAACGCGTGCAGTGGCTTGCTTCCTAGCAATGCAAATGCTATTTACAAATGCTGCAATCCGTTTTACTTCTACCACTAAGGCTCTGAATCTGGCTATACCTTACTTCAGTGGAGCAGAGGCTTCACACTATAGCACAATACAATACAAATAATTTTAAAAGTAATTTAAAAACCAACCTGGCTAAAAACTCTTATTTCACAAAATAAAATGCACAATTAAATTACAAAGACTAACCAACTTCCTTTCAGGCACACAGTCTTTTATACTGTAACAGACTGTGCCTGCCCGTGGGTTTGTGGGTAAGTAGTGCTCTAGGACTACAATCCTTCTGGGGATTGTAGTTCTTGGAGCAGGGAGCGCGTGCAGTTGCTCGCTTCCTAGCAATGCAAATGCTACTATTTACAAATGCTGCAATTTGTTTTACTTCTACCACTAAGGCTCTGAATCTGGCTATAGCTTACTTTAGCGGAGCAGAGGCTTCAAACTATAGAACAATACAATACAAATCATTTTAAAAGTAGTTTAAAAAAAACGAACCTGGCTAAAAACTCTTATTTCACAAAATAAAATGCACAATTAAATTACAAAGACTAACACTTTCGTACGTTCCTGAAATTCTAAACAATTCCAAAGGTTAAAATTACCAATAATTCCTATGCTTTTTTGAGTATCCTTAGGTTGCAGCATTCCGAAAACTGGTTGACCTTTTACAAGAGTTAATTGTAACAAGTCTCCAAAAACAAGTTCAGGTTTACCTCCAAACAAAACATTGTAGTCAGTCTTCAAAACCTCTTGCATCCACAATGGAATGAAAGTTAGCATCAAGTGAGAACACCATACTTACTTCACTTACAATCAAGGTATTTCATTTTCTAAGAACTTTTTCTACTTCTTGTGCTGCACTTGATACAAGATTTGGATACTCTAGTTTGTTGTCATGTTCCTCTGGTAGCATCAATAGACGATATGAAGTAACATCTCCTGCATTAAATGCTGCTAAACCTGTTGGAGCAGTTACAATGCATGACAAAGAGGAATCATTTTCATTATGGATCATAGCTCTTATTGCATGAATTAAAAAAGATGTACCTGTCCCTGCTTCTCCACTAACATACAACAATACAGGTTTGCATTGCACACAAGAACATTCACGCTTGTCATACAGTAAACCATGTAAGAACCTATCTTTAATTTTATAATAAACTTCTTTTTGCTCTACATTAAGATTACAAACAATTTCATCACAATTTGCATCTGCAACTTTACTTTGTTTCCTTTCACTTTCTACTTCCTCCATGGCAAGCTCAACATCAGTTTGAATAATTGGCTCACCAAGCACATTTTGACTTCCTACTGTAGAATCTTCACTTCTCGCAGGAGTCTCTTTCGCTATTTCAGCTGCCAAAAGTTTTTCTTGATGTAGTTCTCTCTATGGTAACTCCCAAGTATTGCTCAAATTTTGGACATTAAGCTTTTATTTAGCAAAAAATGAATTTTTTAAAGTTTCAAAACGTCCAAGCAAATCACTATCTGCACACCATATGAAGAACAACTGCAAAAGACAAAAATAAAATAATTATTTTTTATCTGCAGTTTGCAAGGTGGTTTCATGTGGTTAATGAGACTTGCCTTCTCATGTCTCACTAGCCAATCACTACATCCATGTACTTTAATCTGTCCTTTGTCACTGTTTGCTTCAACATTTCGATACGAGTACCAATGTGCTACTTCATATAAACAAAGATCCTCCAACATTTCATATCGATTGGGATAATATGATAATATGCATCAATCAAGTTGGTTTTCAAAATCTGATAAATTTGCCCATACTTCAGCTGCATATCTCTTTTCAGCTTTTGCCATCTATTCTGTAACATAACAAGCACTAGCTGTGGAATCATCAGCAATACACTGTACGACAGGATTGTAATCATTAATTAATTGGCATTCTTTACTTCTTTTTAAATTATATGTATTTCTTGGGGACTTACCCGTAACATGCTGTCAAACAGATGACATTAAACTATTAACTCAACCAACTGGTGTCACAGGCCTTGGAAAGCCAAATCTGCACTGAGTGTAGTACTTGTCTTTTTTCTGACAGTACTTTCCACAGGAGTGCTTTTGAAATCTTTCCACCTTGTTCCGTAGATCAGGATTCACGTGCTGAGCTGGTATGGAACAAGTCACATATTTTTCAATTAACTCCATCACACTGCCATCACTTTCCTTACCAAACTGAGGAGCATCTTTAATCCACAACAACATATGTATATGTGGAGCCCCACATGCCTGGTACTCATCCCTCCAAAAGAAATGTTCTCCAGTACCTAATGGACCATTTTCTTTATTACATATTAAGTACATATTAAATGTAACATGGCTAAAAAGTTGTGATGAAAAAAATGCGATACACCTACAGGATCCATGGAACACAATTCTCCTGGTGTCATGTGTTCTATATTTTCTTTCTGTGGATTAGTTGCACAAATCCACTCTGCAAGATCATCCCAACCATACTCAGTGCAATTCTAAGTCACAAATCATGTTGGAGATACCATGTTTCTGATCATGCATCTAACCTCAGAGTGTCTCCTATACCAATATTCTTTAGTTTCTCTCATTGTAGCAAGAATATTCTTAAGTGTACCCTCTAAAACTTCACTTTACTCCTACGTCCCGCCCTTCAGTCCTTTTCTCCGCACAGTTGGGGTTGGATGCACTTGCATCACCGGGAAGACCTTTTTTCCTTCCCGTTGTCCTTCTCTCCTGCTCCGGTTCTGCCGTTGCGTAGTCCTCCGTCTATGACGGATCGTTTGGGATTTGCTACTTGTTCCTCTTGCGAACTTCGCTTTGCTACGGCAGATCCCCATTGTCTCTGCTTGGAGTGTCTGGGACCGGCTCACCATTGGGACTCGTGTTTCTTTTGTGACTCCCTTTCGGTCCGGGCACTTCAGCGCCATCGGTGGGAGGAGATCTTCCAGAAAGTTCCTCCATCGCATTTCAAACTCTTCATAGACGGAAAGAAGAGATGCTCGGTAAGTTCCTTACTTTTCAGGGCACCACGGCTGGCGGACTCCTTCCCGGGGTCCTCCAGGGCTGGGAGGGGCTTCAAAAGCTCTGCTACCAGGGTTTTCTCTGAGGTGCCTCGCAGGCCTAATAGGCGTACTGGGGTTTTCTCAGAGGGTTTCCGCGAGGGGCCTGCCTATACTGGATCATGATCCGAGGTTCACCGATCAGGTGCTAATAGCCAGCATAGTCTTGCTGAGGCGTTGGGTACCGGAGTTCACTGCAAGTTCCCCTTGTCAGGAGCTTCCCACACAGACACCGGGGTGCGCCCTGAGGCCTCTGTTGAGGCTTTCTGTACTGAACCACAGTTCGAGGCCCCTCTCAGGGGAGCTATTAAGCCGGGACTCTGTTCCGAGGTTCCTCTTAACGAGGCTAAGGTGTGTACCAACAGAACTGAGAGACCTGTTAAGACCTTTTCTGTGAGGTGGATTCCTCAACTTTCCTGCGCTCGTGGAGTCACTGGTTCTGTTGAGGGGGCACAGGGAGAGGTCGTCGACCGCAACTCCTCTGTTGCCGGCATTGCCGAGGTTACTCCTTTGGAGGGTAATTCAAGGGACAGAATGTTCAGTAAACATCCAAGGCCCCATAGTACCAGCTCTGCCAAGGATCCTTGTGTCAAGGCTAAAATTTCAGTCAAGTCCCCTGACCAGTCTGTGGAGTCAACTGCCTCATCTACACATGTGACGCAGTTCTCCTCAGATGTTCCCAAAATGGCGGGCCTTCCCGCGTAGTCTACGGCGGCCATTTTTGATTCTTCCCTCACACCCATGCTATCGACGGCGAGTGCTAGGAATCTTCTTTTCGGTGGACAAACTATTTTTTTTTTTTAAACCAAGTTTATTTTTGGGTGGAAGGCATACAGGTAATTTCAACATAACATTTGCCATCAATAATTATTTAGGTTCTGCGTTTTTCTTGTGTTCATAGCTTACAGTTCGTAGGAGTTTGCTTTGCCTTCGAGGATTTTCAGTTTTCAATCCCCTGCCTTCTCCCGCTCACCCCTTCCCTCCATCCCCCCCACCCCCTATAAATCCCCCCCCAAACTTTAATCACTATTTTACACTTTAGAGTTCAGTATATTTAGGATCTTTTGCTGACGTTAGTGTCTCGACGTCTTTATGTCAGGAAAAATTCAGATGACATGCGTGTTCCGGAGCAGGCGGGGTTTGAAGAAGTGAGCTTCTCTGTCCCGCACATGTTCCTGGAATGGATTATAGGTAGTTAAGAATCTTAAATATTTTCCGGTACTGATAGCACATATCTTCTCCGTGGCCGTTACTCCCCAGATCTTGATCCACCACCATGCTGAGATTGGGCCCTCTTTGTTTTTCCAGTTTTGTGTGAGGGTCATTCTTGCTGCTGATAATAGGTGAGTAATGAGCTTGGCTGTCGTTCCTGACATTGCATATTTACCTTCTATAGGGACTCCTAAGAGAATTGTTTTCGGAGATCTCGGCAGTTCAACCCCTGAAATGTCCTTTATGTGGCTTAGTATTTCCTTCCAATAGGTGACGGCTTTGGGGCATGTCCACCACATATGGAATAGGTCTCCCTTCTCACTGCAGTTCCTCCAGCAGTTTGGTGAATATGACTTTGTGATTTTATGAATGCGTTTCGGGGACATATACCATCTGAGGCATAGTTTGTAAGCGGATTCCTTTATCGTGGTGCATGTGGAGGTGCTGTGTGCACATGCCCATATTTGGTTCCATTCCTCCTCTGTTAGTGGCTCTTGCATGTCTCTTTCCCAGTTCATTTTGTATGTGAGCTTGTCGGTCGGCTGGTCGTTGGAGAGCAGTCTGTAGAGTCTGGTGACCCCCTTTGCCGTGTTGCCTTCCTGCAGCGACAGTTCTAGGCCTGAAGGCATTCTCGTGCCCGCTCTCGTCACCGTTGGGTGGGTTATCCAGTGCCTTATTTGTGCATATCTATAGCGCTCATTTTCTCCTAAATTGAATTTCTGCTGACAATCTGTAAAGAGTAATGGAGAGCCGTCTTTGTACATGTCTTTCAGGTACATAGTCTCAGCCCCTGACCAACCCGCCCAATACATTAGTTGAAGACCCGGTGTGAAATCTGAGTTGTGCATCAGCAGCGTATATGGGCCCATTCCGCTCGAGCTTTATCCCAGCTTTGCAGTGACCATTTAGTCATTTCTAATAGCGCACCTCTACTCTATCGGTTTTCTTTTCTCAGGGTTATTAGGGGGGCTAATGAGGCTGTTTGTTTGACTCTACACCATCCTTTATGGTTCTCTGGTTTTGCCCACCTAAGCATTGGTGCTAGTTGTGCTGCAAAAATGTATCTGTCCATTTCTGGAACTCCCAGGCCGCCCAGGAGGGGGGAGCACATTGGGATTAGTTTCTGGATCCTGGGTTTCTTACTATACCATATAAATTTGAATATCGCGTTTTGCAACTCTCAGACCTTGGCTGGCGGTATGGGCACCGATAGTGAACTTATAAGATAAAGGAGACGAGGGAGAATGGTCATTTTGACAGCTGTGATGCGGGCAAACCATGACCGCTCCTGAGATTCCCATCTGAGTATGTCTTCCTGTAGCTGTTTCCACAGCGGGATTATGTTTGCCTGATATAGCTTGTGTGGTTCTCTGGTAAGGTGAATCCCTAAGGATTCCAGTTTTCCCTCCACCCAGCCCATCAGGAATGTCCTCTACAATGTCTCAGTCTCTTCTCTCCTTGCTGTTATGTTCATGGCTTTTGATTTGGAGAAGTTTATAAAGAACCCAGAGACCAGTCTGAATTCCTCCAGTTGAGCCATCGCTCTGGGCATCATATTTTCTGGGTCTCCCATGAAGAGTATGTCATCCGTGTACAGCGCTATTTTGTGGGTTTCCTGACCAATTGTAACTCCTCTGATGCTAGCAACCTGTAGGAACTGCATTGCACATGGCTCCATCGTCATGGCGAAAATCAGAGGGGAGAGAGGACAGCCCATTCGCGTGCCCTTTCTGATCTTCAAGAACTCTGTACTCTATCCATTGATCCTGAAACTTGTCGATGGGCGTTGGTAATTGGTGAGCACCATCTTGGTAAATTCTGGGCCACAGCCGAAGCGCTCCAAGATCAGTTTCAGATAGGCCCAGTCCATGCTGTCAAAGGCCCGAGTAGCATCCAGAGCTTCCACTGCAAACGATTGTTGTGTTCGTCGCCCTGCATCTATGACGTCTACTGCCCTTTTGATGTTATCTTGTGTGTGCCGGTCAGTGATGAACCCCGCTTGGTCATCGTGTATTATGCTTGGCAGGATTTTCATTAGACTGGTTGCTAGGATTTTTGTATAGATTTTTGCATCGATGTTCAGCAACACTATGGGGCGATAGCTCGCACAGTTGTGGGGATCTTTACCTGGCTTCAGGGGCAGTATAGTTATAGATCTCCCCATATCAAGCGTGACCTTCCCCTCTTCTCTGATTGTTTTGTATAATTTTGTCAACGGACCAAGCAATTGTGTGCGGAATGTCTTGTAATAGCCATTGCCATGGCCGTCTGGACCTGAAGTCTTATTTGCTGGTAGTGCTGAGATGGCATCGCTGATCTCTTGTGCCGTTATTGGATTCCCAAGATTAGTTCTGTCTTTCTCGGCAATCTGGGGCAGCGGGAGAGTATTGATGTAGGTGAGTTGGTGTTCTGGGTCAAGGTTCTCGCTTTTTAAGAGTTCCTCATGAAATCGCTTCATTATATCTTTTTTGTCAAGCTCGGCTTTGTGGGGTTTTCCATAGACGTAGTTCCAGGTTTTTTGCTTTCTCAATTTCGCTGCCAGAAAGTGATTGTTTTGTTTGGAGCAGTGACTGGGCGATCCGGTCCGCCGTGTGATTCTCCAGTTGAGCTCTGATTTTCCAAAGCACTCTTAGGGATTTCCTCGAGCCGTGGGCTTTGTGTTGGGCTTCTGCAGCTTTCACCTATTTTTCTAGTTGGATCGTCACCAATGTTCTTTCACGGTAGTATGCCGCTGCTTGTGACATGAATTTTCCCCTGATCACTGTCTTTCCAGCGTCCCATATTACCCCCCAGGCCATTTCCCCGTTGTCGTTTTCTTTGAAGTAGTTGTTGATGGTGGTCTCCATATGAGCACTTAGCGCTATGTCTTTCAGGAGGATTTAGTTTAATCTCCAGGGAGGTTTTGCTCTGCTCCCTTCCACCCACCAACACTGGGTGGTCTGAGTGATATTCCACTCCTATTTCTACTTCCGTTATTTGTGGGACTAAGGTTGTGGATACTAAGATCATGTCTATCCTGAAGTATCCAAGGTGAGTATCCAAGGCTGAGTAGTGGGTGTACTCTCTCCTGTCTCCGCAGAACAATCGCCAAGTTTTAATTACACCTAATTCTCTGAAGAATCGAGAGCTTGTCTGTTTTTCTGATCAGTAGTTGTTGGGGGGAGTGTTTTGTCCAGCATTTGGTCCATAACACAATTGAAATCCCAGCCTACTATCAGTTGGCCCTCGCACCAGCTGTCCAGTTTGCCCAGCAAATCCGTTATGAACACATCCTGGCGACTGTTTGAAGCGTAAATAGATGTGATTGTGAACAATTTCCCCTTTATCAACCCTTTGGGCCCCAAGTACCTGCCCTCTTTGTCTTTACGGGTTTGTCGTTTTTTGAAGTCTAGCGCCCTCCCAATTAGTATAGCTACTCCCCTTTTCTTCTCTCCACTTGAAGCAAAAAATTGTTGTGGGAAGTTCCGATTGGCCATTCTCTTCTCGTCTTTAGGAAGGAGGTGTGTCTCCTGTAGGAGTCCAATCGCTGTCTGCATTGTTTTCAGCCTGTCTAGTATCACCCGTGGTTTTATTGGCGAGTTCAGGCCCTGTACATTCAGAGATATTACCGTTGACTCAGCCATTTTTGTGTAGGAGAAGTTGCGCTGTTACAAGCTGGAAATTAGCTGCTCCAGTGACTTTCATGTTTACCTTTTTGGTTCCCTGGGTCTCTAGCTTGTTCTGTCGATGTTCCTCTTGGTTCCTTTGCTCTTCTAACAGCCCTCCAACTCTCCCTCTTTCTCCCCACTTCCCAGATGTGCTGTTCTTTTCCCTCCGTGTAGGTTTTGTATGTTTCGGTGTATTGTAGTCCTCCATCATTGTTCTACAGTTGTACATTCTCTTGTTAGTTGGTTCTCCTAGTGTTGTTCCGTCACTTGTTATTCCTGGCTCTGTTGCGGGACCTTGGACTTCCCTATTTTCTTTGATTTATGCTTTTTCTGGATTGACCATTCCCACAGTTTACCCACGGTGTCTGGAAGATTAGGACGTAGTCGGTCATTCGGACGATCCTGGTCTTCCTCTAGCTGAAGGATTGAACAGCCCTGCTCGTAGGTGGTGATTTTCTGCTGCTTGCCCTCCCACGTAAAGGAGAGGCTGAATGGG
Organism: Ambystoma mexicanum; assembly: GCF_040938575.1. NCBI lineage: Eukaryota > Metazoa > Chordata > Amphibia > Caudata > Ambystomatidae > Ambystoma > Ambystoma mexicanum. The sequence goes on along the minus strand of NC_090927.1, from coordinate 662,207,689 downwards.
TGCATCCACCTGTATCGTATCTGCTTTGTTTGGAGTACTTTTGTAATTGGCTGCATCATTCTTCTCTTTCGGAGCGTACTCAGCGCTAGGTCTTGGTAAAGTTGAATGTGAGAGCCGTTGATTGTGAGATCTTTGTGGGATCTTGCTGCTCTCAGTATGTCTTCTTTCTGACAGTAGGACGTTATTGCTAATAGAATATCTCTAGGTCTTGCTCCAGGGTCATTCCGTTTTGGGCCAACTCTGTGTATTCGATCAAACACAATTTGGTCTGGCTGCGTTTCCTGGAGCATGCTACTGAAACATTGTTGCATAGTGGCTTTAAGGTCACGATCTTGGATCGTTTCAGTGAGGCCTTTGATCCTGATGTTGGATCCTCTTGAACAGTTTTCAAGATCTTCTGCCTCTAATTCCAAGTTGGTAGTTGTGTTGGCCAGCTGATCTAGGAGGACGCTGTTCTGGTTAGATTCTTCTGCTACATTTGATAAGTGATTTTCGACTATATCTATTCTGCCTCCCAGGTCCGCCATTTCTCTTCTTACCTCCTGGAGGGCAGATTTCAGTTCCTCCTTCATCTGTTCCAGCTGGTTGTGGAACGTGTTCGTAAGTCTGGCTTCCATACCCTTCAGACAATTTAGGAGTTCCTCTTTATCTGACGGCATAGTGTTTGGTGATGCTGCCACTGTGTGGTTGGGTCGTTCCAGGGGAGGGGGGGGTGAATCACTCTCCGTTCGTCGACTCTGACCCCAACACTTTTCAAGTTGGCCCACTTGAGTTTTAGACTGTGTTCTCGATTTTGACTGTCCGGTCCTTCCCCTAACCCCTTGCATCAGAGCTGCTATTTTGGGAGTAGTCAGTGCCACTCGGAAGCAGCAAAGTTATCTTCTTGACCAAAGTGTATGCCTCCTTCACCGCTTGGAACTCTTAGGCCAATTGACGTGCTTCTTTACTGTTCTTGTTGCCTTTTGTTGCCTTTTATTGCGCTATCTGGATCTTTGGGGCGCCTTGAGGTTGCGCTTGTTTACATTCTTAGTGGTAGCTCCAGGGGGGTATTATGTCTCGTGCCCACCATGATCCGCCCAATGTACGTGTCTGTTACGTGACAAGGCCCCAGGTTTATCACAGTTCTGTGCCTGTGAGGCTATCAGAGTGTGTTTGGCCCAGCTCACATACCTCATATGTGGTCAGCAAGCCTTATAGGGAGCTTCCCTCAGGCCATGCGTCCAGACTGCTCGCACCCAGCGCACACGGTAGACGCCGGGGGTGGGGGGGCCCGCTCACTGACAATTGCCACGTATGTCAGCTGGTCCACCGTACAGTGAAAGCAGGCTTCCAATGTTGCCCCCTGTCACGTCTCGGGTAGGTGAAGGATTGAGGAGGGTTGCCTGCTATTCTTATCAAGTTGGCTGATCTGGGTCTTCTGTTGTGTCTAGCGAGAAGGTTTGAAACTGGTGACCCGCTGGGGTGGGACCGGATCAGTTCCTTGTGTAAATGTGGCACAACGAGTAGTCGCAATACCGCTGGGGTGGGCGCACCCACGTGGTCTGCACCCCTCTGTGTGATCAATCCCCACCACTCTAGCTAAGTAGGCCCAGATTCCCCTCGACCTACTCCTGTTTGGTTATTGCTCAAGGAGGGACTCTACCGACTGTATGAAGATACGGGACCCTCTGGGGCTCAGACGGATTGTGTGGGTTGTGACTTTGCATGCCCAAGGAATGGAGAGGCTATGAGGCTGGGTGGGGTACGAGCTGGAGATTCTGCGGCCCCTCTCAAAAATCCTCACACTCCCTGTAGCCAAGTTAGTCTTTGAACAAACTATCTCCTGTTGCGCAAGGTCCAGGCGCTACAACCGCTCCACTGCCCACTGCCAGACCCCTCATGTCCCGTCTGGGCTAAGCCTCACAGTGCTTTTGTCCTTTTAGTAGTTAGTAGTTACTGGTTCAGTCCCACGCCAGGCTGGGGGCCGAGGAAAAAAAATAAATAAAAAAAAAAGCCCTTCCCTAACACTGGATCCCAAGGGGGGGGGGGGGCAAACATAGAGGCTGCAGCGTGCAGTCCGGTGCTGTCACAGCCCTTCCAGCGGGGAAGGAGAGGTGGTTGGAATATGGCTGAGGAGAACTCTGGGCCTGCAGGGGCGAAATGTCAGCGGTGTTCAGCTCGCACACACCCACAAGACTATGGCAGGGCTTCCTTTTACCCGTCAAGCGTGTAGCTCCCTCAGAGGCCCCACAGTAATCAGCAGGAAGAAGCAGGGCGCTGACTGCTTGTGCAGGGCATGGTTGGGGACAGACCTCACCTCGCTCTCGGTCCCAGAGGGAAGACTACTTGGGGTGGCAACGCTTCCGAGCAGCAGCCCGCTTATGCATGTGCAGGCGCTCGATGGCCCCCCTGCCAGAGTGCCCACATGCAAGTCCCCGGGCCCAGACCACTGTCCAACGTGGTGCCACCCCAATACCAAGACAGGGGAGGCTCGGCCCTCCGGTGGTTCGAGTTCTCACAGCATTTGCAGCTACCGCAGGAGTTTAGTAACGTGTGGGAAGGGCGCCCGCCCGAGCTTCAGAGCACCAGAGCACCCCACATGCTGAAGGCCCCCTCCGCACTGCATTCAACGTGCCGGGGGAATGCTGCAGAGAAGATCTGCCAAGAATGCAAAGCTGAAGTCCGGAAAAATCCAACGCCTGATTGCCGTCGCGGGCTGCAAGCTCCTGCCAAGCCGTCTCCGGATGGGTCACGAAGGCGCGCACACCACAGCGCCCCCCCTCCTCCTTGGCCCTCTACGTCACCACCGACTTTTAACTTGTTTCTGTGCCTCGTTACCCTAGTTGACTCACACCACCCCATGGTCGTCTTAGTGTGTGGGTGCTTTGATGCGGCTCGGCAGGTGTGCATCGGATGGGTGATCGAGACCGTTCGCGTAATATGTAGGTTCAGCATGGACTACGCCACTGTTCCCATTGATGAGTGGGGTTTCTGTGGTCGTGGTACAGCTCGGGGACTTCTCTGTGCCTGCCTTCTCCCAGGGGGTCCAACACGCTCTCCACTGAGGTCGATGGGGGCCACAGGCACTCCGTGCTTGGGGGGTGGTGCGGCACAGTGTGAAGTGAACTCCCTCTCTCTGCGTCGGGGTTCCCATCACCTTTCTCTGTCTTCTCAGGCTCTGTGGATCACTGTGTTAGTCGCTCGTAAAGGCTTCGAGCCCAATGATCGTACTATGTTCGGGAGCGATTTTACTTCAGGGCTCGGGGGTGTTCCGACAAGGTGCTGTCCGGCTGTTGTAGTTTGTTTCGGAGCGTCGTAGTCAGAGGGGCCAACCTCTTCACTCGGTGATATCTCTGCGAAATCTTCTCCGTTTTCGGCCGGGTTTTCTCTAGCAAGGTGGGGGCACTCTCATGCAGGCTTCTACCTCGTTTTCCCCGGGGGGGGCCCAGAAGTGGGGGCTCAAGAAGCTTCTTGGTCCATAGTGGAAGAGTTCACACAAAGGCAGTTGTCATCCTTACGGCAATCTCTCGGTGGACAAACTTTTACACGTGACCGTGTGAATCCGTTCCGTCCTTCCTATGTCTGGCATTCTCGGATGAAACTGCTGCATACGGTCTCGCTTCCTGGCAGCCTCTTTGTCAGAGGATGCTTTTTTCGGGATGTTTCAGAGACTTATGCACTCTGACCCCATGAGGGAGTACTTTAATAGCCTTTCTTGTAGCTCTGTCACCAGGGTTTCCCCGTGGTGCCCCAAGGGCCTAACAGGCATAATGGAGATTCCTTTGAGGGTTCTGACATACCTGCCAGTACTGGGCATTGTTCTGAGGTTCACCATCACGGTGCTAAAGTGAAGCCCAGTTCGACTGGGTGCTGGGATACCAGGGTTCACCCTGGGGTCTCCGTTTCTGGAGCTTTCCCCGCTGTAACCAGGTTGAAACCTGAGGTTCCTCTTGTGGAGGCTAAAGTCTGTACCGAGTCCCGACTCGAGGCCCTTTTTAAGGGAGCTTTACGTACCAGGTTAAAACCAGGTTAAAACCGGAGTTTCCTCTTGTGGAGGCTAAAATCTATATCGACAGATCTGAGAGGCCTTCTCTGAGGGTCTTGTCGTTGAGGTATTGTCCTCAACCGTCCCACGCTCAGGGGTTGTGGTGGTACCGGTTCTGTCGATGGGGAAATGAGGGGGGGTCACAGACCGCATTCCCTCTGGTACCGGCTTTTCTGAGGTTCTTCCCTTGGATGCTAATTTTGAGACTGGTTCGAAAATGTCGACTAAGCATCCAAGACCACCCAGTACCTGCTCTGTCGAGGTTCCTTGTAAGGCTAAAGTGTTACTTATGCTCCATTGCCTCATCTACGCATGTGACGCAGTTCTCTTCAGGTGGCGACAAAATGGCGACCCAACCTGCGTGGCCTATGCTGGCCATTTTGGATACCTCCCTTACACCTACATTCACAACGTCTGGTGCTGGGAGCATTCCTTTCGGCATTAGTTACCCGTTCCGCCCTTCTTTGACTGGCGTGCGTGGGCTTCGCTGCCTCATCCTGTCTTGATCCCTCCTGCTTTTGCTCCTCTGATCTATGTGGACCCGGCCGGGGGTGGACCCTCCTGGCAACCATCCTCCTAAGCCCTCGGCTGAGGATGAGTTTTTTGGGACGTTTCAGATGCTCATGCACTCTGACTCTATGAGGACGTATTTCAAGCATCTTTTCACTCCTGTTCCACCCCGTCCCTGGCGGCTCCAATTCAGTTTTTCTTTTAAAACCTGAGGAGGTAAGCCTGGAGGACCAGTCTTCTGTTTCCGCCTCGTTGGGATGAGCCTTAAGCGGATAAGGACGGCGATGAGCAGCCCCGCTCAGTGAGAATATTCCATGACCGGGAGGGGCTTGTGTAGCTCTGTTACCAGGGATTCCCCTTAGGTGCCTCAAGGGCCTAATAGGCGCACCAGAGTGTTCTCTGAGAGTACCTCAGAGGACCTGCCAAAACCGGACGTGGTTCCGAGTTTCACCATTTGGGTGCTAAGGTTCAGCTCAGTTCGTCTTTGGCTCTGGATACCGGGGTTCGCCCGGAGGTCTCCTTTTCTGGAGTTTTCCACACTGATTCCATGGTATGCCCTGAGGTCTCCGTTTCTGGTGCTTGTCACACCGAGCCACAGCTCGAGGCCCCTCTTGGGAGAGCTATATGTCCTGGGTTAAAACCCAAGGTTTCTCTAAATACAGTACCGACTGAGTCGAGGGATCCTCTAAGGGTCCGGTCGGTAGGATACATTCCTCAACCGTCCCACACTCAGGGTGTGGTGGTACAGATTCTGTCGAGGGGGTAAAGAAGGTGATCAGCAGCAGGCCTTCCAGTACCAGAACTGCCGAGGTTCCTCCATTGGAGGCTAATTCTGGGTCAGTTCCTAGGATGTCCACTAAACATCCTAGATCTGCCAGCAATGGCTCGGCTGAGGATCCTTGTTTCAAGGCGAAGTGTTTCTTAAGTCCCCTGACTCCCCTGAGGGGACAGTTGCCTCATTTCTCCTATGACGCAGTTCTCTTCAGGTGTTTCCCTCGAAAGAGAAACAGAAGACCATGCCCCTGTCGATCTGCATAAAGACGACAAAGGGAAGTCGAAGACTAAATCTTATGAATCTTCAAGTCGGAGGCATAAGCCGGAGTTACATCGAGAACTTTCTAAGTATCAATCCGATGAGAAATCGTCGAGGGCTTCGACAAGCCAAGAGCCCAGTCCTTCGAAGAGCCCTTAGAGGAAGCACAAGTCAACAACTTTGACAGTCTCACCAATGCTATCCTCGTCGGATCCGTCGACGCCAGTCTCGAAGTCGACTCTGACAAATTCGAAGTCTACGACACAAATTTCGAAGTCGTCAATGATTTCTCTGAAGTTTTCGAAGTCCCCAATAACACAAGATAAGAATTCCAAACCCTTACCAAAAAAGGATTTGTTTAAATATTTAACTTTGATTTATGAAGATAATGAAACCTCTGATGACAATACAGCACCATTTGACTCACAGTTTGGTAACCCAAATGTTCGAAATGAATTGAATTCAACTCTGAAGAGTCTAGAATAAAAGACTTGCATGAAAACTTTCAGATAGCCAGTGGTATAGATACCTCTCTAGAATTGGAATTTGGAAAGCCAGATCCTTCGGACCACGCTTACTACTCATACAGACAACTTATGAGCAAGGTGGTTGAATTTCTGGGTTGGACTAGGCCTGCACCATCATTTGAGCAGGATGATCTAACTAATATATTGGACCAAGGTCCACAGAGAGACCCAATTTTAACTTTTCATATTGCCCTTCAAAAAAAGGGTCACATCTAATTGGGAAACACCAGAAACTGCAGCTGCAGTACATAAAAACCTTTCAAATAAATATTTGCGTTCCGGCAGTGACTCAGAATATTTAACAAGACACTGGAGAGTTTGGTGGTTCAGGCAGCCACGTCCATGAAGCAATCTGCATACCCTTCTATCCCTATTGATAGGGATGACAAGCGAGTGGATGTTTACTACTGGAATTATGGCCTTGAAATCAACTAACACTACGTGTGCCTTGCCAAAATGTACATTTACCCTGTGGGATTGCATAGCCATGGCGGCTGAACACATCCCGGAAAGAGAAGAAAGAGACGGCTTCCTAGCTATCATCAAGGATGGTAAGGAGGCAATGTGTGAATGCCTCCAGTCAGGTCTGGATACTGCAGATGGCATTAGCAGAACCATGGCAACTTGTACCGTGCTGCGCAGGTTTGCATGGTTGAAGAAGTCTGGATTTGCACTGGATGTACAAGCGAGACTCCTCAATATGCCCTTTGACGGCTTGAGGCTGTTTGGCAGCAAGGCTGATGAAAGTCTAGAAAAGCTGCACACCTCGAAAGCGGCTGCTAAATCTCTTGCTGCCGCCATTAGATGGCCTCACCATTCCTACGCCAGTGCATCATCTTGGAGGAGTAAGTCCTTTTCGATTTTACTCCTCAGTTGGAAGAGGGAGAGGACCGGCCAGTCATAGAGGTCAGAGAAGATTCCCTCGTGGTGGACGAGGGAGAGGTACTAAATCAGTCCAAGCAGAGGACTGTACTGCCATCCCAGGACCAGAGGCGAGTGGTCTGACAGGACCCTCGCTTTGTATTCTATTTGGGTGGTCTCTACCACCACATCTGGCGTGGCAAAAAAATAATCAAGTCTTGTATGCAGTTGTTGTGGGGCTGAGTAATGCGAATACTGTTCCTCATTAGGATGTTTCAGCCTCCAAACATCTGCCAGCCTGAAGTCGTCGAGCAGTGTCTGCAATGCCCTGGCCGCTGGGGTGGGCCTATCAATCTTATCATCAGATCTGTCTACCCTGGGTTTCAGCACACAATTAAAATCCCCTCCCCAAATAACCGCCCCACCCACACACGCACCCAGGTTGGTACACAGAGTCCTAAAATATGCCACCGTGTTTTCATTGGGGGCATACGTATTTACAATGCACACCTCCTTATTCTCCACCAGTGCCTTCAATATGACCATCCTCCCCTCTGTATCCACCACCTCTTGTGTAAGTTGGAGCGGAACGTGCGGTGCTACCCAGTCCAACACTCCTTTAGCGTAGGCAGAATACGGAGAGCCCACTACAATACCTCTCCACTTCTTCCCCACCAGTTCCAACTTTTCCCGAGTCAGATGCGTCTCCTGCAATAGTGCAATATCAATCTTCTGTCTTTTCAAATACATCATGACCTTGTTCCTCTTTAAGTAACTATTGAGTCCCCTGACATTCCACGTTACGATCTTAAGATCCCCCATAGCTCATAAGTATCCTCTCCCCTTCCGTGCAGCAAGTCCCACCTGCCCACGCGATACAGATACCGCCCTCTGGCTTTTTCTTGTAGCCTCATGTACAAACTCGAACTCCCCATAACTATACACACCCCAAACTCCCCACTTCCCTCCCCACCCCTTCCCCAACACCACACTCCCCAACTGCTGCCCAGCTCCATCCATGGAACTCGGGCACCCCCACATCTAGCCCTTCAAGCACCAACCAATGCCCAGAGCTCAGTAGGCTGAAGTCGCCATAATGGCCACTTAACTAAAGCTACTAAGTGGGGTAAAGAGATCCGCTCTGCAAGGCTCCCCTAAATACAGCAATAGTCACAGTGCTCATAATATATTGTGCAACAGTCTGACCTTCTCTGCCTAAGGCCGCTCAAATGACTATAATGAAGTCCCAGAGACCTATTCCGCGCCATCTTGTAGCACCCTCCTCGTGCACTACTTATCTCCTCCATCTCCTCTTCCCGTCCGAACGTCAGGCTCCTGGGGACATCCCTGCGCGTCGATCCATCCCATGGCGTCCTCCGGAGTCTCAAAAAACAAAGTCTTGTGTTTGTGAAAAACCTTCAATTTCGCCGGGTACAGCAACATGTATTTATGGCCCGCCTCTCTCAATCTCCGCTGTACCGTCCCAAGGTTCATGCGGCTACGCTGCACAGTCAGGATATAGTCCGGGTAGGCCGTTATGTTTGCCGCTCCTCGTGTAATCGTTCCTCCCTTGCGGAAGTGTTCTAGTATCCTCTCCCGGTCCCGGTAATTAAGGATTTTGGCAATTACTGGCCTAGGTGGGTTTCCCGGCGGGGGCCTCCTTGTTAGAGCTCTATGCGCACGTTCCACCGCGAATCCTTGAGATAAGGCTCCTCCGGGTATCTCCTGCAACAGCATAGATTCGATGAAGTCCATGGGATCGTGGCCCTCCGATCCTTCTGGCAGGCCCACGATGCGAATGTTATTCCGTCGGACGCGTCCTTCCGCCTCCTCTGCCCTTTTCTCCAAGTTGCCCACTCTCTGCACCAGGGCATGCAATTCGGCCTTATGGGAGGCACAATCCGCGGTGTTCGGGCTCACCTCTTTCTCGAGGGTCTCAGTGCGCTCCGCCATGGACTGGACGTCCTGCCGGAGTAAATTCACCTCCTCCTGCACCTCACCGACCTTAAGGTCCAATGCCGTTTTCAACTCAGTTACGGCCAGTTCAATCTTAGCCTCCCAGGCCGCCATCGCAGCCAGGACCTCTTGGTTAGTACCCGTCGCAGGCATGCCACCTGTAGGCGACTTATCCTTGCTCTTGGAACTTTCCGGACCAGGGGACGTCTTGGCGAAGTCGTCCAACGTGGGCTGCTTCGCCTTCGGTCACTGTTCTATTAGACATGACCCAGGGGACCTGCGTTCTGCGCAAGTTACAAATGCGCACACAGTTCACTCCTATCGCCCGAACACTGTGCTGCCCGCTCCTTCCTTTGTTCCGGTCGTTGATCGGCCATTTTGTTTCATCTTCCGTCTCCGGTGCTCCTTATCTTTTTCGCACAAAACTCCACCCACGTTCCTCCCACGCCTTCCAAAAGTTCACCAAGCGCAGTCAGACCGTTCACACATCGACATGTGTGTTTTCAGCAGTCATAGGCACGTTGTTATGCACTGTTTCGCCAGGATCATTTCAGGATCTGGATCATTTCAGGATCTCGGGAGCTCCACCCAGTCGCGTCCTCCTACATGGCCCTCGTAGCCACGCCCCCAAACGCGTCACAAAGGTTGTCGCATTTAAGTACATCAACTGTTTATATATTTGTTTAGAATGGTGTAGTCACCTTTCTTAACTTTATTCAATATAAAAATGAACAATGTTCTTTTCATATAAAAAGCTTTCTTAATTATTACTTCTTCTTTTCCGTCAGTCCAGAAGTGGAGCACATTTCTCATCAGAAGAAAAAAGAAAAGTGCCACTGCCATTCAAATAAAAAATAGCCTAGGTCCCTTTTCATATTTCAGCAACCATGAAAATTCTGTGTTCCAATTTGGCCGCCGTGATTCAAAAAGGTACCTTGAAACTAATCATTACTACTGCTGCTCGACAAAACATATCAGCATGTACATCCTCCCTCCACTACCCATCCCCAGTATCACTAGAGTTTGAGTGGCCAAGTCTCTTGGACACCCCCATAAAGCTACCTACCACATCTAATCAATAATACCGTAATCCCAAGTCTCTATACATTTCTTAATTAATACCTCACATACTCTAGACATAACTTCAGAGTACGTTTCTCAAGCAACTTCTAAATAGATGAAATGTCACTGGAAACATGACAATTTCTGTCATTTCTTCATTCATATTCATAAAGGTTCCAAAATAATATGTAACACATCTTTGCTTTCATATACCAATTACAAATTTCATATTGCTTTCATTCATCTCTGATGTGTTCTCAATTCATGAGAAAGTTAACAAAGAAAAGAACTGCAAAATAATGCACTGGCACTTAGTTACTCCAACTAGCTCCAGTTTTCATACCTTGCAAGCCTTTCCTTAAGAACTGTATCCAGCTCCACACAAACATCTTCAATCTACTGCTAGTCACATAACTGTGCCCTATCACAACCTTACTCCTCGAACCACCCATTTAATCAGTCCTTCTTACTCATCTTCATCAAATAACCTGTAGAGTCAAGCACCTCCCCTATTTCTACCTATTCAACCATCATAGGGCCAACAGCCTGATCCACTATCATACATTTCACCTACACACTAATCACTGCTACTACTACTCAACAAAAGATATCAGCATGTATGTCCTCCTTTCACTGCCCATCCCCCCTCCACTAGGGGTTCAATGGTCAAGTGCCCTGGGCAGCCCCAGAAAACTATTTTGGCAAACCTCATAAATACTACTGTTACCCCCAACCCACTAAGCACCCCCATTCATTTTACATCCACATATGTCAGTGCATTGCGTAACAGCATATTGCATTACATACCATGAAACCCAAACAGATTGCTGCGCTTCCAGACCACGCCATTTCCAAGCAAATTGTAAAACTGCCAAATATGGTGTTGGTTATTATTTCTGAATTCCTACCAACAATAATATGAGTGGAAATCCTGGAGTATACACCACTCCTCTAAAAGCTTCAATAATGTGGAATACTGTTTAACATCTCATATAGCATACATAACCTAAGAAAAGTAGAGTTTAATTATCTGGGCATTGTTAGCCAAGTTGTAATATATCTGTGCTTGGGACCATTCATTTTTTTTACGATATCCTTAAATGAAAAATTAGCTAATCTTATACACCACAGTACCTCTTTCTTACATAACAAATCTTAATAAAGCATACACATATTCAAAGAAATGTATGCATAAACCATATCATTTACAACCTCATACCTATATAGAAATATTCAGACACATGTTATATATTACTGCACAAAAGCTGAAATACAAATCACCAAACCCTACCCACTTAGCCACTATGAATTGACCTTTTTCACTTTACTTCATAATTTCTCAGAAACCATTTACCTGGAGCATTTTACCTAAAACACCAACAGACTTTCATAATACCTTGCATACTATACACATAACTTCGGACTACAATTCCCAAACTACTTCTTAAAAGAAGAAAAGTTCACTGGAAACAACATGACAAATATTACCAGCATTTCTTCATTCACATTCATAAAGGTGTTGCAAAATAATATGTAACACATCTTTACTTTCATAAATCAACAAACTATTCATTCATCTCTGGTGTGTCCTTAATTCACAAGTAACGTGATAAGCACCAACAATAACGCACTGCCACTTAGTTCCTCCACACAGCTCCAATTTTCACACCTTAACAGCCTCTTTTTAACAATTCTAAGGCAACTCCAGGCACACACCATTAAGTTTACTCCTGATCACATAACTTGGCCTTGCCACAGCCATGCTTCTCCCAACACCCACTTAATTATTCCTCCTTTAACCATCCTCATCAAAAGAACATGCAAAATGCAGCACCTCACCTATTTCCACCTATTTAAGCATCATAGGCCAATTGCCTGACCAGCTATCCACCTTTCACCTGCAAACTAATTACTACTACTGCTACTGAACATAACATATCAGCATGTTTATCCTCCCTCCACTGCCCAACCCCACTCTGGCTAGGTTTTTCATGGCCAAATGCCCTGTGCAGCCCCACAAATCTACGCTAGCAAACCTCATCAATAATACAGTTTCCCCATACCACTATACATTTCTTCCGTAAAACGTCACATACCATAACTTCAGACCACAATTCCCAAACAACTCCTAAAGAGAAGACATTTTCACTTAAAACAATATGACATACATTTGCATAATTTCTTTCATTCATAAAGGTGTTGAAAGATAATTTCAAACACATCTTTTCTTTGATATACCAACCAAACATTCATACATCTATAGTGTGTCCTAAATTCATGAGTAAGGTAATATCCTAAAAGAGATGCAAGATAATGCACTGCCACTTACGTGCTCCACCCAGCTCTGGTTTTCACACCTTACAAGCCTCTCCTTAAGAACTGAACACCAACTCCAGACAGACAGCATTCATTCTACTGCTAGTCATATAACTGTGCCCTGTCACAACCATCCTCCTCCTACCAACCATTTAATCAGTTCTTTTTAATCATCCTCATCAAATGACATGTAGATCTGCAAGGAATTGGCCAATCCTTCCACAGTCTCTACCTCTCCTGTCCCTTCCCAGGCCCTCTGTACGGCTGTGGCTTCTCACTTCATCTCTAAACCCCAGAACATCCTGTCCACCCTTTCTGCTTCTGCCTCCACTCTCTCATCTTCCTCTGGCCCCGTTGCAGCCATTCCCCCTCCCTTCACTGCCTTTCCTCTCTTCTCCCCTGATGAGGTTTCTAGACAAGTCTGATCTATGAATACCTCTTCTAAGCATGATTTTCCCTGTTCTTCCAAAACCATCAAAGATCACATAGACACCTTCTCCCCAGCCTTGGCTGAATTCTGCAACCATTCTTTTGCCTCTGGAACCTTCCTGTAACGCTCACCTGGCTCCCACGGAGGCGCTGAACTGGTCTGGATTGCTGTGACCTCTTCAAGCGTGATGCGCAGGATTCGAAACACCGACTGAACTGGACCCCCAAATCTGGCTTGTCTGGCCCGTAGAAAAATCTTTCTGTAGGTGGAGAAAGGGGATTAACTGACTGCAGAGTATTGTGATTGCTTCCCACCTCCCCTTTGCTCTTCTCTGACCACCTCTGAAATCCCCAATCAAGGCTCACCTTAATGTTTGAATGGATGAGCTTTCCATCTTGCTTCTGGTGCAGGGGCGCATATTTGACCAGTTACTTCACTGGTTTCGGAAGGCGAAATGCCGTAAGTATGTGCAAATTTGTAGCACTCCTCTTGTCACGTGGTCGCAAATTGTACCTGGTTGCACCAGGCAGAGTGTGGTCCAGAAACAAAACGCTGCTGTGTCTGGGAACAGGTGCAGATGCGGAGACAGCGCTGGTAGAAGATGATGCAAGGAATGGGGAAGGCAGGAAAGATGGCGCTGCATACTCCCCAGGCCCTTCAGGCTCAGGAAGTAGATTAAACTCAGGCTTGGCATTCTGCATGTCGATCAGTGCTGATGCATTCTGTGAGATGGAGTCATTGATGTCTTTGTCATCCCACTTGTCGTAGGGCAGAGGATGTGGGATCCGCTTAACATGCGTGGCTAGGATCCAGTGCTTTCGGCCTTCAACACGTACTGCAGTCTGCGTGGCCAGCAGTACTTGGAAGGGGCCCTTCAACCGAGGTTCAAGGCAGCTTCTTCGATCAAAGTTCTTCGGGAGGACCCAGCCCCCTGGCCGCAGACTATGACCCGGCCCTTTGTATTTGGCTGGAAGAGCCTCTCGTACCTGCTGATGAATCAAACACAAGTTTTGGGTCAACTGGTAACAGTAATCGGCTAACAGTGGATATTCTATCTCGCTGCATGTCCTACCTGCAGGTACATTCCACACATTTACTGGCCTCCCCATGATGATCTCATACGGGAAGAGACCTGTTCTTGACTGTGCGGTTGTCCGCGTTGAGAGTAAGGCTAAGGGCAAGGCATCTGGCCATTTCAATTTGCTGTGGGCACATATCTTTGCAAGTTTATTTTTCAGAATTCCGTTGTGACGTTGCATAGGTCCGGCACTCTGAGCATGCCTCGCTGAGTAAAAACGTTTGTCAATTTACAGGCCTGCGCATATTTGCAGTATTACTGCTGCAACAAAATGCGGGCCATTGTCAGACCAAATTACTCTTGGCAATCCAAACCTGGGGAAATACTCTTTCAACATAGATTTGTCTGTAGACATAGCCGTACAATCTTTCAGTGGGTAGGCCTCAACCCATTTACTAAAAGCACAGATTACCACCAGAACATATTTGTAGTTCTGGCAACGCTCCATCTCAATGAAGTCAAAGTGTATCACTTCAACTGGCATGGAGGGAGGACCGAAACTAGCCTTTGGTGTCAGTGTTCCTTTTCCAGTGTTATGTTGCAAACAGACCATACAGTTTTGGACAATACGCCCAGCAACTTTTGGGATGTTCTCATTATACCAGACGGGGTCTAGAAGCTGATAGATCTTTTTTGCACATATATGTGTCGGACCATGTGCCATGGTGGTAACATATGCATTGGGTAACATCCATCTTTGTTTGGCATGATCAACCCAACAACCCTCATTGTCTAATCCCGTGGGACCCTCCGACCATTTTTTGATTTCTTCGGGAGTAGCCTCTGTCTGAATTTACTTTACGCTACCAATCCCTTCCTCCATCACGCAAGTATCAGTGACCCATTTTGTTGAATCTAAAATTTACATTTTGGAGTGCAAGTCATTTGCAATTTGCTCAGCAATTCTGTCGGCAAAAGCATTTCCTTTTCTCAAGCCGCTTGTCACTTTTTGATGTGCGGCGCATTTCATTATTGCTAGTTTGGTTGGGACTGCGAGTGCCGACAACAACTGCACTATGAACGTGCCAAGCCTGGATCTTCGTACCATCTGATGTCAAGAAACCCCTCTCAGCCCACAGACGTCCAAAGTTATGAACTCTCCCGAATGCGTATTTGCTATCGGTAAATATGTTTACACTAAGACCTTCAGATATTTCACAGGCTCTAGTCAAGGCGATTATTTCTGCGGCTTGGGCTGAGTTATGTGGGATTCGTTTACTCTCTACAATAGTAGTCAAGGTGGTGATTGCATAGGCAGCAGTGGAGGTGCTGTCTGGCAATTTGAAACAGGAGCCATCACAAAATAGCTCTCCATCTGGTTCTCTCAATGGTGGGTCAGTGAGGTCAACCCTTCCCTTAGTATCTTGTTCATTTACAAAAAGGCAATCATGTGATACAATGTCAGTTTCTTGTCTCCTGTGAAGAAGGTAGCAATTCAGCCGGATTCAAAGCACAACATCTCTTAATTTGGATATGCGGAGCAAAGAGAATCAGCTCGTACCTTGTTAGCCGAGCCGATGTGAGATGTTGCGTCTGCGTTCTATTCAACAGACCGTCTACTGAGTGAAGTACCATGACGGTTAAAGAGTGACCCAGAACCATCCCCTCACTTTGCTTTACGGACGCAGTGGCAGCAGCAGCAGCTCTGACAACGCAGCAAAAGGCATGCTACAGGATCCAGTGTGGAGGAGAAATAATCGCACAGTCTATTTTTTACCCCATGGTCTTGTCAACACAGCCAAAGCGCAACCATCTCTTTCATGCACGTACAGGACAAAACATTTTTTATAATTCGGTGTGCCCAAAACTGGAGCTGAACACAGTGCAGCTTTGAGCGAATCGAATGCTGTCTGGCAGTACATGTTCCATGGCAAGGGCGAAGGAATATCCTTCTTCGTCAATGCCAACATAGGCTTAATCATCAAAGAAAAGTTTGGGATCCACTGTCTACAATATGAGGCCATGCCGATTAAAGCACTTACCTCTTTCAGCGTATTTGGAACAGACATATCAGATATGCTCCGAATTCGTTCTGGCGTCAAGCGTCTGAACCTGCAGCTATCAGCAAGTCATCAATGTACTGTAATAATGTGCATGTGGAGGGTAGTTCTAGTTTATCCAACTGTTCTTTCAGGGCCCTGCTGTAGATGCTCAGACTTTCTGTATAGCCTTGTGGCACTTGTGTACGGGTGAAAGAGCGCCTACCTAATACCTAATGTGAACGCAAATAGATATCTGCTCAGCATGCACTGGAATGCTAAAGAAAGTAAGTGTTTTTCAAATCCACAACACTAAAGTGCGTAGCAGTAGCTGTAATCATAGTCAGAATTGTAGTGGCATCAGGGACAATCGAGAATTGGGGTGCAAAAATCTTGTTGATCGCACGCAAATCAATAATAAAACGTAATGGAATCGCACTTCCCCCTTTCTTGTATACCAGAAGAATCGGACAATTACACACACTACCTGCAATTTCTTCAATTATGCCAAATCTGAGACACTGCTTTTCAAGGCCCGCTCACCCTCGATTTTTATACTGCGGTATACACGGCAAGGTAACCCCTGGTTTCAAGGTAATGTGGACAGGTTCAACTTGCAAAATTCCGACATCGTTATCATTCACAGCCCATAGACATGCTGGGACTGTACTCAATTCAGTTGGTGATGGCATAGATACAAATTGCAAAACGGGATTTTGTTGTGGTGAAATTGCCAAATATACTCCATCTGGAGAACAATAAATCACAGCATTCAATTTCTTCAATAAATTCAACCCCAACAAATTTTCCCCGCAATTTAGAGTCAGTAGAAATGGACACTGCTCAGTGAAAGGACCTAATGTAATGGGCACCGGCTTCGAAACCGGGCAGATCACTGGCGTACCTGAGAACCCTACGAAAACATTGCTTTGCCCTGACAGTGGTATATCTGGAACCCGCTGATAATCGATTGAGCATTTCTGCGCACCAGTGTCTACTAAGAATACATGCTCCCTATTCCCATTTCTCATCTCTACGTAGGGTCCTTTTTGGTCAGTGGGAATAGGTACCGGTTACAGACCCTGCTTTGGGCTGTCCTATGGGAAAAGTACATCATAAGATGTAAAGTCTGCAGTGTAATATGCATTGGAGGGGTTATCGAATATGTTCGTGCTACCTGTATTCTGTTGTTGGTTCCCTTGGCCTTCTTGGGGTTGTGTCTGTAGCTGTGATTGTGAATTAGTCGCATAATTATTCCTATCAGGGCCCCCTAGACATGGACGTCCCCTTGATCGTCTAGATAGGGTACCATTCGATCTCTGCTGGAGAAGTGGGCATGTGTGCGCCAATGGCCTTCTTGTCTACAGTATGCACATTGGTTAATGGATGGGGGACCTAATTGGGCCTGGCCCTGTGGTGCGTATTGTCCTCCAAACTGTGTGTTACCACCTCTAGCTCCCCTTGTCACTTGCTGAAGCAAAACCCTTGTTTTCAATTCACCTTTCTTTTTCTCCACCTTATCCTTCTCTGCATTCACTCAGTTCTCATAATACTGAGCCATGGGTAGAACCTCAGATTGCGACTTTGCTTGCCATGCGCTTTCAGACGTCATAATCAGTATCTGTATTTCGAGCAACAACCATAGCACAAACGTGTCGACAAACAATCTTTTACCTAGTTCCATACTCATATCTTGCCCTCTAAAATCCAAAAATACTTCCTCAAACCTATTAAAATATTCTGTAGCACCTTCCGACTTGTTTTGCATGCAAGCAGTGAGTTTGTCCCAAACAATCCTTTTCTCTGGGACAATCATTTTCAATTTAGTGACAATGTTCATAGGCAATGTTCAGATAATCTGTGGCGGTCGCTCACCGGCCTTCCTATCCCTGTCTGCTTCTGCCATGTTAGCCCATGTGTTGCCTAATCCTGGCCCGTCATCCACTGACCTAATCTGTTTCCATATATCAGCAGGCAGAATCACAGGAAATAACAAATCAATATCAACCAAACACTGATGAATGTAAGACAGATTCAGTTTCCTCATAGAATCCTGAAGGATTCTTTCTAATATCTGGAATCGATTGTTTAAGCGCATTTACTTCTTGCCGGGAAAATGAGACATGGACAAACTGGGAAATGTAATGTGCTTCAATCGTGTGTGCAGCACCTCCATCAATGGCTGGGACCTCTACCTTGGGAACAAATGTTGGCGGAATATCTCTCATCGGTAACTGCATAGTGGGCGGGTCAATCATGGGAAGGTCCAAATGTCTATTCAACAATGGGGTCAAATCAAGAGACAATGCAGTCAATGTGGTTTTAGTTGAAAAAGCTCTTTTATAAATCGGCATTAAATCAGCTGGGCAACATGCGTTTCGTTTCATACAATCGTCCTGTAAATACTCGACCATCACCTGCAACACTTGCATTGCAGCTGTGTATTGACAAAATGTATCATGAATTTCAATCGGGGGAATAGTGGCATCTGAAATCCACCTAAGGGCATCTCTCACACAGAGAGGGATATATATTCTGTATCTCTAACTGGAATGCCCTGTCTAAACACCTAATTTTATCTTCTTGTCTGTTGGTCATGTTCTAATGCTTTCTCAGCGTTAGTCTTGTGTTTGCGTGCATGCTTTTCTCTACTTCGCAATCGCTGTGTCTCTTCCTTCCTCCAGTCCCTGATAGTGTCAAATGCAGCGGGCCTAGCCTTCTTGCGTAACAATACAGTTTCTAGATGTGCTATGGGGGTTAGCTCGAAACTGTCGTAATCCGGCCATTGAAGTTCGGGTGCATCCCTAGTTTGTCTGTGCCAAATCATATTAAAAACTATTGATCCTAGTCCATATTTTACGTACATTGCAAATGCCGGCAACCCTTCGGGTGGCGCCAGTTGGTCATATTCCAAAGATCGACTTCCGCAATGCAAACAATTGGCAAAGCAGGATGTCAATTTCCCAGGCATAGTTACAACCCGTACTCCCATTACCTGGGCGTTTGCTTTTGCAAGGCAACTCTCAACAACAAATATCAGGGATATCCGGTATCGACTCACTTGATTTCAACAATCGTCCTGAAAGACGCAGTCGTCGTGTCTGGCGTGTCCTGGCTCAAACTGCCTCGAGTCCAGGATCCTCGCTGCTGTGCTCGCAAGACGCGGTCCGCCGGCCAGAGAAGGGCTGTGCGCAGATCTTCAGAGGAATCACTTCTCACTTTGCATAGGGGCGCCCCTAAGGCACACACTGATCTCGGTCCAGTCACCTTGTCCTCGCTCGTCTCCGCGATGGGGCATCAGTGGGAGGGTCCCTATTCGGGCACCATTTTGACGGATCAAAGACCGGAATTAAGGCATCCAACCATATACTCATGACACAACAGTCATGAAGATTCGAAGTCAAATATATTTATTCAATAACAGCATTTGATCAAATGGATCTCAGCGCCCTTCGATGTGTAAGGCGGACGCCGTGAGGTGAGAGGGAGTGAGCACCAGTACAACAGACACATAGATAGAAAACATCACAGCATTATAAGGCATTGCCCGGACCCCTTTGTTCAGACATCCTCAGGCTAGGGTTCAAGGGGTTACTGCGTAATTCATTATACTAAAACATTCTACACTCTTGCTGCCAGTGCCAAGACAATTTACTATCTGAGAAGCGGCTGCATGTGGATGGAGGAAGACATATCATGTTCCCTATAACGAGGTGACATTCCTTGCTTTACCAGCTAATGTTATCTTTCTGTGCGAAGGTCAGACAGTTCTGAAGCAGAAATGAATAACAACTCATGTGGAGGAGCACATACAGCCATGTATAATTCTTTCTAGCTGCCTGCTATAATGACCTAACTAGACAGGATGGAACTTGGGTTTGCCAATTACTCTTGCTTATGTACAGCTTCAAGGCTCTCTCATTATAACACAAAAAAATTCATGTCGCAGCCTAGCATTCCTAACTATGTAAGCAACTCAAAGTTCAAGCAGCGGTCGGTTACTGTGCTCAAGCTGAAAACCAGACTATATATATATATATATATATATATATTATAAATTAAAAATACCAATTTGCACTTTAATATTGCAGTATTTGCACATGGGCAGAGCCCACTCAATTATATGAGGTTGGGAAGCTCCAAAGTCACTAGGCACTTTAATGAACACTTTGCACATTGCACTTTATACTGTTTTCATGATGATTGATGTGTAATGGCATGGACACTTAAATAGTGGGTTTTCGAATGCAAATTTTAAATGTAAATGTGACATCAACTACTAGCGAATTAATGAACACGGTCCAAGATGGCCGATTTTTAAAACATTTGGCCACTCAGTCCTTTTTCCATGTTAAACTTCCTGTCACATGGGGTGTTTTTAAACAGCACTGGTTGTATGGATCACTTGTTGTGAACAAGCGGTGAGGTAGCCGCGAAACGCGTCAATTGGGGCCATACATTTTTGGAGCACCACACTTTAGGTGGTTTTTACTAATAGTCATGCGTTGTGCATGGTCTATAAATAAAGAGGACCATTTTTTGAAAAACTACTGAGTTCCTGGTGTTTCTTCACAGAACGGGGGAGTGCCTCTCTGGCTGCAAGAAAAAACATTCTCAAGACATGTATTCAAACGTTGTGGCATGACAACGTAGAGAGTGCACCGGTGGAAGTTGAGACAGCAGAGCGCGCAGTTTTTCGTGTTGAAGATACTTTCAGTGCCGCTGCAGCTCGGATTGCTTCTAATTACTTTGCTAATTGCTGTGAATTGTTGGGAAGCAGAGCTGTGACGACACGCGGCACGGCGGAGTGGAGACTGCTGCTTCATCACAGCTGAGTAGCCGAAGTCGGGTGAGTGTGCGGGTCGCGGCCGTTTTTCCGACTTTCACAGCTGTGTAATACTGCTGAGATAACGCAGCATGCAATCTTTTGTCACCCGCGACTTGCGCAATACACTGGTAAATGCGCTACAATGTCCCTGCTCATTCTGAAAATTTCAAATTTAAGCTAAACACTAAGTAAATTGAATTGGAGATTGTATGTCCAAATATAGGGCGGACCAACCAGGACTTAACTAATTTTGAATTTTGAACCTTGCACAAACATGGCAAGCTCCAGGGCAAAACAAAGAAGCAACGAGAATGGCACAGGCTGCCTCTCTTTTTAATGAAACTCTTAAACAGAGCAAAACGGCTCCCAGCACCAGCAAAATAGCAGAAAGTAATAGCGAAATTGGACTTCTTAAAGAAATTGAAAAACTTCAGAAAAAAGAAGTGAGCAAATGGTGGGTGGAGCATTCCCTAAAAAATTATATAGAAGGGGGGACGCTGTTGCGCACATCAAAGATGGCCGCCTAGCGCAAGAGCTCCAGCTCGGACGAAATCCTTTTTCAAAATTATTCCTGTCAGGAACGTCCCAAGCTCGACAAAAAGCTACATTCTGGTAGCAGAAGCTCCGGCATACGTACTGATGAAAAATTGTGAGAAATCGGAGCCGAGGTGCAGAGATACCCTGCTTTGCAGATTCGGCGGCTGGTGGAGGCCTGCGGAGCCGCCTGTGGGCCCCACAGATGCCCGACGGAAGACCGAGGTGGGGGAGGAGCGCCGCACGACCCACAACATCCTGCCCACAAAGGAGGGGGAGGCCGAGTGTCTGCCCTCCCAGAGACGACGGTGCCCTTGCCTGCGATCACTCTTCGGGACCCATTTGGGGAGACGGAGCCCTGCGGGAGCGGAAGGAGGGGCTTGGAGGCATTGGACTGCCTCACGGCTGCGGAGACGCGGCGGCTGCTCGCCTCGGATCCCGCCCTGCAGCTCACCGCGACACTATCCACGGCTCTTTGTGGGCCGTAACCTGCTCCCTGTCGGTGGGACTGCGGCTGCATTGTGGCCCGGCCCCCGACCCGTGGCCCCTCGCGGTGGAGCCTGAGGTGGTCCGTGGCCCTCGCCCGCGAACGCAAGCTGGCCCCGGGGGCGAGTGGGGCCGGAGCCCGCCCCCCCATTTTTTACCAAGTAAGTGACTACGGGATACGGGGAGAGCCCCGCACCAGGGAAGGGGGAGGCGGATCGAAGTGGCCGCAATAAAGAGAGGCCCTGCATAGTGAACTGCAACCTCGACCTGGGCCCACTGCATTTTGCCCCCACTGTCACGGGGTCAACAATCCTACAGCACCCTAAGCTGCTTCAGATCGTCGCCCTCCAGCACCCTGGGATATACCGGCGCATCATAGAGGCCCATCAAAAAACACTCGGGTGGAGAGACAAATATCCTTAAGTGGGCAATAATCACCCGTGACCACAGGCCTTACACCACGCGGGCGCGGCAGAGCTGCCATGTAGCGCTTGAGCACAGCAGGACCCCCTGGCAGGGCCCTTCAACATATGATCCGGAGTAGTGGTTGGGGGGGCTTCGACCAGCGCAGCACTGCGAAATTAATTCCTATACACTGGCAGTACACCAGACGATAAGGGCGGATATATAAAGGATACCCCCTCTCCACACCTGTGCCACATAGCGGTGCACAGGGCAACAATACGTGGGGGAACACAGTCCATCTTTCCTTGGAGGCCGCACCACATGGGCCGCACCGAGAAGAGGGGGGCAGATGGGAAGAAGATTGGCCCGATGGACACCTTCACCAGCTCACAACCACAGGGGGCGGCTGGTGGGGAACCACAACTACCTGATGGCAGGAGACTGACCCGATGGAACGCCTAGCAACGCTGGTACAGAACGGATTCATGGCTATGAATGTAAAACTAGATGATATAGTGGCGACGATCGGATCCTTGAAGGCACGTGTTGAAAAAGAAAGCGCGCGTGTTACGGAGGCGGAAAATAGGATAAGCGCAAGCGAGGACACAATACTGCAACACAGTCGAGATATAGCCCACCTCCAAACAGAATGACATAAAACCCAAAACAATTGTGAGGACCTTGAATCAAGATCCCGGAGAAACAACATCCGGATTGTTGGGGTATCGGAAGAGTTTGGCAAGGGTCCCATGGAGAGACAAGTTGAGGCCTTGTTGAAAGACATCCTAGGTGCCGACTCCTTCTCGGATCACTTTCTGATTGAAAGAACCCATCGCACCCTAGCACCGCACCCGAAACCAGGAGCTCCCCCTCAAACTATAATTGCACGTCTCCTTAATTACCGAGACGGAGACACTACACTCCGGCTGTCGAGAGAAAAAGGAACCTTATGTTACGAAGAGAACAAAATCCACATATACCCGGACTTCTCGACCAATGTGCAAATTCAAAGAAGATCATATGAAGGGGTGAAAAGGCAGCTATGTATGCGAAATGTGCCCTATGCCCTCATCTTCCCGGCGAAAATGAGAATACAACATGGGGCAAGGGCCCACTTCTTCGAGAACCCCACAGATGCCATGTCGTACGTAGAGTCTTCCATCCCATTACCCCCCGGAGACCGAATGGCAAACCAAAATGCAAGTCCATAACCGAGGGGTGAGAGTTGAGACTCAACAGAGCGGAAAGTGAGGTTAAGGCTCGACCGCCTGCCACCTGACAAAAAAAAATAAAGAAATTGGAAGTTATGTCACGGTGATGAACTGAACAAAAACTGTTGTTTCTCCGGGCTGTGAGCCTCAGTCTAGAGTGCGCCAGATGGCTGCAACTAGTGACCCTCAGGAAAGTTCCACATGTTTAAGGGACTGTTTATTGCGGGGCAGCATTGTCAAGTTGGGGTTGATGATGTGGGTGGGGGATTCAAATGTTGCAGTATTAAGCAAAGCGGGGAGGAGGGGGGGGGGGAGTTCTGGAACCAGGACTCAGGTGGAGGAGTCCCTCAAGTTATAAAATGTGGTGACATTGCAACACATGGAACTCTCCTAAATAACAGCAAGGCAAGAAATGCAAACTGGGTATACAGACATGGCTAACCCTGTTAGAGCGGCCCAAGGGCTTAAATTAAAACTTCTTACTTGGAACGTCCCGGGGTTGAACAATCAAGTCAAATTGAACAAAGTGGGACCCTATGTCACTCGTCATCAGCCTCAGATTGTCATGCTACAGGAAACTCATGCGCTCCAGAAGGTTAACACCGAGTTCTTGAAAGGGTGGGGTAAGCATAGATACTGTACGGAATACTCCTCGCAGGCAAGAGGGGCACTGACCCTGATTCACCCATCAGTTGGGTTCCAATTTGAGAGGAGTAAAATAGACCCTTTGGGTCGCTACGTTATAGTTTGGGCAAACATCGCGGGGGAAGAACTGATTTTGATAAATACGTATCGTCTGAATGTGGATGACCCTGATTTTTACACGAATGTACTGCAAAAGATTGGTGTGTGTGGGGGTGAGCAAATAATGTGGGGAGGAGATTTTAATACTATCTTAGACACAGAACTAGATCGCTCCACCTCCACACACCGGAATCCCACGAGAACAGCTAACACTGTACAACAAATCATCTCACAACTGCAACTAGGAGATGCCTGGAGAACACTGCACCCCCAAAAGAGACAGTATTCCTTTTACTCCTCAGTGCATGACACCGAATCCCGCATCGATTACCGGCTGGTGTCTGCGTCTCTCATGCACCAAATTAACGAAAGTGAAATATTTCCTCGCACCCTATCAGATCACTCCCCTATTGTGTTAGACATGATACTAGGAAACCTTAGACCCCCGGTCAGAAGATGGAGGATGCCTTCCGACATCTTTAAGGACCCTGCAGTGGTAGAGGAATTACACACCGAGGTAGAATTTTTTCTTGAAACCAATAAGGATTCAGTAAATAGCCCCGCGGCACTATGGGAAACGTTCAAGGCGTGGGTGAGGGGTATCCTGATCTCCAAATCCACGGGGCTATTGAAAGCGGTCAGGAAGGAACTGGCGGAGGTTGAGAAACGATTGGGGGAGCTAGAGCAACGATACACATCCCTGCATGAAGACAACACCCTTGCAGATATGAATAGCAACCTACAAGAATTCAACAAACTAGCTAATAGGGAACTGCTGTATATGGCCACTCCAGCCAGAGCACGCCGGTATGGCGAAGGGAACAAGGCGGGGCGCACCCTAGCTAACCTGCTGAAAGAGGCCGCACCTTGATCTCCAGCATAATAGCGAGCGACGGCACAGTGACAACAAGCGAGGAGGGTATAATTAGTGAGTTTTCCCATTTTTATAAAGAACTCTACGCCAACCATGATCTAAAAACTCCCAATGATATCAGAGTATACTTAGATAGTATCACGCTCCCAAAGTTGTTAGCTGAAAATAAATCACTGTTAGACCAGCACCTTACGATTGAAGAAATTAAGGAAGCAATGAAATCACTAGCCAATGGAAAGGCTCCTGGCTCAGACGGTCTGGGAATCGAATTATACAAGGAGCTGAGTGAGGAAATTGCCCCGATATTACTGTCCATGTGGGAGGAGGCCACAGAAGTAGGGATACTGCCAACATCCATGAGAGAGGCCATAATCACTGTACTGCCTAAGCCCAGGCGTCCCCCCAATGAGATGTCCTCATACAGGCCCCTGTCCCTTATAAACTGTGACGCCAAGATATTTGCAAAGATTCTGGCCAATAGACTCCTACCTCACATGCCAATATTAGTACACCCTGACCAATGTGGGTTCATCCCCACTAGATCTACAGCACTCAATTTACGTAGGCTATTTGGCGTCATGGCCCAGATCAAACCGGAGTCCCAGGCGGTAGCTGTGTCCCTAGATGCGGAAAAGGCGTTTGACTCTGTGTCATGGACGTACCTGTTCATGGTGTTGGAAAAATTTGGACTGGGCCCATGCTTTCTGAAATATGCCAGCGATCCATCAAATCAGTAATACTGTTTATGCTGTAATATAACTGAACTGAATGTTGATGTTCCGGAAATATATGCGATATGTGTTGCTGTTGCAATGTCATGTACTACAAGCATTAAATAAAGTTTAAAAAAAAAAAATTATATAGAAGTGGGAAGAATTCCACGAGGCCTCAGGATACTAACCATTCCATCTTTTGAGGAACAAGACCCCGAAATGCTCAGAGAATGGGGGTGAAGCCACAAACACATGCTCAAATACGTTTTTGCAGCTATTAGTTAAATATGCAGGAGCCGACAGAAAGAAAATTCTAGAGCGGATTGAAGAGGTTGAAAATAAGCTGACGGAGATGCCTGAAAGTGAGGAGGGGAAGAAATTAAAGATTAACATGGAGAAAAATCTAGTGAGTCATGAGGATGAAATAAAACAACGCAAGCAACGCAAATTCCTACGTGATAAGGAGGATTATGAGAGAGGGAGTGTTTATACATTCGCTCGCAGATTTGAGCAATTAAGACTAACCTCTATAAGCAATACCCCTATACCTGTGAGTGACAGTGCGAAAGATGGAAATATAGAATCTTCAGCATCTGAGTCGGATGCCACGGTGAGTGAAAATGACGAGCCAAATGTACGTCTACATTTTTTAGACGAGATGAGACTTTTGCGCCAAGATGGCAAAAAACAAAATCAGGCAAGAGGAGGAAACTAGAGTCGGGGAAGAAGCAGAGGCGGCCGGGCAAAACGAGGAGGGGGCAGAGAGGCAACCAATGCCACGAACAATATCCCGGACAGATTGCTACGCTCTGGAAAGTAGACGACACAATCAAAAATGGGGGCCAGAAATTATCAATCTGTCAGACCACACCCTAACTAGCCATCAGGAGAGGGTATTAAATCTTGGTCTGAATTTCTGCCTGGCTGCTTCTTTTAATTATGTTCAATCCCGCATTGACCTCGACCACTTTGTGCGCAAACTACGTCTGAGGGAATTTTTTGCCATCAATCAATTTGCCACCAAAAAGACACACATAGAAGGAGGCAAAACAGGTTTAACCATCAATGATTTGGAAGGTTCACCACCTTGGCATGTCTTGAGAATGAGACTGAGCATGACAACGAATGTGAAGATAATACTATAGACCTCGAAGATCTTGATATAAGGACAGACTGGACCACTAAGAGTAAGCTCAAATTGAAATCGAAATTCAACCCTATGGCAAACCTAGGGAACAACATTGAGGCATTCCAAACTCTGGTGATCGAAGATCTGAAACACTATCGAAGGGCAAAGAAACCGAGACTCAAAGACAATTTGACAAAGAAAGAGAGGATAGCCTTGAAAGAACTACAAACTCTCACCAACTGTGTCATCAAGCCCTCGGATAAAGGACGTAATATTGTCCTTGTGAAGAAGGAGGATTATATCAAGGGGGCATACAAACAGCTCAATGACAGAAAATGTTATGAAAGAATTGGAAGTAATCCCACCAAAGAGCTGGAGAATAAAGTGAACGCATTTCTGAGAGAGTGGGAGAGCAAAGGCATCCTCACTGAGGACAATTGCAAGTTCTTGTCAACAACTAATTCAGTTATACCCACAATCTACTTTCTCCCCAAAATACATAAAGATGTAAAGAAACCACCAGGGAGACCGATAGTTTCATCAATGGGTTCAGCATTGGAAAATATGTCCAAGTACATAGACGAGGTGCTTTTTCCTTTTGTCTCTTCCCTTCCCTCGTATCTCAAAGACGCAACAGATTTTTTGTAACACATTGAAAATGTGCCATGGGAACAGGATTGCATCATGGCGTCAATGGATGTGAAGTCATTGTACACTTCCATTGGGCATGAATATGGCAAGCAAGCATGTGAGAGGTTTTTAAAGACAAGATCACTTAACTATTTAGAACACACACAAATGGTTTTAGAGATGATTGACTTGTGTTTAACTAATAATGTATTTATTTTTAACAATTAGTTTTTCAGACAAGTGCAAGGCACTGCGAGGGGCACTACATTTGCCCCATCGTATGCCAATCTTACAATGGGAGCATGGGAGGCTTCCGATGTCTGGTCTGACCAAAATCATATGTTTACTGAGAATGTTGTACTCTGGATAAGATACATTGATGGCCTTTTTATAATTTGGAAGGGATCAGAGAAGGCATGGGTCGATTTTGTAAAGCTGCTTAATGACAATGAACACAATCTTAAATTCACAGAGACACATAGTTGTACTTTTTTAACCTTTTTAGATGTGAATGTTAGAATTGTGGATCATATGTTGACAACAGAATTGCACAGAAAACCAACTGGAACAAATACACCTTTGCATGCAACAAGTGGCCACTCTAAAACTTTAATTTGGAGCATACCTTATGGTGAATTCATAAGGATCAGAAGGAATAGCTCAACATTGAGGGCCTATGTCCAAGAAAGCAAAATTGCAGCAAATGGATTTTCCGAGCAATGCTATCCAAAGAAGGTCATTGAAAAAGCTTATATAAAAGCTAGAAAGCAGGAAAGATCAAACCTTCTCAGAGGATCCAAAACATTAGCCAAAACAGATAAAGAGACAACAAGATTGATTTTGACGTTTGACAATGAAACACAGGAAATCAAACGTATACTTCAGAAACATTGGAAGATTCTCTTGGCCGATAAAGACCTTGCCAGCAATCTGAAACTGTACCCAGAAATAAGTCTCAGACGTAACTGCTCTTTGAAGGACACCCTGGTCCAAAGTTTTATGAGTAATGATCAAGCCCTGACAAAAGGGATGTGGCTTTCTACACAAAAATTGGGTTTTTATAAATGTGCAAAATGCAACATTTGCAGGTATGTCAAAAACTGTACAACCTACAAACATCCAATTTTGGGCAACACAATCAAGATAATGGATGCAATTACGTGTTAGACAGAGTATGTGGTGTATGCATTGGGATGCACCTGCCAGAAATGGTATATAGGCAGCACCATATGCAAGCTGAAGATACGGATTCAGCAACACGTAAGAGCTATCCGACACCAAGACCCAAATTACCCAATGGCCAAACACTTTAAGGACCATCATGCCAGTAACTTGCAGAGTTTCTATTTCTTTGCATTCACAAGATTGACAAAGAACCAAGAGGAGGTGACCGTGAAAAAAGACTTCGTAAGAAAGAGACATGTTGCATATTAGACTTCGAAACAAAACATCCAATCGGCCATAATATGGACGAGGAAGTGTATACATTTTTGGGACAGTAGAATTGTGTCACTAAGTCAATCTAGAATATTCCTTATCAGCTTAATATTGTGTTCTTTTGATCTCTTAACCTCTCACTTTATTTCCTGTAGAGAGGGAACATGTTCATGCCCAAATGGCTGACACTATTTCCATTCCATTTTATTTCATCCTATTCTATTTTATTCTGTACTGTCCTCCTTTCTATGTGTCTTTCCTTCCATCGTGTTATTCTTTTCTCTTCTTATATAATTTTCTCTCTTTTTCTTCTCAAAACATCATGGTTTGAGATAAAAGGCAGCTGTCCAACATGAAAGCCAAGTATGGGATCTTCTCTCGGTTTTATGCACTCAGGGTGATTCTTAAATAATGTTTTTATTGGTGAGTCATGTGTCAACAAATTTCTTTTTTTTAACGATAAGGAAAGGTGGTGCCAACAGTGCATCTTTGGTAAGAGGAGCTGGTAGATTCCAATATTGAGAATGGTTTACAGTCTATTGTCCACGAAGTACGAACATCCTAAAAACATCAGCATGACTTGACTATCCAATACCCATATAGGTTCTTGGTATATGTTCAAAAATGAATTTTATTTGTATTAACAATAATTTCAATCAATTCAAGTATGCTGAATTTTAACTAAGCATCACTAATTGCAAACATTATGTCTTTTACACTTATAAAAAAGTGAAAATGATACTATATGATGCCTCGATGTCACCAGCTGGAATCCTATTAAGATGTTTAAGTATGGCTAAATGTAAAAAGACTGGCATTTTATATAGACCATGATACAGGTACGTAAGATTAGTGATCATATGATGTGTGTCACACCCTAATTTTTAATTTTGCTGATGGGGGTCAAGGTAGAAATATCTCCCGGAACCCACTATGATTATGCCAGAAATTAAATAATGTGAATCGATAGACAGCATGGATGCACTAAGCATTTTATGTAGCATGATGCTCTTTAAAAATACCAATTTGCACTTTAATATTGCAGTATTTGCACATGGGCAGAGCCCACTCAATTATATGAGGTTGGGAAGCTCCAAAGGCACTAGTCACTTTAATGACATGTTTGCACATTGCACTTTATACTGTTTTCATGATGATTGATGTGTAATGGCATGGACACTTAAATAGTGGGTTTTCGAATGCGAATTTTAAATGTATATGTGACATCAACTACTAGCGAATTAATGAACACGTTCCAAGATGGCCGATTTTAAAAACATTTGGCCACTCAGTCCCTTTTCCATGTTAAACTTCCTGTACATGTGGTGTTTTTAAACAGCTCTGGTTGTATGGATCACTTGTTGTGAACAAGCGGTGAGGTAACCGCGAAACGCGTCAATTGGGGCCATACATTTTTGGAGCACCACATTTTAGGTGTTTTTTACTAATAGTCATGCGTTGTGCATGGTCTATAAATAAAGAGGACAATTTTTTGAAAAACTACTGAGTTCCTGGTGTTTCTTCACAGAACGGGGGAGTGCCTCTCAATCTGGCTGCAAGAAAAAACAGTCTCAAGACATATATATATATATATATATATATGTATATATATTCAGTAAAAAAACTTTGTTAAAGGGACGTTATGGTTAAGTTGCGCTACTAAAAACCTATGAAATTCAGTGAAAAAACTTTGTTAAAGGGACGTTATGGTTCAAAGTAAAACCGAAAAAACCCCTGAAATTCACCAGTTATGGTAAGCTAAGCAACCATAACTCGCGCCACCACCGTGCACTGCTAAGACTAACACCCAGGACATCAAAGATGACATCACTGATGACATCACATGTGCATTTACCTTTCATGAAAAGTCTGTACAAGGGATTCTTATTGTAATGTTAATAAAAAAAAGTGTCAAGGATCATTGGAATAAATATCAAGTGCTAATTAGTGCATTAACCAATGCATTGATATAAATAGCATTCTATTATGATGTTCCATCCAGTATACTAAGGTACTCATGTAGAAACATAGGCATTGTGTGCAGCATACATGATGGAGGTGCAATATTCATAAGCTTGCCATTTTGAATAGTGAAATGATAACTGTTTTCTTATTAGAGTTTTGCGTACTGTGAAACATGTGATAAGTAGGTAATAAAACCCACTTACTACGTACTTGCATTATTATAGACAAAACACAAAGAGAAAAGAACACATACAAATATGGGTATATACAGGGAAAGTGAAGTAAGTAAAAAAAGCAGAAGTATTAGCAGAAACAATTCATATCCTAACTGATTATCTTCATGCAGAGAAATGAGTATTCTGTTTCAAAGCTGTTATTTACCCTATGTATATGTATCACATGATGTGACAGGACCCTAAGGAAAGTAGTGTGAGTACAATGTATACAAATATGAGCATATACAGGGAAAGTACAGTAATAAAAAAACAACAGATCTATCAGAAAGTGCTGATAACTCTACTGATTATCTTCATGCACAGAAAGGATAGCTGTCTTTCAAGCTTGTGTCTTCCCCTATGTATATGTTTCATATGATATGACTGGACCCTAAGGGAATTACTGTAAGAACATACTTGAAGGATAAGTGTACAAATATAGTTAGTTTTCAATTTTTAGGTCCTGACTGTTACTGAAGAAAACCATGTGGCCTAGATATGTTAGTAAAGGAAAAAAGGGGGAGCCAGACATGTGATGTCATCAATGATGTCATCAATGACATTTGTGATGTCATCTTTGATGTCCTGGGTGTTAGTCTTAGCAGTGCACGGTGGTGGCGCGAGTTATGGTTGCTTAGCTTACCATAACTGGCGAATTTCAGGGGTTTTTCGGTTTTACTTTGAACCATAACGTCCCTTTAACAAAGTTTTTTCACTGAATTTTATATGTTTTTAGTAGCGCAACTTAACCATAAAGTCACTTTAACACATTCTTTTTTTACTGAATTTCATAGTTTTTTATTAGTGCAACGTAACCATAACGTCCTTTTCAATGGAGGAAGACCACTAGCATCCTAGGTTCTCAAAGTGGGAACCCGGGGTGGTAAAAAAAAGATTTTTCTTCCCAAACCAGGACACCGCAGGCAGGCGTCCCGGTGTAGGAAGGAAAATCTTTTACCAAGATGGACACCAGGGAAAGGGAAGGCAGGGTGTATAAAGAGAACACAACAGGGCATCGGCAGGGGGTCGGGAAGACCAGGAGAGAGACACGGGGCATGAGTGGGGGGTAACACAAGGGAGACACGGGGTATGAGCAGTGGGTGGAAAGAAGGGAGACACGGGGCATGAGCGGGGGCTGGGGGTGAACAGGGGAGACAAGAGACACGAGCCATGAGCGGGGGGAAAAGGAGGGAGACAGACACGGAGCATGAGCGGGGGTGGGGGTGAACAGGAGAGACACGGG
This sequence comes from Ambystoma mexicanum, assembly GCF_040938575.1. Classification (NCBI taxonomy): domain Eukaryota; kingdom Metazoa; phylum Chordata; class Amphibia; order Caudata; family Ambystomatidae; genus Ambystoma; species Ambystoma mexicanum. Next base: position 662,175,499 of record NC_090927.1, on the reverse strand, counting down.
GCATGAGCGGGGGTAGGGCAAGGTGGGGCCCCCACCCCCGCTCATGCCCCGTGTCTGCCCTGTTCCAACAGTAGACCCACGGAGCATGAGCGGGGGGTGGGCGAGAGGGGTAGACACACGGGGCATGAGCGGGGGTGGGGAGAGAGACACATGGGGCATGAGCGGGGGGTGGACGGGAGGGACATAGACACACGGGGCATGAGCGGGGGGTGGGCGGGAGGAGTAGACATACAGGGCATGAGCGGGGGTGGGGAGAGAGACACATGGGGCATGAGCGGGGGGTGGGCGGGAGGGACATAGACACACGGGGCATGAGCGGGGGGTGGGCGGGAGGGACATAGACACACGGGGCATGAGCGGGGGGTGGGCGGGAGGGGGCATGAGGGGGGCTGGCGGGGAGGGGAGAAACACGGGGCATGAGCGGAGGGTGGGCGGGAGGGTGAGAGACACACGGGGCATGAGCAGGGGGTGGGCGGGAGGGAGAGAGACACACGGGGTATGAGCGGGGGTGGGGGAGTGGAGAGAGACACACGGAGCATGCGCCGGGGGTGGTTGGGTGGGGATATACACACGGGGCATGAGCGGGGGTGGGCCGGAGGGGGGGCATGGGCAGTGCGTGGGCTTTAAGGGTGGGCATGAGCGGGGGTGGGCGAGAGGGGTAGACACACGGGGCATGAGCGGGGGTGGGCTGGAGGGGTAGACACAGGGCATGAGCAGGGGGTGGGCGGGAGGGGAATGAGCGGTGGTGTGGGCGGGAGGGGCAGGAGCCGGTTCGGCGCGGCACGGCGCGACAGCCCGCGCCGAATTGGCTACACATAAATGTCCTGCAAGTTCTTCATGCAGGCACCACAGCCACGCAGAGTACACAGCCGGGCCCGCGAAGGCACAGCCCCCACCCTCGTGAGCCCGGCAGATCAATTCTGCTCTGTGCGCCGCACCCCAGTGCACATCGCCTGCTGTTTAGGGAAACGTTCAGTGCAGTGCACTGAAAGTGCGAGTTTCAACTTCATCCCACACTATTTTAAAATGAAACCGCTCTAGAACAGTTTCATTTTAAAATAGTGTGGGGTGAAGTTGAAACTCGCATTTTCAGTGCACTGCACTGAACGTTTCCCTAAACAGCAGGCGATGTGTGGTGTGCGGCGCGCCAAAATATCCCGTCGCCGAACCAGCGACGCCGAAACGGGTGTACCGACGGGGCATGAGCGGCTGGGGGGAACAGGAGACAGACACGGGCCATGAGCGGGGGTTGGGGGGAACAACAGAGAGACACGGGGCATGAGCGGGGGTGGGGGGAACAGGAGACAGACACGGGGCATGAGCGGGGGGTGGGGGGAACAACAGAGACAGACACGGGGCATGAGCACGGGGTGGGGGAACAGGAGACAGACACGGGGCATGAGCGGGGGTGGGCGGGAGGGGTAGACACACAGGGCATGAGCGGGGGGTGGGCGGGAGGGGGCATGAGCGGGGCTGGGGGGGAGGGGAGAAACACGGGGCATGAGCGGTGGGTGGGCGATAGGGAGAGACACATGGGGCATGAGCGGAGGGTGGGCGGGAGGGGAGAGACACATGGGGCATGAGCGGGGGGTGGGCGGGAGAGACACACGGGGCATGAGCGGGGGGTGGGCGGGAGAGTGGGAGACACACGGCATGAGCGGAATGGGGAGACACGGGGCATGAGCGGGGGTGGGCGGGAGGGGTAGACACACGGGGCATGAGCGGGGGTTGGCGGGAGGGAGAGACACACGGGGCATGAGCGGGAGGGGTGGGCATGAGCGGGAGGGGTAGAGACACAGGGCATGAGCGGGGGGTGGGCGGGAGGGGTGGGGATGAGCTGGGGGTGGGCCGTAGGGGTAGACACACGGGGCATGAGCGGGGGGTGGGCGGGGGTGGTGAGCGGGAGGGGTAGACACATGGGCATGAGCGGGGTGTGGGCGGGAGGGTGTAGACACACGGGGCATGAGTGGGGGGTGGGCGGGAGGCGAGAGACACATGGGGCATGAGCGGGGGGGTGGGCGGGAGAGACACACGGGGCATGAGCGGGGGGTGGGCGGGAGGGAGAGAGACACACGGGGCATGAGCGGGGGTGGGGGGCAGGGGAGAAACACACAGGGCATGAGCGGAGGGTGGGCGGGAGATGAGAGACACACGGGGCATGAGCGGAGGGTGGGCGGAAGGAGAGAGACTCACGGGGCATGAGCGGACATGAGTTTGTGTGCAGGCGGCAGGTCCCGCTCCTCGGCCCTCCGCTGGCCACCGTGTGCCGATGGCTTGAGCAGGAGGCTGGAGGAACAGGGGAGACACGGAGCATGAGTGGGGGTGGGGGGACAAGAAGGACACACGGGGCATGAGCGGGGGTGGGAGGAACAGGAGACAGACACGGGCATGAGTGGGGGTGGGGGACTTACTTTGCAGGCGGCAGATCCCGCTCCTGGCGACCTGACAAAGCCTCTCATGCGAGGAACAAAGATGGCGGGCGTCTCTGAAGCCACGACGCACTGCACGCTTTCACTGCATCCAATGAGAGAGCACGTCAGATGTCCGCGGACATCACGCAGCTGCTTGCCCAATCACCGTCCTGTCTGTGGAGCGAACAGGGAAGTGTGTCCGCGAAGTGAACACAGATATCACTAATTTTTTTCACTACTGGACCGATTTACACCAAATAAAGCAAAGCACGCTTTCGGGACCAAGCCGCCGCTCCTGCCGCACATTTGGTGTAAATCTGTCCAGCGGTTTGGGCTGTAGGCGTGAGCAAAGTTTTTTTCCCATTATGTCTATGGGAAAATTACAAACGTTTTGGGACCCCCCCTATAACTTTTCCCCCCCTGGACGGATCCTCAGCAAACTTTGCATAAAAATTCAGAGTGGGCCATATACTATTTTTGCAAAGTTTGGTGAGGATTCGTCTAGGGGGAGCGAAGTTATAAGCCGCCCAAAAAGTGCTCTTCCTATGGAAACACCAACTTAACCATAACTACATGGCCACGTCATATATATATATATATATATATGATGAGCGGTTCATATGTTGCGACATTGTTTCATGATGCAAAAGTGATATGAGTGTGCTTAGGCCAATACATAATCCGACGGCATAGTTGCATTTATACTTTTACAATAGCAGGACGTCAAACGGCTTCATCACTCTCCTAAAAGCACTGAAGTAAAATATGGAAAACCCTACTTTCCAAACAATACTTATAAACATGACTAAATTAGACACCTAAACATACGTCATTTATCAAATACGACAATTCAAAATGTACATAAAATATGAGACTCATTAGGAGTTTGGAGGTAACCATGGCGCTATTAGCGCCATGGCTGCCTCCAAATCCTTACCGACTCCGCCCTGGTGAATGGAGCTATTACCGTCCCATTCCAAGGTTGGCGGGGCGGTAATTCCCCATTCACCAGGGCCCTTCCCCATTCCCATTTGAGCCCCTATAGGGAGTGGGAAGGCGCTAATAACGGTACCGCAAATTGCGGTACCGTTATTAGCACCAAAGTCCCCTTTGCTGGTCCCATCCTTAACGCCTGGTAAAACCAGGCGTTAAGGTAGGACCCGCAAAGGGAACTCGTAACAAGGCGGTAAGGGTTTACCGGTACCGGTGCCCTTACCGGTAATCCCTTACCGCCTGGTTCCTAATGAGGCCCAATCACTCACCTTCAGCTGCTCCAATTAATGCATATATCTTCACAATAGCCAAACACAGAACGTGTACACTCTTGAGTTCTGGAACCAGAATGTGAAAGGTTCACCAAAAGGTCACTTTCATAGCTTTCATAAATCAATAGCACAAAGCAAACAAGTACAATGCCCAACACATTTTCATTACAAGCCATATTAATCAATAAACCCCAACACAATACTTCAGAATCACATATACAAATATGTGCTGAAGCATCCTTAATATAATATGATCACTGCACCAGAATACAGACAGATATAACCGTGGGTACAACAAACGGTTTTATATCCGCGACTTCCAAAGCACACCACAAAATGCGACGTACGATGGGAGCATACATAGCCGCGCATCGAGTGTACTGCCAGTAGTCGCTGCTACTGTAACATTTTTACAGATTCAAAAAGACATATTAACAAGGTGTATCAATTGAAACAACCTAAAGGTACACTTAAGGGCATAGAATCAGAAACACGTGTGAAATTGTGTAGTGTAAAATCAATGCAACAACATGATCAATGCACAGAAATTGACATCGCCATACCCGCGGCTAATGCAGTAGTCATAGATGCGGCTACACCTGCCAAAATACACAATGTCCCATTGGCTTAGTAGTACCCGCGGCTATAATCTGTCTGACGGGGCATGACGTTTTATTGGCTGCTGTCTTAACTGCTGCTATAAAGAAAAAGTGAAGGTATTTTCCTTTTCCAATATACTTAAAATGTTCTATGGATGGCACTTAAAGGAGCCTTTGTGTTCTTTTACCAATATATAACCAAACAATATATTTTCAAACAGAGAAATACTCTTCACCTCTATTACAAAAAGAAACATCTTGGAACATTTCTCTGCGCTCTTTCTGTAGATGGTTAATTAATCTTTTCCCGGAGGGAAAAAAACCTGTACTCCCTATCAAAAATATTTCTCCACAATTGCAGCATAAACCTCTCATTTCAAATGCTCCATCTAAAATATTATAGTACCAAAAGAACTTTGTAAGCCAATGCTTTGAGAACACATCACCTATGTCCTCAACATCACTATGAACCCCATTCTCAAAATTCTCAAACTTTCCACAGTCTTCTGAACAATGAAAATCCTCTCTTTCTAAAATTTACTGCATTTTTTAAATATCCAATCAAACAATAAATATACCCCAAAAATACCACAATCTCCTACAACTACACCTCACTCTCAAGCCATATGTTATATGTACAGAACCTCCTAATAAAATAATACAATATAATCTACAGTTTTATTGGCATATATAAACATCACTCAAAAAAATACATTCTCTGATAGGTTCAACAATTCAACAGCATCTGCAGAACTTGACATCCTATTGGCAGCCTCCCACCACACAGGCAATGAACAACCAATCAGAAAGTACATACAAACATTCCACCTTCTCTCCTCATGTCCTGTTCCTCCATTGCTAATTCTAATATTTGAAGTCACAACCAGTACAATGGCTGGAGGACAATTATCCTACAGAGGAAGAAATAAAAAAAGGAGATGCTGAAGAAAATGAACCAGAAGGAAATACACCACATTCTGGATTTTGTAAATCCATTCTTTATATTTATTTAAAATTAGACAAGAAATAACATTTGAAGGAACAAATACCAGTCACTAAAAAGATATACTTTTTCTACCCACTACTAAATGTGAATACAACTAACACAAGTATTTTTAAAGCATATTATATCTTCAATTGTTTACAAATATTTCAAATATTCTTAAACAGACGAAGAAGTTATTCAAGTATCAAGAAGAATAAAGCAAGAAGCACCACAAACAATACCCACAAAACTAATTATGGATTCATTAACAGAATTAAAACAAATACTAATTAATATTCAAAAAGAAGTACAATCAATCAAAAAGAACATTGAAAATGAACATTTACAACAAATCGTTGACAGTAAAAATCAAGATAATTGGGCTAAAGATCTATCATGTGTTCCAACTAAAAGAAAAAGAAAACCCACAACCACACCCCCTCCCAAATAAATCTGTTTTCAACAAACTGCATCTTTATTTACCTTTTTCAAATATGTACACTTCTATGAATTTATGTATAAAAAGTTTTAAAAATGTTATAATAACTAGTTTACAAACACCACACTCAATACACCTTAATCAAATGTTCCACATTAAATTTGTTTTTCAAAGATGTTGTATAGCCGCAGTTACCAAAAAATCCAATGATGTCCAAATCGAGCAGCTGTGGTTATAAGAATGCACGTGTTTCTTTCCATAAACCTAGTTTAAACTATTAATTACAAAAGAAACAGTAAAAAAAAAAAGAGTACATAAAGAGTGGACTTTTTGTGCATCACAGCTGTAGTCATGGGTATAATTCATCGAAACTGTGTCTATGAAGCCCCCAAAGTTGTTGCTGCGGGTACCCACGGCTCCAGTATCCAACCGCCCATTGGACTACACCGTAGCCACGGTTATTCGTCTATTTAAAAAAATATATATCCTTCTATCTGAAAAAAAAAGAAAACCTAATCAGTTCATGGACACACACTTTAATAAACACAATTTAATAGTCACATTTTTATGACCCTCATATTAAGTATGCAGTGCATCATATGAACTATATAAGATGCAACATTCATGCATAAAACGCTGTTATTCTCTTTGCACATAGTAATCATTGGATAATTGGGAGAAAAACAAATCCAACTGGAATTAAATAAAACATACAACAATATAAACATGTATAAAAATATACCAATACAAGAATTAAACTGGGATATATAAACGGGATAAAAATAAACAAAGAGCATTATACTGGAAGGTTGTAGGACAAACGATGGGAAGGTTAAGTAAACTTGGAGAACAAGAGATATAAAACAATCACACAGGTAGAAACACATGAGAATAACAGGGTGATGACATTATCATTTCAGTTCAGAATCCATCACCACCAAGTAAAAAGGCAACTAAAATGAAAACCACTGCTAACAGTTGCCACTGTTTAAGGTCAAAGAACATTCTTCCAGAAAAGAGGAAGATGAGGTACTTTGCACATCTGCAAAAAAACTCTACACCATGCACCTTCCATTATTCTGTCTGCAGCACCTCTATCCACCAGTGCAACAACATCACCATCTTTGACTTACATGTCATCTTCCATCATCACTGGAACTGTGAACTGTGATTGTACAAAATCAACCGCCCCACATTGAAGGCGCTGCCACCAGCAGCCAGAGTCTCAAAAGGAGGCTTTTCATGAACAGCCTACAGATGTACTGCTCCCATCTCCAACAGTAGCACTGTGTTTTGAATATCGGTTGACCTTTCGCAGCAGTTAACCGTACAACATCTAGTGAGAGATCGATACAGCTGCAGTAAAATAAAAAATAAAAATAACTAAAATGAACTTGCAAACCACCATCAATTCAACTACCTCACAAAACGGTCAAAAGTCCTAAGACTACTGCATACCTGAAAGTGGATTAAAATGACTATAAATGCAATCAAATAAACTTCAACCTCACTAACATAAATACAAAAACGAAATCCCTGCATGTAAATTTCATTAATTCACAAATCTAATTGTATAAGTCCATATTTCTCAAACTTAAAAATATATTACATACTTGCCACACAATCAAACCAGATGAAAAAAATCTTAATGACCAACTGATACCAATGGTAAATATAACTAACACTCACAAAACTGCAACTAAACCTTCAAAAATGTTAAAATGTATTAACACTTACTTACACATCAGCCACACTCCTGCCATGTGCACAGTGACAGTTCTGGAATCAAAAGGATGAAACTGCGGTCTATGTATTAATGTAACTACTGAAATGGTTTACACATATTCCCCCACAACCTATCACAGACAGCTACACAAACAGAAAAATACCAACAATCAATAACAATCAATGAAACTTACAGAAATCTATTTTTCCCCCACCCAGCATCTTTCATAACCATGGCTAGTAGAGGCGACTGCACATTTTGCTTTGTGTCTGCGGCTACACGTAACATTTTTTGCAAACCCGAAATCAAACTAAGCCAACCTTCAAAACTTCAAATAAAATAAGAGAACACCTAACCAGATCAAACAGAAATACAATTGTGTGCTGTATCATCCACATAACAATATGATTATTTCACAGAAAATGTATGTTTATAGACAAGACTACAAATATAACTGCGTCTACAGGTAAAAGCAATTAAATGACGAAAAGCTTTGACACAACTACACACATGCTATTCATACACGCGGTTATGCAACAGCCTTTCATGGTTGTTTTCTGATAGCCGTGACCTTGCGCAAAAACTATGGATTCAAAAATGTCTTTGCACTCCACCAAACTCCAAACAAGTGTCTGCAACATGCCTACCAGCCCCCCTCCACTTCTCATGTGCCTCCCGTATTCTCTTACAATCCCCCCAAACACTCAATACATCTAAGATTCTACCCCACTCAAAATATGGATAGCCACGGCTACCACACGTCCACAAACACACGACGAGCCATTTGTCCTCATATAGCCGCGGCTGCATGTGGATCCGTACCTATCCGCACTCAGCAACGCTGCGCGCTTTGTGACTCCTGGATAGCCACAAATAATTACAACAGCACCATCAACCAATTAGAAACTACAAAACATACACATCATACAAACCCTTCTCATACAGATTACTAGAAATTCAAACTAGGAATCATTTTCCTGGAAACAGAGAAAGACGGCAGATATCATGGCTGGTTTGAAAACTGTGTGGCTGATTGGAGACAGTTGGCTGTTTTGGTCACTGGCTTTTTTTGAGAAATTAAATTTCTCCAGCATTGGATCTTTCATAGATTCAGATGCTTGAATATTCCCCGTCGTCAGACTGGGAATCCTCGGTGATAAATTTAATAATAAAAATTTTTTTTTTTTTTTTTTGTAAATATATATACATTGCTACCTAGCAGTGCATGTACATAGCCCATTATGGCCTATGAGCCATTTCATTGTGTAGTCTCTCCACCTCACCTTGGTCCTTTATGGCCCCAGCCAATGAGGTGCCAGGGCTTAAACTCCGCCCCCGGCAGCCATCTTCAGATTTTTCACCGCAGTCTAACAGACACAGGGAATCCTCAAGCTCTCTGAGCTTTTTTCAAATTCTTTCTACTTTTGTGTGGAATATATTTGGCAAATATATTCCATTTTGTTCCCCTTCTTAGGGGCTTTGTTTCCAATTAACCTTAGAGGCAAAACCTGTTGTTTTCCTCTCAAAATCGTCGACTGAACTTCTCTTCAGAAATGGAGGCACCTCAGGCTGTCAGGAAGCCTTCCCTGTTCAGGGACTGCACGAGGTGCAAGAAGAAATTGGTTTACAACAAAGACCCCCACGAGCATTGCATTTATTGTCTGTACCCACATGACATTAAAAAATGCGAGATTTGTAGAACCTTTTCCACCAAGACCCTTCATGACAGGCATAGAAGACTCCTTTAATACTTGGAATCCAGGGATCAATCTTCGGACGATGAGTCTGTCAGAACAGCTCCTGTCCAATCCAGCACTCCATCTGAGAGACAAACTTCAAAGAGAAGGGCCTCTTCAGTGGAAAGGAGTTCCTCTCCCAAGTTCAAAAAGAGGAAGCTGGAACTGATACCCTTTCTGCCTCCAGTTGACTTATCAAGCCAGAAAAAGTCAGCAAAATCTGCCTCCAGAGGTAAGGAGCAGTTTGCAAAAAACGGGGGGGGGGCAGTCGTCGGCGGGAAAACCGTCCACGAATGAAGGGAAAGGTAAAGGCCCGTCATCGGCCATACCGTCGACGAAACCATCAACGACGACGACCACGCTTAAGACGTCGTCGACAATAAGATCATCGTCATCGGACATGTCGACCGCGAAGCATTCGTCGACGAGCAAGAAACACCACTCGTCCACGAAGCATTCATCCATGACACAGTCGTCCATGGAACACATTCCACATTCGTCAACGAAGCTCTCATCGACGGAGAAATCTCCTGCATCCACGGCGAAGCCCTCGTCGACGGGAAAATCTCAGTCGTCGACGGGAAAATCTCAGTCGGCGGCAAAGCCCTCGTCGACGGGAAAATCTCAGTCGTCGACGAAATCTCATACGGGAAGCTTGTCGACGAAGATAGCATCGTCCATAACACCTTCAGCGGCACCACAAATTTCGGCAGTTACGGAGGAATTGCTGCCTTCCACATTTGAAACACCTGTCATTGAAAACAATGTCATTGAGAAGAATACTGAGACTGAACCACTGGTACAGCAATTTTCACCTTTGGGGCACATGGCAGAACTTCTGGATGTAATTCTTCAGGAAGAATTCTCTGATGAGGAAGTGGTGGAAGAGTCCACCGGTCCCTTACCGAAACAATACAGCCCTCCTTGGCAACCGTCCACGGGAGAATCAGAATATCCTCATGACCCGATACTCATGTTATCCGTGCAGAGGATTGTAGAAGAATTTTACAAACAGCAAAGGGAGAAGCAAATCCCGATTGATCCCGTAGAATCAGGAATTATTCCTAGAGAGTCATCTCCGATTCCTGGCACATCTGGTTGTTCTCCTCACAGGAGTAGACCGCGAAAACGGATGAGATCACCGGAACCTGCTCGAAGACCGAGGAGCAGCACCCACAGTGCTTCACCTACAAGAGTCCCGTCACCACAGTCATCACACAGACCGCGATCTCCGGATGTAGACCCTACTATGGTACCGTCCACCATCTCGGTATCAGACTGGCAGGAGGATCCTTTTAGAGAATTCTCGGAACCAGAAGAAGGAGAAATAACACAGGAGCCAGAGGCATCCAGTGAGTGGGATGACTACGTAGTTGAGAAGCCCAGGAGGAGAGACTCGCCGGGCAAGGCCTCACCACCGGATGATCTCGTCTTTTTCCACACTATTATAGGTAAAACCGCAGAATTGTTTAAAATTCAGGTTTCTTCTGAGGAAAAGAAATCAGTGCTCTATGAGCACAGGGACAAACGAAGGAGGACAGTGACCACAATTCCCCTCCTCGATACCATCTGGGATTCCGGATCCAAGATCCTATCCACGCCCTTATCGACTCCGGTGCTGGTGTCCAGGCCAGAAAAGAAATACAAAGCTCCGGATTCGGCACCGCTTTGTTTGAGAGGTCATACGAAACCAGACTCGGTTATTACAGTGGCGGCCAGAAAGAAACTCGCCAACCCCTCCTCAACGTTGTCGGCACCACCGGATAAGGACGGACGTAAACTGGAAGCCATGGGCAGGAAAGTATCATCTTCTGCATCGCTTACTATCAGAGCGGGCAATGCGCTGGCCATGACCGCTAGGTTCGATCGCGAGCTCTGGCTCCGCATGTCTAAATTGGCGGAGCAATTACCACCAGAGCTCCAGGAGGAGGCAAAATCGATAATCGCGGATGGTGAAGCTACATCGGATCACATGATCGACGCAGCGGTTGATGTGGCCGAATCAGGCTTCAGGCAGATGGCGCACTGCACAGTGCTCAGAAGGCAGGCCTGGATGAAGGCTACTAACTTTAGACCTGAAGTCCAGGCGCAGATATTAGACATGCCGTTTGATGGACAAGATCTCTTTGGAAAGAAGATAGACGACCATTTGAAGGGAATCAAGACAGACACGGACGCAGCCAGAGCATCAGTTCTTTAAAGGACAAATTTAAGGACCATAGGTCTTTTCGTCCCTTTAGAGGCTCATCTTCCAAGTTCAGAGGATACGGTCGTTCCTCGTATGGTCAAAAAGCACAAGGCGGCACGTACCAAGACAATAAATATCAGTCATCCAACAGATACGCCCATAGAGGCAGACGTGGCTCCGCCCAAGGGAAATCACAAGGCAAGCAAAACTGACGACCAATCTTTTCCCCCTCCTCACCACACCCCGGTGGGGGGAAGGGTGAGCCAGTTATTCCAGCGCTGGCAATCAATTACATCGGACAAATGGGTGTTGCAGGTGATCCGAAAGGGTCACACCTTAGAATTTCTGGACCAACCTCCTTCCCTGCCTCCAACATCTCGCAGAGTGCATATGCTAAGACAGGTCATGTCCGAATTGCAAAAACTGCTCCAGAAGGCAGCAGTAGAACCAGTACCCTATTGTCAGAGGGGAAAAGGTTTCTACTCCCGATTCTTTCTCGTCAGAAAGAAAAACGGTCAATGGAGACCCATCTTGGACCTGAGGGCACTCATCGAATTTATCAAGCGCATAACATTCAAGATGGTAGCTTTACAAGGGGTGCTACCTTGGTTAAACAAGCACGACTTCTTAGCCACTTTAGACTTGGAGGACGCATACTTCCATATACCGATCCATCCAGCGCACAGGCAGTTCCTCAGGTTCATGGTGGGAGAGCTTCACTTTCAGTTTCAAGTGCTCCCGTTCGGACTAAAATCGGCTCCGAGAGTTTTCACAAAATGCTTGGCGCCGGTAGCGGCAAGTCTCAGGAGGGCAGGAACGGACGTTTTTCCATACCTGGACGATTGGCTGATAAAGGCAAGCTCCGCTGCAAAGGCTCGCTCGGCAGTTTCGAGGACTGTCAACCTCCTAAAAGAGTTAGGTTTCTCCATAAACCAGACGAAGTCCTGCCCCGTTCCCAACAAGGTAGCTCTCTTCCTGGGAGCCGAACTCGATACCAGCATTCCCAGAGTGAGGCCATCGTCAGAAAGAATAGCAGCAATTCTACGCTTAACTTCGAACTTCCTACAGAAAGAGACAACATCCGTACGCTCTTACAAATCCCTATTGGGCATAATGTCATCATGCATATTCCTCATACCGAAATGCAGGCTTCGCATGAGACCGATTCAGGAAGCTCTGGACCACCAATGGAAACAAGCTTCCGGATGCTGGGAAGACATTGTCCAGATTCCATCGGCGTTGCACAAGGCCCTTCGATGGTGGAATGTTCCGAGGAATCTTCTGCAGAGGATGCCGTTTCAAGCACCGACATCGACCCTTCTGCTGAGGACGGACGCTTCCTTATCAGGCTGGGGCGCTCATCTTGCGGACCTCCAAACCAAGGGCTCTTGGTCGACACAAGAGTCCCAGCTCCACATCAACGTGTTAGAGCTCAGGGCCATAAGGTTGGCACTGAAAGCTTTCCTACCGGTGATAGCTGGTCAAGTTCTTACAGTCCAGACAGACAACACGACCTCCATGCACTATACAAACAAGCAGGGAGGCACGAGGTCACAGATCCTGTCGCAAGAAGCCCAACAGCTATGGGCATGGGCCTTGCACTACGGAGTGCAGATCAGAGCAGAGCATCTTCCGGGAGTGGACAATGTCCTAGCGGACAGACTAAGCAGAGACTACACAGCGTCCCACGAGTGGGAGCTGGACGAAAAAGAAACCCAACAGATTTTTGCCTTATGGGGCCATCCGCAGATCGACCCTTTTTGCCACCAGGAACAACAAAAAAATGCAAGAGATTTGCTTCAAGATACCCGGAGCACCAATCACTGGGAGACGCGTTCTGAGTGAATTGGTCGGGGAAGTTCCTCTATGCCTTTCCACCCATTCCCCTCATGTCGAGGGTACTTCGTAGGGTAAAAGAACAGAATTGTTCTTTGATTCTAATCGCACCGGATTGGGCACGGCAAGTCTGGTACCCGACTCTGAAGCACCTATCCTGTCAACCCCCGATTCGTCTCAAGACACATCAATATCTACTGACACAACAGAACTGCAAGGTCCTCCACCACGACCCGAGGAGCCTGTCTCTCAAAGCATGGTTCCTGAGCAGCGCAAACTGATGCACCTAAAGTTACCATCAGAATGCTGGGATATCATCAGGGCCGCTAGAGCCCCGTCCACACAAGTCACCTACACCAGGAAATGGACCAGGTTTTCCAAATGGTGCGAGACCTCTGCAATCGATCCCCTCACGGCCTCGGTTGATCAGATTCTGCCCTACTTGTTACACCTGGCTAAGTCAGGGCTCTCACTGTCATCTATCAAGGTCCATCTGTCAGCCATTGCGGCTTACACAGTAACCGCGGAGACGCAAACCTTACTTTCCTTACCAGCGGTTAAAATCTTCCTGAAAGGACTGATGCGTACTTATCCGCCTACACCTACACCAGTTCCGGACTGGAGCCTCAACACCGTCTTAACAGCCCTCATGCAACCTCCCTTCGAACCTATACACAGATGCGAAATGAAATTCTTGTCCTGGAAGACATCTTTCCTGATAGCCATCACATCAGCCAGAAGGATCAGTGAGTTACAAGCTTTGTCTTCTGAACCCCCGTTTACTTTGTTCCAGAAGGACCGCGTCATCTTAAGGCCTCACCCGAAGTTCCTTCCCAAGGTACTTTCGGAGATGTCGTTCACTGAGCGCATTGTGTTAACAACCTTCTTCCAGAATCACGCTTCTGAAGCGGAAAGAACTTTACATTCTCTAGACGTTGCTAGAGTGTTGAAGTTTTACTTGCAAAGAACCAAGGAGTTCCGCTCCTCAAACCGGCTATTCATTTCTTTCTCTGGCCGTACCAAGGGTCAGCATATATCTAAACAAAGTCTGGCACGCTGGGTATCGTCCTGCATCACCCACTGCCATCAATTGAAAGGCGACCCTTTAACTAGACCGCCGTCTGCGCACTCCACCAGAGGAAGGGCGGCGTCAACAGCATTCCACGCAGGGGTGGCCTTGAAGGACATATGCAGAGCCGCCACGTGGAGCACTCTGCATACCTTCGCGAAACACTACTGCCTGACTGAAGACACCAACAAAGAAGCTGCAGTTGGACAGGCAGTGCTCCGCCATCTTTTTGTATAAGGTAGGACCAGCCTCCTTTCCCACCTTTCCCGAAGTAGATAACCGTTGTGTTGCTGCATGGTAAAGGTTTGATCAGAAATATGTTTTTCTGTATTTATGCATATATGTATATAATGGTGGCATGTTTTAACTGCTTGGTATTCTATTCAAGCATCTGAATCTATGAAAGATACCAATGCTGGAGAAATACAGTTACAGGTAAGTAACTAAGACATTAAGATGAACCTTGGTTTGAGAGATTTTACAATGAAATGGTTTGGATTGTGGGGAATGCGTTGGTTCCAAGTGTTTCCAAAATGTTTCAGTCTGAAAAGTACAGGGCACCCAGACATCATACTAATTGTGGTGGCAATGATTTGGGGAATGTACGAAGTGTGTCCCTTACTTTAATGGTTAAACAAGACATGGCAAAACTAATTGAACTATTTTCTCACACCAGCTTCATATTTTCCAATCTCACTCTGAGACAAAAATGGAGATGGACCACAAGATTTAACAGTAAAATTGAGAAATCCCATAGAAATGTTAATAAAGCAGTTTCAGCATTCATGAGAGGCCACAACCAAATATGGATTTCGAACAACAACATACAGTCCTACACGACTTTCCTATAGACCTGGCAGAGTACACCTAACTGATGAAGGAAATCCAGTGTTCCTTCAAAGCATTAAAACAGCAGTTCAGATGTGCTAAAATGGTACACTTAGTGTACCCCAAAACAGTCCTGACATCAAAATACACAAATACAATATAATAAACAAAAAGAAGAGTTTCATTATACCCGCGGTTACATTTCATTTAATTTTATCATATACGCAGTTACAAAAATTGGTTAAAAAGGGGTCTCACTTCAGGTTTTATACTACAATGCAACTTAAAAGATTAATACAGTACAGCACTACTCATCGACTTATATAAAGTAGCAGAAAATAAAGCAAGCAGATAATAATACATAACAGTAAACTGAGTAAACAATCATTTCACAGCCACACAACATAATACCATAAGTAATAACACAAAACCTAACATACATTGTACAGGGAATCTAAAAATAGAATAAGATTGTCCCGTTTTATATTAATTTTGCTAAACTCATTCCTTCTCTTTTTCTCCAAAGTCTCACATATACAAAAGCCTGAAAACACACAGCGAAAATAAAGAGTCCCAAATACCTGCCAGGTCACTGACCTTGGCAGTGATCTTTCACCCTCGACCTCACTGTACCTATACAAATAAGTTTAAAAAACAAATGAGATATTGACTTCCAAAAATATGTAGCCACAGGAAGAGAACTACTCGTACACGCGGTAATCTGTAGTCCTTTGTAGCCTCCGATATAGCCGTGAATATCGGCAAAACGGGCAGAAAAAACAAATGCTTTCCTGCCCCCCAGCACCTCTCCAGGTGCCCCCCTCATCTGTGCCACCTCTCCCCACTACCCAGATGCCCTCCTTCCCTCCCCTACCCCTTTACCCCCACAACACACACTGTTTCTGTGACGCAGTTTACTTTCAGATGTCGGCTATTCGCAACTATAGCCGAGGCTACTGAAAGCTTAGTGTTGCAAGCTCAGTCCCTAGATCCCCTCCAACTCCAGAATTTCACTTGGTGTCCTCGAGCCACCCCACCTCTATCCTGATGGCCTTTCCATGTTTTACCTGCAAATAGCTTTTTTCCGTTTAATGTTCCCATATCCTCAACTATAGCCGTGTTTATCGCTCTCATCAAGAGAAAAACAAGATTGTGGTCGTTTAATTTCTAAAAACACCCCATTTCCGGTAAAACCCCTAAATATCACAATCTATTTGTGGGAAGGGTGCGCCTCCTTCTCTGTCAAATTTGTAAATAACTACTGCACAGAATAATCCCAAGCCATGAATGTATCATGAGTCAATGCTTCGTGCCCAAGTTGTTTCCGACCTGTTCCAAATACGTCTAGCGCTTTGGGCTGTGTGCTTTGGCAAAAATTGACCTTGTTTGTCTATGGGAAAATTAATCGGAAGTAGGCCGCACTTTTGAATAATTATTTTTTACATGTAATAACGCGAGTCTTTAATCACTTTTGAAATTTCGCCAAAAAATCGTTACTCAAATCAAAAATGATCGATAGAATATTGAAGGGTTCCTATGGGAGTCCAACTCACCTTAACTATAGAGCGACGAGCACCGCCCTATAAATCATTTTTTCCTGAGGCTTTTTGATCTGCTTAGAATCACATGCTTTGGATAGGCCGACATCTAGGGGTTGGTGCGGAGTACAGCATGACTTATTTTCTAAATCGGAAAAAAGGATGTCGACAGGAAATGTCTGTAATACTATCCCTACTGTGACATGCACTGTACCCATGGTCCTCCACACTTTGAAGTTCTCAGATTGTGTTTTCCATCATCAGTGTTGGTTGCATTTTGCTGAGTTCCTCGCTATAGTGTTAGTCATTTTTGTCTAAGTTATTGTTATTTCTATAGCACTTTATCGCTACTGCTACTTTTTCTCTGTCGGCTAATCCAGCAGAGCTTGTCAAAGCTCCAGCCGTCCAGACTTTCCGATCCTTCTCGATGGCCTTCCTTCAGGCTTCAGCCTACACAGTAGGGAGAGTGGGGAGGAATTACATTTTTATATTCACTTGGAGGATGTCTCCATTCAATTTTCCCTTTTAACCTTACCGTCTTGCTGTCTTTCGACACGACATACATCATAGAAACAAATTCCATTTAAGTTATGCCCTTCCTGCAACCAGCGGGTTCCCTGGAAGGACACACACATGGTGTGTAACCATTGTCTCCCTCAGGACAACTGGGAAACGCTGTGCAAAGTTTGTAAGCTTTTTCAACCCAAGACCCCGGCGGTTGAAGCATTGGGCGGCCTATGCAATGCACGCAGGGGTATTGCCGGATTACCCCATCGGCGCGGAGGAATCAGACGCAGAACAAGACTGCATTGGCGACAGGAGTGATGCCAAAGACACCATACAGGAATCAGAGGACCCCGAGTGCTCGTCACCAGTTTTGAAAGGCAGGCATCCCGCACTGGTATGTAGACCTCTTCTGGCGACAAGGGGCTGCGCACCACACACCGCAGACACATGCATACCAAACAGAGTACACCTTCCAGCCAAAGTTCGGCAAACCGTCCCAAAAGTGTAAAGCCGGCAACTAAGCCTAGCCGTCCGGCAGGCGGTATGGCATCAAAGAAAACCTCTTCGCCTGTTTCTGAAGTTAAACAGACACTGATCATTAGTAGTAACGCACCAAATGCCTCTACGCATGATCGTTTTTGCACTTAAAAACAAACCAGCTACTGGGTCATGGACTAAAGAGAGGTTACAGAGTACCATGGTTAAAGTGGTATCCTTTGTTCATTTTGTAGGTAAACACCCTATTAAACAGAAGTACATATTTTGGAACCACCATGATGCCAAGGTGAGTGCTGTCAATGCCTTGACCCACAAAGCCATCTAATTTTGTATACGTTTGTGCTTTAAAAAGTGCTTTAAAAAGCACAAACAGCGCGCTCTGCACATCTTGTCCCCTCTCCCTTGGCTGCTTCCCAATCCACTTTCCAGCCTGCCTCCCACATGCCCTGATTGGTTTCTGGTCCGTAACCACAACACAGCCCTCTTGACCCGGTGCACAGCGTGCAGCCTGCGCCATTTGGAACCTCCACGAGGCCGAGGTGAGTGCTGTCAATGCCCCAACCCACATAGCCATCTAATTTTGCACAAATGTGTGCTTTAAAAAGACGCAACAGCACATTCAGTGCATTTTGTTCCCTCTCCCTTGGCCTGTCCCCAATCCAATTTCCAGGCCGCCCCCCAGCCCTTTCACGCGCCGTAATTGCTTCCCGGTCTGTAACCACAACACAGCCCTCTTGACCCGGTGCGCAGTGTGCAGCCTGTGCCATTTGGAACCTCCATGAGGCCGAGGTGAGTGTTGCCAATGCCCCGACCCACACAGCCATCTATGTTTGCACAAGTTTGTGCTTTGAAAAGCACGAACAGTGCGCTCTGTGCATTTTGTCCCCTCTTCCCCTGGCCGCTTTCCAATCCACTTCCCAGCCTGCCTCCCAGCCCTTCCACACGCCCCGATTGGTCCATGTTCCCATAATAGACAATCCAACGAGGGCAGCACCTGCCCGGCAGCCCTGCAGCTAAGGGCCCCAAGGCAAAGGGCGGCTCTTACAGCGGCGACTACAGACAGTGTCTGCAGGTGTCAGCAGGCGAGGCCAGGGCCAGCCGTCAACCTGCAGCGACCATCAAGGTAGGTGTGGCCAGGGTGAGGAGTAGAGAAATCACTATACTCCGGAAGCCCTGCCACTCTCCCTACCTCAAAAAATAGCACGCTAGGCTTAACAACAACTTAACAACTAGAGAGGACCGTGAATATTAGCCGATGCCACACTGAGACAGAACTGTAATATTAGCCTGCGCCGCACTCTGAGAGATCTGTGAGTGTTGGCCGCGTTGGGATAGAGCTGAGAATATTAGCCTATGCCACACTGAGATAGAACTGTGAATATCGATGAAAATCCATCGTCGTCGCAAAGTTCTATAAAAATTAATGTGAAACCTAGACCTCTCTCCTATTATACAGGACTCACAATTCTAGGCGTGTTCCCCATATCTGCCTATTATACTGTGAAACCTGTTGTATTGTGAAATCCAGGCCTCTCTCCCACTACACAGGACTCTCAATTCTAGGGGTTCCACCCGTACTCAAATTGATTTTTGTACCTATGCCTCTTCACCACTATACAGGACTCTCAATTCTAGGTGCGTTTCCATCTATTATATTGTGAAACCAACTGTACTGTGAAACCTAGGCCTCTCTCCCACTATACAGGACTCTCAATTCTAGGTGTGTTTCCCTCCTATTATTTTGTGAAACCTACTGTGTTGTGAAACCTAGGCCTCTTCCCACTATACACGACTCTCAAATCTAGGTGTGTTTTTTTCCCAAACCCTTATTATATTGTGAAACCTAGCCTCTATCCGACTATACAAGACTCGCAATTCTAGGAGTGTTCCTCATATCTGCCTGTTACACCTTCTGTATTGTGAAACCTAGGCCTCTCTCCCGCTATACAGGACTCCCCTATTCTAGGCGTGTTCCCCTGCATCCATATTGTATTGTGAAACCTTAGCCTCTCGCCCAATTTACAGGACTCTCAAACCTAGGTATGTCTCCCCGTACCGATATTGTACTATGAAACCTAGGCCTCTCCCAATATACAGGACTCACAAATCTAGGTGTGTTCCCCATATCTGAAACCTACTGTATTGTGAAACCCAGGCCGCTCTCCCGCTATACAGGACTCCCCTATTCTAGGCGTGTTCCCCTGCATCCATATTGTATTGTTAAACCTTAGCCTCTCGCCCAATTTACAGGACTCTCAAACCTAGGAATGTCTCCCCGTACTGATATTGTACTATGAAACCTAGGCCTCTCCCAATATACAGGACTCCCAAATCTAGGTGTGTTCCCCATATCCGCCTACTATAGTGTGAAACCTACTGTATGATGAAACCTAGGCCATTCTCCATATCTGCCTATTACATCTGCCTTCTCCGCACTGGACAAAGACCTCTGCAGCCGAACAACATTGAAGCCTATGGTACGTATACATTACACCACGTATGTGAACACAGGCCGCAGGCATGGCCAAACATCCATGCACCATAGAATGCAGTTATGGCTATGCTTTTCTGGTCTAGCAGCGCATATAGTTCAAACTGAAACACCTGACCTACCTCAACACCTCTGCCACTAGCATACAGCGACTGCAAAAGAAATGAAATTTGGTACAGCTGGCCACACATCGACTCTTTTTTTCAACAATAGCACTCTATCGCAAACCTCCAACAGTGCCCACCCACGTGCCTGACCTCTTTGGGCTGCTTAGTGGAGCCTAGCCTGCCACCTAAGTCTTAGACCAGCGGAAAATGCACACACACCTCACCTCATCAAAATTCTTAGACCCTCCAGCACATCGAATACGGTCAATGAGGGCTTTCCAACCAGAAAGCGCATTGAGGCCATACAAATGGGGAAAGAGCGCTATATAAATAACCAAATACAATACAATACAAAATCACAAGGAGAGTGGGGGAACCTCCAGCTTAAAAGCACGATAACGGACCAATCGTAACCTTATGAGGAATCAGTAATAGCTCTTGATGAGGATGATGGTGTGCACCAGGACCCCAACCGGCCCATAAAGCTGGGGGTTGCCCAATACCACTTTAAGATGACGTAGCAGCACCCGTGAGATGGATGGGGATGCAGATTCGTACTCTAGCATCAAATCAATAATGACAGCTCAATGGTTTGGCAAAGGGAGTCTGTTTAAAGTACAAAAAACGGGGAGTTCATAAACATCAGCTGTTGCTTTATCTTCCTTCTCGCTTCAACTCCAACGAACTTCATAGAAAACACATGTTTTATATCAGAAACTCGACATCACTGGTGTGTAACGCTTAAAATGTTGCATGCAATTCTATTGGTTATAGAAAGGTAACTTCACTATAGGTACTATATCTGTATATGGTAACGGGGTGACAGGATTGGGTAATCAGTGTCAGGTGGGGCATCTAAGCCCTTCCTTCAGAATATTTATTGTGGACGTCACCAAAAGTACGACGTCCCATTGGTTCTACAAACTATAGGATCCTAGATTACTTGGTCCATCGTGATTGGGTTAGCAACAAGTCTCCTTGTACTTTTCCGCTGGCTTAGCAGCGTGCAGAATGGTCGGCCAGGTGCAGGGTGCTCACCCACTCTTCCTGCCTTCCCCCAACCATTGCCATCATCAATCACCTCCCCAATGGCCATGTGTCAATTATTTCTTGTTAGTTTGGCCTTGACACTGTATCTCTGTCGGGAAGAGTTCAGATATCTGTGCATGGCACAAGGCCGCGCGTAGGTGTGAAGTCCTCAACTCTTCTTAGTGGGCAGGTCACGTGATTCACACACTGTGAAATCATCTAATTTTCCTTGCAATTTGTGTATTTGATTTAGCTTTCTGCCCACCATCTGCCTTCTGCTGCTTCTCTAAACTTCTTTGAACAGGAAACTCTCCTCTTTGCTTCATAAATCATATCTATGGTTCGTCTATATCAGCCGATGCGACCTTGGCTTCTTGGTACGGGTTGCATGCGTCTGAGTTTCGTTTCTTGTCTTTTAGTTTTCGATTCTCGTGTTGAGGGGCTCTTCTCCTGCGGCCTTTTAGTAACAAGTGGTTGATTCTGCTCTTGTGCACAGTGGAAGTCTACTTATATAAAATGCTCCTTTTTGAGGTAGATATGTATAGGTGGCGCTTATCGCAATCTATTTTACTCAGAAGCATAGCAAGCCGCATGATTTTCTCAGCTTTCTTGCAGTTCCAAGCATCTGTACACGTGTAAACTGGCTGCACAACTTCGTCACGTTTATGGCATAAGCTTCACACCTTTATCATTGGTTTTTCACTTTAGATTCATGATGTCCCTTATCCATGGTGTTTTGTCTCTTTTCGTCATTCGCAGGCTATCATATCTTCTATATGTGAGTCAGTCTGGGTTCTTGTGACATCACCATTTGTCTTCCTTTAGGACTTTCTTGGCTTCTTCAGGCATTGTTTTTTGACAATCGTCAGTTTGTCTTACTTGTCGATATGGTTTTCTCAATGGGTAGCTTACTGTCCAAGGTTTCTTAAGTACCGGTACTTCAATGGGTGCTGCCTGTCTGATAGGTACCGGGCAGAGCCCCACTGAGGCTCTCTGCTGGTTTATTTGCACATCATACGTTTTGAGTGCGGGTTGGGCTTAGGACCCCTCTACACTACCCCCTCTGGGCGATTCATTGACTACTTTCATTTTTCCCTTGGTATTCATCTTTTCTGCATCCTCTGCAATCGCTTCTCCATCTTTTTGGTTCACACACAATAGTCTGTTGACATGTCTCTTTGGGGTCCATATTTGTATAACTCCCTTCAAGCTTCCTGCTGCTCTCACGTGTTCGTCTTTGTTCCATGTCATCAGTTGACATTGTCCATTTGGGCTGCAGTAGATCCATCTTCCCACATCATTTCTGTTTTTCCTTGGATACCAAAACTTTGTTCATTCTGGTGCATAAATGCTAGTTTTCACGAAGTCTCTTATTTCTTCATCAGTCAGGTCTTTGGGCTTTCATCCGGGTTCGGCATCAAGCATGATCTTCATCTCTATGGCTTTTTTCACAGTTTTCTGGCACTGGGAGGTTATTTTGATAACACAGAATCCGAGCAATATCATCGCTAGCAGGGCTCCTAGGAATTTGAATGTGTTTGCCATCCATTGTGGAACCCATGAGAATAGCGATCCAAACCAACTGTCGTTGTCCACTTCGTCAGTTTCATCAATCATTTGATTCTGTAATTTCGTCAACATACCTATGGCCTATGTTAACGTTCTATTTTCTTCATCGTGATATGGTATAAATGTGCAACATGATTCTCCGATTTTTGCACAAACACCTCCATCCATAGTTGTGATCATGTCAAGGACATATCTGTTCTGGAGAGTCATTAGTCGAATCGCCCTTAACTCTTCCTTGATGGCGTTGACTCCCTTTATGGTTGTGTTGATGGTTTGCAGTAACTCCCATCTGGTTATCTGCAACCATTTAGTATTTGCTCCAACTTGCATCCGTGGCATGAATATTGTCGTGAACACTGATGGGGTCAGACTGAACAGTCTGTATTCATACAGGATTGCATGGAAAGCTTCTTCTGATTTGGCAGAAAAGTTATTCTCTCCCTTCATTCTATTCATCAGTTCCACAGATCTCCTTTTTCTTAGATGAGCATCGGCTTTTAAGAAACTGTCAATATTCAGATTACTTTTTGGAATCACCAATGCTGGAACACGGACATTCACTATTGTGCATATACCTCCCCAATTCTTCGGCAGCCTGATATATGCCCTGGGTCCACATGTCCAGTAATGATCCATGATTACTGCAGTACCATGTGTCAGTCCTGTGGCATCAAAGATACGTCCACAGTTCCGATTTTCTCCCATTTTCCGTGTACCATTGTTTCTGAAGCACAGTTTGGCATTCTCCAATGACACTATCTGTAGGGGCCCTCCTTTGTCTTCGACCCATGTTAGTAGTTTTGCGAGTTTTGGCCACAATGGTCTGCATATTTTCTGTGAATTTTCAATTGCTTCTTTGCAGGCTCCAAGGACCATCCATGCTCTGCAAATCACTACTCCTTTCTCCCATCCGTCTGGTGAAAGCACTGTTCCCCAGATTAGCATTTGACCTCTGTTCTTCCTTTTTCTGGCTTCTTCTGAAGTTCTCCCTTGGATGTTCAGTTTTTGATTTGCTTCTCTTCTGATCTCCGCCCCTTTAACTCCAGGCTTCTCGTATCTGATCACAATGTGCTTTGTCTTTCCATTGTTCCTTGTCTTTATGTCCTGGACATAGTCGTCTTCATTTGTATCAGTTGCTTCAGTTGCCCATTTCAGTGAAGAATCACTTCCCATGAACTGGCCTCTGGTCTTGCACTTAGATATGTGTGACATACAGTATGCTGTCTGGACATCGATTTCTACAGCTACAAAGATCTTTGATTTCCCCATGCTGTAAGGTAGGAGTGCACAAACAAAGCATTCCTCCTCTGAATTCCGTCTTCCAACTTCTTTCATATGCTGGTACCATATGTTATTCCCCAAGTGTGCTGTGCTGTCCAAGTAGTCGTTTTTTTAGTTCACCGTCATCTCCTTGTATGCACTCTTGATTCTCATGGTTTTCATGTAGCTTGATATAACTACGTCCTTGAACACCTCTGTATGGCTTCTTCTTACTGGAGGTTTCTCGGGTATCTCAATCCAGGGTTCAGGCCTCTTCGTCTGTACTAGTGGAGTAGGCAAAAGTCTGGCAATTCTTTTCTTCTCATCTTGCATCCTTTTTCTTCTGGTTATAAATGTCCATATCCACTCCAGTATATGGCCGTATTGTAGAACTCGTACTTATGTCCTTCATTGGATCATGTGTGCTTATCAATGCTGTCTCGGTTGTTCCATTCTCCAACTCCTTTTGTCTCTTTAAAAGTTCAGCTTTTACCACTTGCCTTATTGCTTCACTTGTAGGGTAGCTTTTCATTGTTGGCTGTCCAAACGTTTCCCTTTCTTTGGCCTGAGGTTCTGCTTTTATTGACACTAGACCTGGTGTGTGTGCACTTATCGTTTGCATGCGTGTGGTTGTCATTAACCCTCTTTCATTCTTACTCTGCCGACCCAGCCTCCGGCTTTTCACCTTGATTGTCACTGCGTGTGTGTCATTGGTAATCACATTAATTTCAAGTTCACCCACTCCTGGGTTGGACCTTGTAGGAACTGGGATCACTATAAAGGGTGTCGGTGCTGTTGTGGGTGTCATGCGTACGTTATTAGGTAGGTGCACTGGACTCGGAACACTTTTTACACCTATAAAAAATGCAGTTCAAATTGTCAGTGAGAATAAAACAATGATGAATATGATGCATAAATACACAGGTTAGGCGATGGCACTTAGTTCTGGGACAATAAGTACTTCTCTCCTCCTGGGGGGTGACGATGATGCTGGTTTGATTTTTCAATCTCTATCATTGGAAGAAAAAGACTAACGTTAGCATATATGCTTTATGCAACAATAGCTCTGTATTCTGTGGTTTCTGCTGGTCGACTGCAGGTACTGAAACAATTGTCCTCCTTTGCCTGGATCACGGGCTGCCTATTGTCTCTGGATACAGTTCTCTTTTCTGTATTCGAAAAATGACAATTAATGCAATGAGTTCGGCAAGTTCTCTTTTTCTGTACGTGTTCAAAAATGTACAAGTTCCTATGTTAACTCCTCTTATCTGTTTCACTCCGGAAGAAATATCGTGTCCTTGATAGCATGAATAAAATTAAATTGAAGTCTCTGGCAATACTTTCTTGATCTGTCCCTTGGCGGAATGCTTCACAGTCCCCTGGGAGTTCTGATGGTGATTAGAAAGTTCAAGTTTCATTACAATACCCTGCAGGAGCATGCTCATTGTTGTACAGTTTGCTGCGTCTCTGATGAAAGTGAGGATGTCAACCCCGGCAGGCCTCGCCACAAGTTCTGGAAGTCCTCAATTATGCTAAAGAATACGTTGCTCGCCAATCTACTATCTTCTGGTGACAGGGACATTTGTCTTGTCTTTGCTGAATTCTGGAATCATTCGGTATTCAATGTGAGTGGCTTCTGTGAACTCGGTGTGTATGGAGAGCAACTTGAATTTTTATTCCGTTCAGGATTATACTCAAGCGGTTTGTGTTTGCTGGATCTCGAGGAAATGTCAGGACGTCAGTGTGTCTCCCGACAATATTTGGGCAGTTTTCAATTAAACGAAAGAATAGCATGTTGACAAGCCTATTCGCTTCTCCTTCTGCTTGGGACATTTGTTTTTTCTTCTCTGTATTCCGGAAGCAGGAGGAACTGCTCGGCAATCACGGTAGGCAGCCTCCTTATCGTCTTTTCGTTTCAGGGTCTTGAAGGAATTCAGTGATGCTAGTGAGCCTTCCCACTAGTGACGGGTATGACCTCAAGACTAGGTCAAAGTAATTCAGAACTTCTTTAGTGATGCTGCTGTTGTGGGGCGTCATAATTGAGTCCGAACAAAGCGCCTGTTTTGAATGAGTCTGGATAACTGTACTTTTTTCGAATTTGTGTGTCCACGATCAAATCTGGACATATTCTTTTCTTATCAAGGCTTCAGTGTGCCTCAGTCCAAAGTTCAAAGTTAACAAGCTATTTTGTGACTTATATGTGCAATTTTCTTCTTCACCCTGCAACTAGGATGCACAGGGTGTCCATGTTTTATGTCTTTATTCCTTTTTTGCTCAGAGGAAATGTCCAATTTTAAGCCACAATTTTGCACAAAAGTTCTTTATTTTTGTTTTGCTGGTTATGCGTCCTTCTTCCTTGTCATGGATCTCGTCTGCATGTGCTGTGGTTCTTCCCCGTTGTCTGTAGTCTCTGCGCGTTGGGATGAGGGCAGGGGGTCTTCTCCGATGTGCGGCTTGATGTCGCCCAGGAAAATCCAAGCTCTTCTTCCTTGTAGTATGACTGCAGATGGGGTAACGTCTTCCATTGTGATGGGTCTGTTGAACCTTGGCTCTTCTCACTTCTATCTCGTGTGGTTTCTCACCAGGACCGTGTCTCCAGGAAAAATTGATGGAACGCGTAAACTCTGAACTGAGGGTGTAGCGATGTCTCCACCTGTGATCTGTGCTGCCCTACACCCTTTTTGTCGTCGCTGCAGCTGTCCTGAAATGACAGGAAGACAAGATGTTATGCAATTCAAGTAATTTTCAATTTCAGACCCTAAGATTTCTCTTGTTGGCTGGGCATCATATATAGCACTGTCTCGGGGTGTCAGCGGAGTATGCATCCTTCTGCCTGTTGCTATCTCGTGCGGCATAAGATGATGGTCAGCACCAGGCTGGTTTCTGAGTGCCTACAGGGCCAATGGAAGTCTGTTTACCCATTGCTTCTTTAGAGTAAGCTTCAACTTGGCTACCCTTTCCTTTAATAAGCCGTTGAACTTTTCACATAATCCATTATCTTGCGGGTGATACGCCGACGAGAACTTGTGCTTTGCAGCAAGCTAATCTGTTCGAAGACTGCATTAACAAAGTAGGGCCCATTATCTGACCTCATGACTTCACATACTCCCCACCTGGGCAATACGTCTCTCACCAAAAATGTGGCCGCACATGGAGTCTGGGTGTGTACATGGACCTGCTTCTATCCATCTAGAGAATGGACACACCACAACAATTAAATACCTGTACCTGTTACATACTTGAATCATATCAACATAATCGACATGCAAGTGCTGAAAAGGTCCATTTGGCCTTAGGATGACTTCTCTAATTACAGTTAGTGTGTGCCCAGCCGTGAACTATTGGAAGATCATACAGTTCATAATTAAAAATGCAACGTGTTCCGCTAAATTCGGTACAAACGAGTCTTCAGCGACCGAATGCTCATTTTAACAGGGCTATAGGCATTACTGGTTTACCAGTGCTGTCTTGTCGCCACAAGCTTTCGTAGGGGTTTAAAGAACACCCTTGCCACTTCCAGAGGTTCTTTTCCTCCTGTGGTTCGTCCCCTTGGAGTTCCATTAACTGGGTTTGCCCCATGTTGCTATAACCCTCAGGTTCACTTCGTACAATTATCATTTTTTCTTTTATATCAGTAATTTCCACGCCCATTATGGTTTCACCCTTGGAAGCGATACGTTTGGCCTCTGTGCCTGCTGCTTGATTCCCTCATGAGATAAAATCTGTCCCCTTCGTGTGGGCGGCGCATTTCACGACTGCTATGCCCACTGGGAGCTGTAGTGCCTTAATGAGCCTGTGCAATTGAGCTGCGTGCTGCACTGGTGTGCCGTCTGCTCGGAGGTAGCCCCTCCTTTTCCAGTGCACTTAGCCTGCGTGCACTGTTGATATCACATAGGCGGAGTCACTGTACACCGTCACTTCCTGGTCTGCATGATTCTCAATGGCGAATATCAACGCCAATAATTCTGCAGCCTGGGCTGAATAATGAGACGGTAATCGTGCACTAATAAGTACTCAAAATTCTCCATTTGCTGTGGCTTTACCACAGCAGTGCCTGTGTACCTCTGGCCATCATTTTGGTCGATTCTCGACGAATTGTCAACGAAAACAATTTCTTTTTCCGCAAATGTATTTTCTTTCACCCTGGGAATTTTGTCATAGAATTCCTCATAATTTGTGCAGTCATGGATCGGTTCTCCTTCAGTGACTGGCTCTGCTATAAACATAGCTGGGTTTACTATTTTACATCGAACTATATTAATCGATGGATTCGACATGATCACTTAATAAGCAGAAGCTCTCTGATATGTCAATGTGCCTTTCGGTTTTTCTAGAATGGCAAATAGTGTGTGCTCGATGAACAACGTCATTGAGCATCCCATCACAATTGTTGTAGCTTTCTCTATGGCGAATGCTGCGGCAGCTAAACTCTGTTCGCAAGGGAAGTGGGCTCTCATCACTGGGTCCAAATTCCCACTGTAGTATGCTGGGGGCTCGTACTCCCATGTGGTTCTCTGTGCGAGTATTCCTGTCATAAAGCTGCCATTCGTGTGGAGAACAGGTAGAATTCCTCTGCATAATTGGGAATCCCTAAAACTGGTGCAGTGCAAATAGCTTTCTTGAGTTCATTGAACCCCTCTTCCATAGTCTCAGACCATTCAATTCTTTCTTTCGTCACGTGTGCTTTCTTCAGGGCCTGTAACAAGGACTTGGTATAAGAGCTGTAGTCAAAGACCCATGCCCTGAAGTAATTGCAAAGACCTAGAAAACTCTGCATCTGATTTATTGTCTGTGGCTTGGCTGTGTTCAGTATGGCTTCAGCCCTTTCAGAGGTAATCCGTTTCCCTTCATGCAAGATCAGCTGACCTATATACAGCACTTCTTGCTGACAATATTGTAACTTTTCTTTGTCAACTTTATATCCTTTCTCAGCCAGTATAATCAATAGCTGAATAGAATTGTGTCTGCATGTTTCCTCTGTTGTGCTGCAAGATAACACTGTCTAATGCAATGTTGCTTAAGCCCATTTTTAGGACTCTGTTGAAAATTGAAGGAGACTCACAGTATCCCATGGGTAGCCTAGTGCTCTTCAGACACATTTGTCTGAATGTAAATGATGTAAATTCTTGTGAGTCTTTGTGGAATGGGATTGAAAAAAACGCATTTTTCAAGTCAATCACTGTGAAATATTGAGCCTCAACAGGTATGTTACATAGGATCGTGGATGGGTTAAGGACTAGAGGGAACTTGGCCTCAACAATATCATTTATCGGGCGCAAATCTTGAACTAGTCTCCAGGACTCTCCTTTTGATTTCTTTACTGGGTAACCCGCGGTATTGCATGACGACTCTGACGTCACTAAGATGCCCTGCTCCATCCTAGCAGAAATTGTCTTGAAAATCCCACCATCAGCTTCCCTAGACATGGGATACTGCCGTACTCTAAGCAAAATTGCTCCTGGCTTCAGTTTAATCCTTACTTCTCCGACTCCCTTCAATAGGCCTACATCATAGGGGCCTGCGGTCAACACCGAGACAGGCACCTGGGCCATGTCGTCAGCAAAATATTCAGGACGTTTTTTCGCCAACATCATTCTCTGGGGCACCTCTCTTATGATCATTCTCACCCAGATAATGAAATTTACCTCAACTGATGTTGCGCCTACATCGGTTTGTTCATCAAATAGATCGTCGTCAGTGACGTCAGGTAGTCTGCACCCCTCTTCAATGGCGATTACTGTGCACCATTGTTGGCTTCATCATCACACCCATCGATCAGTGCCATTTTCCCTCGCACTATGGCTGTGTGTATTGCCAAGGGAAACACTTGTCCCTTTTCCTCATGCACAGGTATTTGTGGCCTAAATAGAAATTCATCTGGGGTTCTCATGATTTTATTTGCAAGGCCTGGTAGCCCTGCCATTAGTATGCGTATCCCATACGTGAATATTTCTGGTTCCAATAGGACAGCTTTCATAGCTGATTGTCCTGCGTATGCTCTAATCAATTCGCATACGTTCAAATAATGCATTCCTGGAGTCGAACATACTATGCCCTTCTCCGTGGACGAGATTGTCATGTTTAACTTCATCATTAGGTCTCGTCCCAATATGTTTACTGGGGTTTGTCTTGAATATAACAGTGGCACATTCATGTTCCATTCTCCTATAGAGATTGGAAGTTCTTTTGTAAAAGGAACACGACTTGTTGCTCTTGTGAAGCCCTGAGTATTAATAGCATCGCCGAACAAGGAAAACTTGCCTTCACGTATACACGAACCTGTTGTACCCGTGTCCACTAAGAAGGAATTTATCTTATTCTTTATCTGCTATAAGGACATCTACCCTTGGTTCCTCGTGAGGGTCTGGTGTCGATGATAGGATAGAACACACCAGGCTTCCCAGTGAGCTGTCCTAATCCATATATAACTTTGTCCCATTCTGCGTGAATGGACTTCCTCCATCACCAGTGTTAGCTCTCATTCCAGAGTTCGATGCCTGTCCTGCACTCGTTTTCTGTGACAGTTGTATCAGCGAATGTTGAGACTGACCTTGTGGATAACTTATCAAGTTCTGAGTTTGCGAGCTTTGCTGTGCTCCTGGCGTTTGCTGTTGTACTGTGTCATTCTGTGCAACTCCATTTCCCCTCTGCTGAAAAAACACACTTGGATTCACCATTCCTATTCTTGTCCCCTGGTCGCTTTGCACCATGCCTTGACTTCTGAATGTGCGTGCTAGATGTCCTGACATCACACACATCCAACATATTGGTTGTGGTCTGATTATTTGCCCATTTGGCATATCCTGATTGCCATTTTGAGTGTTTTGAAAACCTCCCTGATTACCTTGGAAACCTCCTTGATTACTCTGCCATACTCTTCATCGAAAACCTCTCCCTGTGGGGTAGAACCCATTACTGGCCTGACTAATTTGATGTTGATTATTGACCTGCTGCATGTTCGGTCCGTCTGTGCTAGTTATCGTTGCCCCTTCAATGCCAATTTCTTCTGCACTAATTTGGCCTCTTCAGCTTTTCGTGCATCCTCTTTTTTGTGATTCTTCTCCTGCAGTAATCTGCAATAGTGAGCTATGGTCAACTGTATTTCAGACCAAGGTTTGGTCTCAATTCCTAACAATTTCTTTAGCTGCTTCTGTGCTTGATCTGTCAGCCCTTGGCATAATATATGGTAAAACACAGGTATAGATTTCCCCTAAGATTCACTAATTTTCGAGCACCCATGTGTCTTGGAAATTCTGAATGTAAAGCAAAGGATCCTCTGACTCCTTCATTTTTCGTGTCATTATGGCTCCCATGTCAGAAGTATCCGGGTATAGCAATCATAATGGTTTCCATACAGCGGCTCTGCAATTGTTAAATGGAGTTCCATCGTGTGCAGTGTTAACTGTAGTCACGCCAGGGTAACCTGCACATGTCCACACATCGTCAGCTTGATCACCAAGTATGGCAATTAGAAGACCTTTAATATCTCCAATAACTAACGTGTTCCCTCCCGTCATTTTTTTACAGCTCTTGTATCCATTTCCCGGCTCCCGATGTTAACATTGGAAGCTTATTTTTCAGGTTTTCTCGATCTATGTGTGGCCATGGAATATACTGTGGCCTTCCTCCTTTCTCGAGCAACAGGAATTGTGATGCGTGACGCTCCTTTTCCTCATAATTTTTCTATCCACTGCAGGGGTGATAGACCTGCATCGCCGTCTACCTGGCAATGTCCTTAGTTGGCTCACATAGGGTGGTGGAGACACCCCTCTCTGACCGTGAGCTACTCCTTCATGTCGGTCTGAATGCGTGGCTGACTCTGATGCCTTGGGTGCAGATTCACTAGAATCCAACCATCTTATTTCACGCCTTCTCTCATCCTCCTTTCCCTCCAAATTCATCTCTTTCTGCATCTGACATTGTCTGTGCCCAACTCGTGCAACGCCTCATCACCCTCTTTCCTATTTAGTGTCAACACATCTAGGGACAGCTCTCTGTTTCTACTACTTCTGGAGGCGTCCTCAGTGTCATACAACTGAGTGCTCTCAAGACGCTCGTCCTCTCCTTTCCCTTGGGATACTTGTTCTAGCCCCATTTCATCATATATTCTATCGATCGTCTCTCTGATGCTTTGGGTGTTGAAGTCATCCTCGATATTTGCCCTAGACGTGCCTGGTACTGAATCGTACTCGGGAAATAATTCTTCTATGTCCTCCCAGCTTAACCCTGGATCGGGTTTTTTAACTTCTCTTTGCAGATATTCAAGATCTTGTGCTCTCTGTCTTTGCTTGCGTTGTATGTCATCATCGAACTCTATGCGCTTCCGCCTTTACTCCCTGACTCTATCTCCTTCCCCTTTGCTTGTATCTCTGTTGATTTGCCCTTTGCGTTTCCTCACCCCTTTGTCTTTTTATTCTTCTTTCCCTGATCTTTTGTTCTTCTTCTTCTATCTTCCGTAATTCCTGCCTACTCTGTCAGTCGGCTACTCTCTGCTTGTGACTGAGTTTCCTTTTTTGCTCCTCGCGATACAGTTGTTCTCGTCTCTGCCTGTCTCTTCTCGTGATCCTTTCGTCTCTCAATCCTTTTTCCTTTTCCTTCTCACTTCTTCGAAATTCATCTAGCTCTCCCGTTTGTCTCACTTCTTCAATGCATTTACCATAGAGTTTGAATAGAATCTGACCTCCCTTCCATTCGTTCTGTGTGAATGCTATCTCATCAGTTCTATCCTCATCTCCTTTCCATCTTTTGCCCCCTCTCTTGGTATCTAGAGATGTACTCTTGTGTGCCTGATCTCCGTTCTCCTTTTCGCGCCTCTCTTTGTCCCTAAGGACTTTGGTGATATCTCTATCTCTGTCTTTGTCTTGGTTTTCGTCACTACTTTGCATAGGTGACTCATACGCCGGGTTGCTATATCCTGTGGCTGCTTTAAATTCCCTTAGCGGGTATAATCCTTCGTCTTTACTAACTTCACCTTTTCTTTCAGGCGGGGTGGGTGGTGCGGAAGGTGTGTCACCCCCCTTCTGTGCATAGGTTAAGTATCCAATCTAAAGGCGGCTCTTCCTCCTTGTCCTCTTGGTACATTTTCCAAAGTTCTAAACCCGCTAGGTGTATGTCTCACTTTTTGTCACTGTATGTAGCATGCAAATATGTTATGTGTTGCAGGACTGTTTTAGATAGTGACCGCCCTGGGGCCACGGCATAAACATTTTGTTAGCGGTTCCCTTGACCCATTCTGCACTGTACTTCTTCAGCTTAGGTGCATGTTTTGGCAACTATTTGCATAAGTGCATCAAAGGTGTAACATCTTCCATACTTAAAATGATCCCTTATCTTCCTCACACAGCACTTAGTCAAGTTTTACGTTGCTTACCCAATATCAAAAATATCAGCGAGCACCAATCGTCGCAAGCTCCAATCACGTTTTGTTTTTTTCACAAAATTAATGTTTTCCTTTTCAACCAATAATCATCAAGTCGTAATATACAGTGTCTTGGCTATAAAATTGCATAATTTTCGTGCTTAGTCCTCAAAAATGTCCTTATTTATTAAGACGTCAGAGAGAAAAAGAAAGAGTAAAACACAAGACAAATGTGACAGACTAGACAGACCAGACAGACTTCAGCCGGCTACATAGATCTCTGCCCCTATGAGTTACCCCGACATGGAGTGTAAGCCCATCCCTTTCAAAAGCGTCTTTAACTGCTTTGGGGAGCACCGGAGACCCAAAGTGATAGCCACGGCAGGCAGAAACACAACACAGTTGAGTTTGGAAATGCTGCAGTTTTTCTTTCTGAGTTTCTCAGGCTCCTCCGAGCCGGAGGAGCCTGAGAAACTTAGAAAGAAAAACTGCAGCGTTTTCAAACACAATAACGTTGTATTTATGTTTGCGGTCGCTTCAAAAGCTACCGCAAACATAAATACAATGTTTTTAAAGCTGCGGTTTTATTTCTAAGTTTTCCGGGCTCCTCCAGCCCGGAAAACTTAGAAAAAAAAACACAGCTAGTACTTATTTTTTTAAAAAAATAAATAGCACTTACCGAGATGCAGCTGCAGCTTTTCTGCCTGTAGTCTCCGGTCCCCGTCCTCAGCGTACAGCACCAATGAAGGAAAAGCCACCGAGTGGTAGCTTTTGTTTACTACAGCTGGCTGGCTTTTCCTTCATTAGTGCGGCAAAAGCCAAAGCGAACACAACGGCGGGCATCCATGTCACAAAATGGATGCCCCCATGTGCTATCTTTGAGCTTGAATTGCTCAAAACTTTACATAGGGACTTCGAAAAAAAAACGCCAATCGTTTTTTTTTTATGTTGCCTATCTATTTTTGAAATAAAAATTTTTGGGCGAACCATTCCTTTAAGTATTTGCATCTTGTACCGCACTACCCATTTCTAGTACCTTACTGAGGATGTTACCATTCCCATTTCAGATATTCCTCCTGAGTCAACAAACATGAATTACTTTGACATTTTGCTATTTTATCATCTGGATACACGGTATGTGCTATTTTTTTTGCATGCACATCCATTGGACTTTTGTGAGATTTTCTCTCTGATATTCACGGCTATTGTATTTTCACTAATTGGGTCTTTCCCTTATTTTTCAATTTGCTTGTCCATGAATCATTTTCACTCTCCGTACCTGCATCATCAAACCATTATATTGGTATGACTTTGCCTTACATTACTTTTGTTCTTCTTTTGTTGTGATGCCTTTTTGTTTCTCTTTTGCTATGATGTTTTTTTGAATTTCCTTTTTACATGTGATTGTGCATTTCCTTTCAATTAATGATATGTCACAGCCTTGATAACGACCAGATTGGTCGAAACACGTGTCGGCTGTTCATGAACAATAAACTGGATGTTTATGAACAATAAACTGTGCACATAAGCACATGACTTTGCTTTACAATTTGGACTTCTTGAACCCCCTTTTTTTTTTGGGACTGCGCATTGGACTTACCTTCACGCCTCAGTTTGTTGTTACAAGAGGTCATTCCTCTACTGAAGAGGGGTGACTAAATGGCAACACTAGACATGAAAGATGCATGCTTTCATATATCAATGTTGCCAGCTCACTGGAAATACCTAAATTCAAAGTAGGGTCCACACACTGAGGTGCTACCCTTTGGGATTGCTTCAGCCCCCTCGGGTTTTCACAAAGGTACTGGCGGTAGTGCTGACTCACCAACACAGGCAATCAATCCCAGTGTACCCTTATTTAGATGAATGGCTCATAACAGGAGACGTACCTCATATGTGTCAGCAGCACACTCAAGACACTATAAACCTCCAGTTTCAACTAAGGTTCTCCATCAACGAGAGCAAATCGAGTGTATTCCCCAGCAAAGTCAAACAGTTTCTGGAGGCAATCATTGAGACAGAAGGACGCCCTAGTCTTCCCTTCCACAAGAGTACAAAACAGGCTGCTTCAAGTCCCTTGTTACACAGCCAGTCGCCAGATAACAGTCCAGATGGTTATACGCCTTCTGGGCATGATGGCTTCTTGCATCTTTCTGGTGCCACTCACAAGGTTGTACATGCGCCCAATACAGGAATGGCTAGCGAAAAAATGGTCTCAAGCAGGACAGTGGGACGATCTAGTGGTAGGTTTGCAGACTGTGATGGAAGCACTGCAGTTGTGGATAAAGGACAACCTACTAAGGGGAAAGCCCTTTTTCACCCAATAAACATATCAACGGCCTAGAGTATTCAAGCCTTCTAAGATTTTCAACACCAGTTGAGGGGGAAGACAATACTAGTTCTCACAAACAGCACAGTTGCCATGTGTTATATCAACAAACAAGGGGGGACACATTCCCTAAATCTATCCAGACTTGCGCAAAAGATTTGGAAATAAATTCTCCAGAGGAACATTTACCTCGTGTCACCACATGTTCCAGGCGAACACAACTCACTGGCAGACATACTAAGCAGAAACTCAGAACTCCCCTCAGAGCACGAGTGGGAGTTACACACAGATTTTGAGAACAGCATTTTAGCAAAATGGGATTAGCCAGACATGGACCTGTTTGCCATACAAGAAGACACAAAAAGCCACGTCTATGCCTCCAGGTTTCACCTGAAAGAGTCCAACGGGAACTGTAAGGATGTGGAAGTAGGTGATGACACAGGAAAGCTAAAAAAAAACAAAAAACTATCTTGCCCTATTCCCAAGTGGTGGTTTCCCAGCATCAACTTAAACTAAATATGTGTCAGGAAGTCTGAAATCAAAAGTTCATCGTCCTGTGTCAAACCTAGTCCCATCCCTTACACTTCCAACAAAACAACAAAGGGTCTGCTGAGTCTTCTTAACACAGAAGATTGGCCCCCGTCTTCTGAGTAGCCGAATACCATGCCATCAGTCTCTCAGGATTATTTATTGAGGGGGAGACTCCCTTTCGCAGCTTATAGTTATTTTTAAGCGTAGCACACAAAGTTCCAGATTAGCAAATACAAAGTCTCTATCCCTAAATATAGTTCCAACTTGAAACCTGGTCACCAAAAGAATGCCTCCCTTCTCTTGGTTTTCTATCAGTGTTCTGTGAGGGGTCAGAAATGTTAGGCGGACAACTTTGTGAAGGTTTTTCATAAAATGCCATTTTAAAATTAGATGGGTTTGATAAATGCCTCGCCTCATTATCCCTACCCCAAAAAGAGGTTCCCTACCTATCAAAATAACTAAAGGAAGCACTCTAACAAAAGGAATCTGTCTCTCAAACTTAGACATACAATAAAACTGTGAAGGAAATATATGGCAATACAAAATAGAACACAATCACAGTTACTTCAATCATATACTTAATACCCATTTCTTCTTGTGACCTGGGTAATGTTTCCTTCCCCAGATTCAAAGCAAGAATGTGTGGCAACAGTTCAAAAATAGGAAAGTTCCCTTTTATCACAAAGTTCTAATAATAAGACTATTCTTGCTCCAACAAGTCTCTCAATGACACTTTACAACAGTTCAAAAAAAGGAAATCACAAAAAGTTTTCACTTGACTTGTAATAAAGAGTTTAACACAATTTCTTCTTAGGAACCAACATTCACTTTTATAGTTCCCTAATAGCAACAGAAATAGTTTGTCAGGATGATTCCACAATGTTTCACAAAATCATATAGTAGCTTTGTTTCTTCTTCTTATGCACAGTCTTTAACCACAACAGAATACATTAATATCTTCTACCTGGAACACCCACCTGCCAGGTCCATTACTACAAGGTGCCTTGCCCTGGTATACTTGCCTGCCCGGACTAAAGCCTTCTAACCCTACTGCAAGGATGTCTGTGCTAAAATTAGTTTCATATAATTTGGTAAAGTCTTTCAACAAATCCAATAATGAAAACTTCTTCTAGAAAGACCTGAACCACATTGGTGCTGTTTATGCCACATGAAATGCAGATTACACTCCTCTTCTCCTGAATGTTATCTATAAGGAGGACAGCTCTTCTGCTGCAACAAAGTCTTTTGTATGAAACTATATCAGTATCAATGTCTTCCGCATAGGCTACTACTTCTAGGGAAACATAAAACACAGTGATGTTGTTTGTTCCACTCTTGGGATTTATACTTGCAATACAGACTATGCTCCTCTCAACCTGAATAGTGGCTATCTGGGGGGCAGCTCGTCTGCCACACTTGTTTCCCCATTCCTACAACAACCAAATGCTGATAATGGCTTTTTATCACATTTGTTCTTCTTTGGCTTGGCCAATGCTTGTTTGGTTCTTTATTAACGCTTGCCTCTTCTCTGTGACAATATAGTTTACAATGTGTCTGCTTCTTAATTACTCTTTTCAGGGTTTGTCAATTTTGGTGGTTGTTGTACTCTTTCAGTATTGCCTTCTCTTGGCTTTGGCAATGCTGGTTTCTGCTACTTTTGAAATTACAATTGCCCCCAATGTTCTTATCCTGCCACTTTAACTGGTAAGCATCAGTTTGATATGCAAAGTTATTCTTAGTCTGCCAAATCTGCTTCTGTACATTAGTTTGGTGTTCAATAATGTTGACACATGTTAACGGGAGATTACTGAGCGTTCCGAGGTCACAAACAGCTAGTGAACTCACTGGGTGGTGCATACCCATCCGCTCTCTCCGCTGCCTTCATGCCTTCTGCTTCCTCTGCTTCCCGTCGCAAGGTACGATACTGCATTCAGGTTCCCGTGGACCACAGAGGTCAGGAGAGGATTGTTACTCACTCCACTAGCACTCCGGTGCTCGCCTCCCACCGGAGCCCACATTTTCTGGGGGAAGGTTCTCCACTCACTTCTCCACAAAAACTCAGGACATTCTGAACACCCTTGCTACTCTCCCTCCCAACCTTTCCCACTCGCCTCCCTTGGCCCCACACCCTCCTCACTCCTCCCTCTCCCCTGTCACACCTGATGAAGTTACCAGAGTTGTCCGCTCCATGAATGTCTCTTCTAAACAGGTTTCCCCTTACTCATCCAGAACCATCAAGGACAACATTGTCTCTCTTGCCCCTGCACTCGCTGATTTATGTAATCATTCTTTTGCCACTGGATCTTTCCCCTCCTCCCTCAAGCACTCCCTTGTACGTCCTCTCCTGAAAATACCTTCAGCAGACCCGGCTCTCCAGCCATCTACGGCCCTATTTCCATCACCCCCTTCCTGGTGAAAGTGCTGGAGAATCTGGCCTTGACCCCACTCAACTCGCACACTGAACTTGTTGATGGTCTCCGCGATCATCAATTTGGATTCCATGCATGCAGAGGCATAGAAACTGCTCTTCTGAACACCCGCGAAGAACTGCTCGCATCTCTTGACTCTTGCTGCACTCATCCTACTCGATCTTTCCTCTGACTTTGACACAGTCAACCATTCCATCCTCATACAAAGGCTCCACAATACCCTTGGTGTCTCGTACAGGGCACTGGAATGGCTTTCATCCTCCCTAACTGAACGCACGTCCCAAGTCATCCTGGACTCCTTCTCCTCTCCTACTTTCTTCTCCACCTGTGGTGACCCCCAGGGCTCTATCTTCTCCCCTTAACCTTTTAACATCTACCTTGCTCGCCTCATCTCCTCATTTTCCCCCAACTTCCAGTGTTATGCAGATGACACACAACTCTTTTTCAAACTTCCTGCTGACCCTTTTGCACCTTCCATTATCCCTGGCGGCATATCTTCTATCCAGTCCTGTTGCACCACCATTGATCTCTGCCTCAATGCCTGTAAAACTGAGATCCTTCCCGTTGGGACCCCTGTTCCTTTCTTCTTCCCCTCAGTCTGGGCTTCCTTCATGGGCTCTTCCCCTGGTACTTCATCTGAAACCAGAAATCTTGTAGTCATCTTCGACTCCTCTCTCTCATTCCTCTCTCACACTCAAGACATTGCCAAAAAGTCCCACTTTCAGCTCTTCCTTCTGAAAGGAATTCTCCCTTTTCTCACTTTCCCACATAGACTCAATGTTACCCAAGCCCTGGTTCTCTCTAGACTTGACTATTGCAATAGCCTCCTCCTGAATCTACCTTTTTCCACTCTGCGACCCCCACAGCTAATCCAGAATAGGACAGCAAGACTTATCCTTGGCCTTAAGCCCAGGGACCTCATATATCCTGCCCTAAAAAGTCTTCACTGGTTCCCAGTTGCTGCATGGGTTAAATTGAAATCCCTCTGCATCAACCACAAGACTGTCTGGGCCCGGGGACCTTTATCTTCAACGTTATCTCACTAAATACTCTCCCTCCACACCTCTACGTTCCTCTTGCACCCACTCTGTGTGTAAAGTGTTTCGCTAAAGAGAGGGTAGGTGGTAAATCAATTTCCTATGCTGACTCCCTCCTTTGGAACAGCCTCCTTCTCTATCTGCGCCTTGAGTAGGACTTTCTTAAATTCTGGAAGCTCCTCAATACTTTCCTCTTTACCTCCTCCTTCCCTTCTTCTCTCTGCTAATTTGCACAGTTGCTGTGATTGGTGTCCTGGGCCCTTATGCATCCTCGGGGCCTCTGGCCTCCCACACCCAATCGTCCCAGCTCCTGTCTACCCTCAGCACTTGCTCTCCCTCCACCTTGGAGGCTCGCACTTACCCATCGCGGTCCCAGGCCGTGTAGCACTCTCCACCCCATGCACTTCTACCATGCACTTATCTGTGGTTCGCCCACGAGCACGGACACTTTACCACTCCCCCCCCTTCCCTCTTCCTTGCTGCACTTGCACATTCTGAATACTCACAAGGCATAATATGTTTGTCCTTTTGTTCCCCTTCTTTCCCCCATTGTTTTTTAATATTTTGTGTTTTCTAATGTGTTTCACTCCCTTGTTTCCCTCCCTTTTCCATGTAGGCACTTTGAAACGGTATTTACTTGCTCGATAGGTGCCTAACAAGTGAATAATAAATAAATAAACACTTTGCTCAACACAACCTCTGTATGCATGATCCTCAGCTCTCCCAAACAACGCTTACTGCTGCATGTAAGGTCTTGAAGGGCAGAACCCTCTTGAAGCCGGCATCCACTTCATATACAGCAGTTGCCTCAGTGTCTGTACCGTCCTGCAACTTCTGCTGTGACTGCAACTTGGATTGTCGACCATTACTTCACCTTCTGCTTCTCCTTTGCTATTTCCAATGGCCTG
Source organism: Ambystoma mexicanum (assembly GCF_040938575.1). Classification (NCBI taxonomy): domain Eukaryota; kingdom Metazoa; phylum Chordata; class Amphibia; order Caudata; family Ambystomatidae; genus Ambystoma; species Ambystoma mexicanum. The sequence continues at coordinate 662,134,826 of NC_090927.1, read as the reverse complement.
CACCTGAGGCAGTCTTTTATATCCACTAATCCCTCTCAGGTGTGGGTCATTAAAATTACTAGACTGTAGCTTGCAGTCTAATGCATCTGTATCCAAATCACATTTCCTTGTCCCAGTACTTTGGGCATTGTGGGACTTGAAGTCTCCATTGTTTCAATCAGCCTTTCCTTTCTGTGCATTATGTTTAAATTGATTTGTTTCACTTCCATTATTAATCATGTTTTCAGAAACAGATTTAAACTAGGTCAATTATTGTTTTGACATCAAAGGAGTGTTAACTTTATTAGAAGTTAAGATGTTATTATTCTGATGTTCACACTTAGCTCCTGAAGTCAACACGAAGAAGTTATCATTATAGATGTGGTCAACCTTATGAGGGAATCGTCTATGTCGTAAAAATGATTGATTAGGACCAGTTCCTCAATCCCCAGAATAAATAGGTTTAGAACAGAAAATCTCACTTTGACAGCAAGTCATCACTGACATCTCTTCCTCTGAGGAAGACAAATGCTACGTCTCACCCAACGGAATCCTCAGCCTCCCTTGGGGCCTTTCTCCTCCCAAATGATCATCCCGGCTAATTCCACCACATGGTTAGGATCAGGTAGCGGTTGCCTTCCCCTGGCCACCTGGGAGAAAACTTTAGGGTGGGTTTTTGTGAGGATTCTGCAGGATTCATCACAGTTCACACACACCAGGGAGATTGACTCCCTTCCTCTGGTTTCTTTTTGCCTTCAACAAATCACAATGTCAGGGGTATGGCTCTTCCCTTGGCCGCTTTCTCAGATTTTCATAAGTCACAATGCCAGGGCATATGGCTCTTCCCTTGGCCTTCATAGGCTTTCACAATGCAAAGGGGTATGGCTCTTCCCTTGGCCTTCTTAGTCTTTCACAATTCACAATGCCATAGGGCATGGCTCTTCCCTTGGCCGTCTTACTTTATTTATTTATTTAGTTGCTTATATAGCGCGCCAAGCCCAAATGCATCTGGGCGCTCACTTACAGAAAAGTTTACAATTGTTACTCAGATTGCATACATACAATAGACATAAAGCATAAAATATACAGGTTAAGCGTTGAGATACATTATTTACATGGTTGCATATTGGCATTCAAAGGATGACTAGTGGGATTTCGCTATGTACAACAGACAATAGTGGGGTGCGTTAATTACCCAATCTTTGAGTAAAGGGGTATATTTTAAGTTGAGAGTTGGGTTTAATAAAGTTAACACTCATTTGATGTCAAACCAATCATCGACTTCATTAAGCAAATAATGATTTGCTATCTTATGTGTCTTCAACAATCTGACAAACATCTTGTATTAACCATTGCGACTGTAAACATGTCAAATAATCAAACACAAACATGTATATACATATCACCATGAAACAATGTCTCTCACGGTACTCATTCATGATACTTGCACGCGCTGTCACTATCATACCAATGCACAGCCTTGAGAAAGACCCTAGGTTGAAACACGTGTTGCCAATTCTTGACATGCAAATGGCATATACCTAATATGCAACTGTACGCAACTTTGGCTGCCCAACTTGGGCAGTAACTGTGACCTGACAAACGCACTATTAAATTCGACCAACCTTAACATCCAACTGTGTCCAGCAGTTATTGGAAAGTCATACTAGGGTACTACTATACCACTTGGCAACTGCCATATCCAGCTCCATTGTAACCAAAGTTCCAAACCCAACTCTACTTTCACAACCACTAGGATTTCAGGAGCTCTGTCCCACTGCAACCTCAAAACCAGGCTGCAGGAAGAACTTTGGTCAACAGAGAGAACAGATCAGTGCGGGGGTCCACTCTTCCTATAAGCTCCTTCCATCCCCAGTATGTTTTAAGCTGTTTGCAGAATATCCAAAAGCATTCTTATGCTCTCAATTGGAGGTAGGGTGTTCCATAGTTTGCTTGCAGTTGTGGGAGAGCAGAGTGAGAAGAGTGTTTTGCGTGTTCTCTACTCTGCTGTGCATTTGTGAAGTCTTTCTACAGTGGCTGCCCTGACAAGGGGGAGGAGTGCCTACATCAACTCACCAAAATCTCAAGTGGAGCTGAGTGAGAAGAGAGTGTTTTGCGTGTTCGGCGTGTTCAGCAGGCTGAACCCGAAGCTCGGAAGACAGAAGAAGGGAAGAAGCTGCGGACCTGGCGTATTACTTACTGCAGTCCAAAGTTTGGAAAAAACGGTAAGCTCGCCTAAAACCGACGTATAACTCACTCTCCCCTCCCCTTTCCCTTATTGCGCGTACCAACGCTGCATTGACTGTGGAATAAATAGACTGCAAACAGAAGGGGGCGGGGTAAGAAGGGCCATGCTGCGAAAGTGAAAGTAAACGGGAAACCGCGGCAACCTAGGTTGATGATTGACTTATAAGTGACTAGTTACAACATAAGTGCTGATAAATAGCAGAAAATCAATCCTACCTGTGACGTGAGTGTGGGAGAGCAGCACCAACAGATTGTCTGCATGGTAGAACCAATAAAATAAAAACTGCATCAGTTTTACCTGAACTGATATAGGTCATTACGCCGGAAACCGCAGAGACCATGAAATAGTGGACTACTGATCCCAGCCGCAATGTGAATGCGAGCAACAACATCCGTGCTCTGCAAGCGCGGCAGGATTTATTAGAAAAAACTAAAGGGAAAAGGAAGGAGGAAAAGGGGAAAAAAAGCTCCATCATGCATCGCCTGATTCATTGGGCATACTTTCCAAAAATGAAATTAAGGAGCACAGCTCACCTGAACCTGACAAAGGTGCCAGAATGGTACGGCTCCAATTTGGAACCGGTGGCGTACTGCACGACAGTGGGGTCGCCCTTAGTGGGTGGTGAACCAGAGAATAGGCCAAATAACCAGCTCTCAATTGAGGCTCAAGTTCACAGTGTAAACCAGACGCTGGAAGAAGAGGCTAACGGCAAAGAAAGTCAAACGGACCGAATACACCACTGGAAAAGAGGGCTTGAATACACGGTCACTACCAAAAACATTTAAAAAAAATGAAAGAATATTTTGAGAGGAGAAGGAGCAGAAGCTTGGATGAATTGGTTGAACAATCAAATACCAATTGGACCCATCCGGTAGAAGAAAATGGAAGGAGGGAGAATATCTGGGATGAAGAACAGCAGTTGCATGAAATCACAGAGGGTGAGGCAGAAGACCAGGGAGATCTGGGAACAAGCAATATCGTGACAGAAGGGAGAAAAGCCCCAATGCAAGGTGCCCACAATGGAAACTCTGGGGAGGGAAAGAATGGAGAACATGAGTTTAGCCCAACTCCAAGTGGCACAACATTGAGCGCTCTAAACTATGTTTTGAACTCCTTAGTTTCGGTCTTCGAGCTACTAAAGGGGAGGTCCAGTCGCAAGCAGTAATAGTACTGCAACTAACCAATGAGTGGCAGATCAGATTCAGAAGATCTTGAGAGACTGGAGGGAAAAACCATCAACAAGAGACGCAGAGAGCCAGTCTGGAGAACATAAATCCAAAGAGTCCGAGGATACGCCCCTGTCGGAATCAACTATAGAAAAGCTATTGAGGACAGCCCCAATAATGGAAGAGCAAGAGTTCTTTGGAAAAGAGAATAAAAGCATAATGGGGGATAAAACGGAGACACCCTAAATGATTCAAATACATACTGGATAGAACCAAGTAATCACAATTACAGGAGAAGAAGAAAGACAAAGAAAAGACGAAAAGGAAAAGCAACGAGCAGGAAGTCGCCCCCATCTGACAAAAAAACTAGAAAGAATATTAAAAAAACAAAATAAAACAGAAAATGGAAACGGCCAGTGAAGAAAACAAGCATGGCACCTCAGAAAAGGAAAAAAAGCAGAATAGGACAAAAGATCGGGAAATGGAGGCAGAGGGCTGGCAAGAAATAGTGTAGAGAAGCCCAGAGAATCGGGCTCAAAAACAAATGGGCACAAAAAGGGTGGGACAAGAAGCCTCAACGACTATACCGAAAATAGTGGGTGTGAGCATTGGCCTACAAACTGAGGCTCTAACCAAACCTGATGAGGACTCAAAGACTCAAAGCAACAAACAGTTGAAACTTGCCCCGATTTTCATCAAAAATAGCAAAAATCTGTCAGGGTACAAAAATAAAAATAGCCCCAATATTTGAAAAGGCGAAGATAAATGAGCTGACGCCGCAAATGAAGGGTCAGCAAGAGTCCTCAACCCGGGTGGTCATGAGCTTGGGCAATGGAAAATTTGACTATTCCTGAATCTGAAATGAAAGAGATCAGCCTGAAGAAAGTGGGACCTCCAGAAACAAGAACCGGAGAGGAACTGGGGAGGCAGAACATAGAACCAGCTAACTATGAAACAACTCCCACTGGCTTTGAAATTTCAAAACTATGGCTGAAGATGACATCAAAAACATCAAAATCTATATCCCTTAGTAGAATGGTGCTACTGTCCATATTTTAAAAAAAGTAAAAATAAGTAGATGCCTCTACTTATTCTCCACGGAGGACATTGAATATGTGAAATTTCCTGATCGAAAAAACTTGTTTATGATGGAAATCGGTTTGAGCTAAAAAAAAGCACAATCCACAATTCTAAAGGCAAGCATAGAGCTTGAACAAGAAGGTCTAGCAGTGCATACCTCCCTCCCCAGCTCCCCCCGAGCCCAACAAAACCAACAGGAATGGACAAAGGAGGTGGAGCAGCGGGATGGAAGGGGCCCTCGGGGGCGAGGTGTAGAAGGGAAAGGAATAGCTGCTCAACAATCATCAATGCAGGAAAAAACATTGGCGGCTCTACCTGACATCCTGACACAAGTCCTGAGAAGTATGGGCCTAGGCACCCAGAGCCTGTAGGCAGAAGGGATTGCATATGGTCAGCTGGAACACAAGAGGTTCCAGCACGTTCAGGGTGAAAGAAACAAAAGATTATCTATTTGGAAAGATGGACATTTTGGTATTCCAAGGAACCTGGCTGGTAAATCCAATAGAGATATAAGGATTTACAACATTCTGCTTACCAGCCAGTTAAAAGGCAAAAGGGAGGCCGGCAGGGGGTCTGATTATCTCTATCAAAAATGGCACGATCAAACATTCCACCCAAATCTGGGAAGATGAAATAGGAATATTGTCCTGTAAAGTCCATTTTACCCTTGATCCGAAAGAGACCGCCTTAATTTTGATTAATGTTTATTGGAATCCTGCATCCTCTAAAATTCAGGTTTTTCTGGGAAAACTAGCAGAACTACTGGGAAAGATCAAAGTAAAGTGGCAAGAAGCAGACATTCTGCTGGCGGGAGACTTTAATGCAGAATGTGTGCATTACAAAAGGGGACCTGAGGGGGGAGAGAAGTGCATGCCCTCCAATAAAGGGAGGGCTTGGTTAGAGTTCAGAAAGGCATGGGGCTTAAAAATGCTAAATAACACTAATCAAGAGGAGGAGCAACCTTGTATGACATGGCACAGAGGCAACTCTGCCTCTGTACTAGATTATATCTTTGTCAGTGAGGGATTATTCACCGGTAAATCAGAATTAAGAGTAAAACAAGAAGGAGGGAGTCTCCATCGAGGTTGGAACTTTCATTCACAGACGGCCCTGTATTGACAAAGCTAAGCCATAATTCAGAAATGATGGGGATAAAGGGGAAAGTAAGGTTGATGAAATATGGCCAGGATGGGAAAGAGCTAAACAAAAAACTACAAAAAATCTCAGAGCAGATGACCCAAGAGCTATGTCAACCAGAAAGGTTTGTGAATGTAATATGGTCACTAACCCCCCCAAAACCACCATTAAACAATGTAAAACATAAACATCTTCATAGCTTTGATGAAGAAACCAGAGAAAGAAAGAGAAATCTGAGAAAAAATATTACAGGACTAAAGATTCAAAAACTGGATCAAGAATCCTATACCCTGCAAATAAAAATAGTTTGGTGAAATTATAAGGCCTGGGTAAAGAACCATAAAGCCCTCCTCCATCAAAGAGAAGGGGAGTAAATGTTACAACTTGTCTCAAACTCAAACTCAAGAAGCTTCTGGTCAGTAATACGACAGCTAGACTCTCAATCTAACAGCACGCTATGCAATCTGGTGCCTGAAAAAGGCTGGTTAGAACATCTTACAAACAGCTTTGGGAAGGTACTAAAGGAGCCAGCCTGCTTGCAACTAGATCAGGGGTGGAAATTGCAAGTAGAGGAGGACAAGATCATGGAGGTAATATCCAAGGCCTCAACATCAAGAGCAGCAGGTCCCTACGGCCTTACGTATCAGGTACTTAGAAAAAATCCATCACTTTGGGCAAAGATATTAAAACGACTCTTTATTGAGATTCTACAGCAGAGGAGCTTTCCCCCGTCCTGGAAGACAGCATTTGTTATACCATTTTTTAAGGAGGGGGATAGATCAAATCCTTCGAATTACCGGCCTTTCACCCTTCTGGATATTGAAAGTAAAATATTCATGAGGCTTCTGCTAAACAAGCTTTCGGTCTGGGTAGAACGGGAGGAGGTACTATCCCGATGCCAAACCGGGTTTAGAAAGGGACTATCAACGGCCCTGAATGGGATTATGCTAAATCTCCTTAGTGAAACAACAATGGTCAAGGGAGTCACACCGTTATTTGGGACCTGGATAGAGATCTCCAAGGCCTTTGACCAAATTGATAGATCAAGGCTATGGCATAAACTCAGGAGAAAGGGAATCCCGGAGACGCTCCTGTCAATGTTAATGGAACTAACTCCACAGGGGAACAAGTGTAAGGGTACGCTTGGATAACAAGGGTCATCTCTCAGACTCAGTCACAGTAGAAAGAGGGGTAAGACAGGGTTGCTTAGGTGCACCCGCATTCTTTAACCTATTTCTTGCTGATGCAGGGGAACATTTGATCTCGTCCATGTTGGCCAGTCCAGTACTTAATGGAAGGAAAATATTCTGGCTGGCCTACGTGGACGACATTGTCCTGCTCGATAGAACTGCTATCTGCTTATTTAAGCACCCAAGGAAAAAGGTTAACTTTAAGCAATTGGTCCTGGATGGACACAAAATCCCACAAGTCGAAGACCTTACATACCTGGGTTATAAGATCTATGCAAGACCAGCCAAACACAAAACCGAAAAAAGATGTGCTTTTTTTAATTCCCCATTTGATTAAAATCAGAGGCAGATATTGTAAATTCTCAGTTGTTCCAATTATAAAATATTATCTGGTCAAGATAGTGCCAATATAACTCTATGGCTTAGAAGCCAAACCACAACTGTGGGATCTAAATTGGGCCAAAGTGGAGGGTAGAATTTGGAAGAGAGCCTTAAACTTACTGTGGAGAACATCAGGATGGCAGCTGCGATTTGAACTTGGATTAAAGTCCTTGAACTGCCTAGTAGAATGGAAATTGATGTCATTCTATAGGGAGATCATAAATCCCAAAAGTGGCTCTCTGTATGAGGATATCAAGGAACATCATAACCAATTGAAATCGGGGATTTTGCAGGGACTGGAACTGAAAACAAAAACTGCGCTGACCAGGATGGGCCCGAGTCCTGAAACACTGGATAACAACCCCCTGAGGGTAAAACAGGAGCTGGAACTATTAGTTTGGATGGATACAATAGGGAAAACAATATCATCAGCTCCAAAGAATACCTTTCTGGTCGTTGTCAAGAGACTGGGAGCTCTCCCTAGGTACTTAGAAAAGTTCCCGGATGAGAAAATTAGGAGTAACTTTCTCAGAGTGAGACTTCAAGTACTATCCACGGGGGAAATATTAGAAATACGAAAAAAGCCTGATCGGGCAGTGAAATACTGTGAGGGATGTGCGCCTCCAAAAAATCAGTCCCTGAGGCATTTATTAATTGAATGCAAAGGAACGTGGGACCTAAGGGTGAAAATACTAGGAAGATTTGTAGAAAGATCTGACTGGTTGACATCAGAGAATATGTGGCATAGAATAATATCAAGGCATTAAACACAGTTTACAGCAGCGGTGGCAAGCTTTCTTTGATACTTATATCTGGTGGAATAAAGCACGCCAACCGGAAAGAAGGATTGAGGAAGAACCTATATATCCTTGCTGCGAGAAGTTCAATAAACATCAAGAAAATAAGTCCTTGGGGCAATAAATTAACCTACTTCCTGAAAAATACAAGATTAGGAGGGGGGTCTCCTAGACACAACAAAGAGACAGGGAGCTGTCTCATCAGGGAGAATTACATAATTCCCAATTAAAATGCAACTTCTAATGAATCAGGGATGAGAAAAGAGGCAGTTTTCTTTTTTTTTTGCCTTCTCAATACTTTTATCCTGACTTTTTTCTTGCATTTAATTTTACCTTCTTTTATTCCTATTCTCCATTTTTTTCCTTCCTTCCTTCCCCTCTCTTTTTATCTTGGAAAAGAAACTGTTTGATTTGCAAGTTTTGTATTTGAAAGTTTTGTATCAAATTGTGAAGGTTTCTTGTCTATTGTATGTAGATTTCAAACCAAATACAATTAAAAAAAAAAAATACTGCCACCTGCTTTTTGGAGCTTGAATCTTGCCGTGGCGAGGAGGTGCAAGTAGGCTCCTCTTGTAGGCCTAGCAGGATGTGGTTTTGAGATTTTGTCACATAGGTATGCAGGGGCTACCCAGTGAAGACATTTGTGTGTCAAGGTGAGTGTTTTGGAAGTGATACGTTCTTGTATCGGCAGCCAGTGGAGTTTTTGTCTCGTTGCAAAGATATGTGCTGATCTGGGAATGTTGAGAGCAGCTCTAAGGGCGTTATTTTGCAGAACTTGGAGTTTGTTACGAATATTATAGGTATTCGTGTTGGCACATAATGCGTTGCAGTAGTCAAGTTGGGTCAGGACTGGGGCTCTTGCCAAAGTAATACAGCTGTCGGGTGATAAAAATGGTCTGCATGCGTGATGAGTTTACAGGTCTAGGTTGTAGCTGAGGTTGTGCTATTTACTTGTTTTGAGAGAGTAAGAGATGAGTCTGTTAGGCAGAAACCTGTGCAGTTCCCTCTGGGACCACTGCAAAAGATTTAGGACTACAGGTGTTTGGCAGTAAACCCACTTGGTAGCAGTCTGTACCACACAGATTCACTTGGTAGCTGTGGCTGAGCAGTCAGACTTCCCTCAAGAAGAGTTAGGCAGTATACAGAGTATTCACAATAGGTCAAGAGCACACAATAGAACAAGTAAACACTGACCAGGGCTTGGTGTAAAAGAGATATAATTATTTATTTAAAACCACATCTAGAAAAACACACAGGCACTAATAGTAAGCAATTCAAAAACACGGTCACTAAAAGATATACACTCCCTTAAAAGAATATTAGACAAGTCTTAAGTAAAGCCCCACTTATTTTCAGACAGCGGTGAGCGCTTAACGCAGATGGCACTCTAGTAATTGGTAGCCTCGAACAATGGGAAAATCCCATAGGGAAATATTTGCGGTCGAATATAAAAAGTAGTTTCCACTGCCACCAGCCAAAACTCGATCAGGGGGGACGGAGACGTGCCCCCTCGACTAACAGACCCCGGGGCAATCGAATTGCCCCGACCAGTACGTCCACAATATGATGGTTTGTACTGGTTTCTGTTAATAATTTGGGACTAGTAAAGCCAATGGTGACTTTACATGCCCTGGGAGACAGTAGTCAGTCCCAGGGTATGGAGTCTATGGTGGGGTGTCACTATGACACCCCTGTGTTACTGCACGTAGGGTGCGGTGTAACACACATAGGAAAAACACATGAGACCCTATGGAGTAAAGGACCCCATAGCCCATAAAACACATCACCAGTCAAAAGAATACCATCAATCATGTCCAAGAGTGGGAGAAAAAGAGTCTCACTCTTGGCAGGAGGAAAAAACAAACTCCAGGAATCCAGCAAAGCTGCTGGGGGACTCACTAAGTTAGGAAATTCAGCCTAAAGAGAGAATTCTCCCTAACAGTCCAAATAAAAACCCAGTGTTTTTACTTTGTTAGAGACTATGATGGTGTTGCCATCAGTGTTAAAGGATTTGAAGGCGTCATTTAGTTTGGCAAGCCTGAGTAGAGAGCCTACGAGGAGCAGCTCGGTCTTTTGTTCAAGCACAACCCATGATGCGCCATCCATGCTTGGACAGTAAGGTAGATGGCATTGAGTGTGGCAGTGTGGTGTCGCGGTCCCCTGTGATAAGTATGAGAACTTGGGTGTCGTCTGCGTAGTTAGTGTAGGTGACACCCAAGCCATCAAGACGGTCAAACTGGGGCTTTGTAAAGATGTTGTACAAAGTTGGAGATGCGCATGAACCTTGGAGTACGCCACATGAGACAATGGTAGGAGGTGCTTCTGCCTTGGGGGAAAAGACTTTCATTGTTCTGTTCATTAGGAAAGATTTTATCCGGGTGGTGTTGGGGGAGAACTGTGCGGCGGAGGACAGGTGTTTGCATAAGATGTTATGATCCACAAGATCGATTGCAGCAGAGAGGTCCAGTAGCAGGAGCAACGCTAACTTCCCTTTATCTTTCAAGTCGTCCATTTGGACTTTTAAGTCCAGGAGCACTGTTTCCGTCCCATGTCTTGGGCAGAATCCAGACTGTCCTAGCCCAAGGATGTTATTGGTTTCAAGGTATTTCTGAATTTGAAGGTAGGCTCAAGGGTAGGCTTTTTCAATAATGGTAATACCCAAGCTTTTTTTAGATCTGTGGGGAGGCAGTTGTTTTTGAATGAGGCATTGATGAGATTGGTGAAGAAAGAAGTGAGTTGGGGTGCACAGTCCTTGATGACTGAAGGCGGGCAGGGGTCAATTTGACACCTTGATGGTTTTAGAATTGAGATGATTTGGGGAAACTTCAGTGTTGGTGACCTCAGTGGATTCGAATTGTGGCACTTTAATGTTATTTGGGGCGTTTGCCTGGTGACTGAGAGCGTCAGTGAGATTAGCTAGGGTTTTCCTTTTCGCTACAATTTTTGACTGGAGCTGAGTGATTTTGTCAAGGAGAATGATCTCTATATTGATATTTTACTTCTATCGCGCTTGTACACAAGTGTTTCAGAGCGCGACAAGGCCAGGGAAAGGAACACGGAGAACAAAACAGCGATCTTACTAGGCCCAGTGACATTGAGAACACGCATGTGCATGGGAGAGGGGGAAGGGGAAAAGTGCATGGAAGGGGGGAGAAGTGGAAAGTGCGAAGCAGAGGAGATACAGATAAATAACAATACATAAATAATAAAGGCAACAAACAGTGGTAGTGCAGCCAGCAATTTGCAAGTGCTAGGTTTAAGGCAGCAGACAGGGTAGGTCTGATAAGTGCAGGAAGAAAAGGGGGGGGCTGTATGGGTACAGATACAGACCCCAGTGCAAGGTGGCAGGGTGAGCATGTACCTGGGCGGAGGACAGAGGGTGGCCAGGTGCACGGTGCCAAGAGAGAACAGATCAGCAGGGGAGAGGGGGAGCGAAGGCAGAAGAAAAGAGGAAGGTCTTGAGGTGCTTCTGGAACCAGAGATGGTTCTCCTCAAGTTTTAGAGTGGCAGGGAGGCCGTTCCAGAGGGAGGCCCCAGCCGACGACAGAGATCTACCCCCAGCTTGTTTCTTTGAAAAACTACTGACCCTGAGGGAGTTGGAGGTAGAAGAGCTCGAGCAGGGAGGTATTTGCGGAGGGATAGCTGAAGGTATTTTGGACCCAGGCCCCAGAAAGCATTGTGGACAATGCAGAGGGTTTTGAATGTTCAGATACCAGCTTGCATCCTTATTGCAGCTTTCCACCAGGGGAATGGGGGTTTCTTGTTCTCTAAGGATTGAGAACAATTCCTTTGTTTTTGAGTTGGCCTTGGTGATTCTGTCATTCTACAGCAAGATTTTTGCTAGGAGGACTTGTTTGTATTCACGGGCAACACTGTTGAAAGCATTTTTATTTAGTTCGGTAGGTGATTTTTCCAGAGAGATTCAGCCTTTCTTTTGGCTTTTTTTAGTGCTTTTAGTGTGGCAGTGAACCACCCATTTAGGTGGGCAGGTAGTTTGGCTTTGCGTAAGGCAAGAGGAGCCAATTGGTCAATGGATGCAAGTATAGAGTCATTATATTGTTTGGTAATTTTTGTCGGGTCAGGATTACCTGTGTGTTGTATTGCTAAGACGGGTTGCAATAACGGTAGTAAGTTATTGGCCGTTATGTTCTGTTTATTTCTAGACTGGGCAGCTGGGACTTGTTTATGGAGATTAGTCCAGCTAATCTTGGTATTGATATTGAATGTTATCAGATGGTGATGTGACCATGGGCAGGGAGCGTTCGATATGATGGCTGAGTTGCAGTTGATATCAGCAAGCCAGTTGAGTATATGGCCTTTCACATGTGTAGGATTCAGGATCCTGTGCGAGACACAGAGAACTGAAATTCTCTTTACTGTTATCCTATGTACTGCACTGCCCCTGCCCTACCCCTGCACTTTTCCCCTTCCCCCCACCCTTGCACTTGCACGATCTCAATGTCACCTGGCCTTTTAGGATCGTTGTTTGTGTCTTCCCTTTGTTTCCCCTCCCTTGCCTCGTCGCGCCTTGAAGCACTTGTGTATCGGCGCGTTATAAATGCCATATCATATCATAGTGTTGGCAATAGCTAGGGCATTATTGTCCAGAGGGTCAGTGAGACCTAAGTTGAAATCACCCAGTATAATGGTTTGCGATTTAGGTTTGGCAT